>NC_091980.1:259288281-259588281 GCF_044704955.1 Pristiophorus japonicus | reverse complement strand
TTACCCTTCTTTAAGTTCTGGACCATGGTCTCTGAATTAACTGTTTCATTCTCCATCCTAATGCAGAATTCCACCATATTATGGTCACTCTTCCCCAAGGGGCCTCGCACAACGAGATTGCTAATTAATCCTCTCTCATTACACAACACCCAGTCTAAGATGGCCTCCCCCCTAGTTGGTTCCTCGACATATTGGTCTAAAAAACCATCCCTTATGCACTCCAGGAAATCCTCCTCTACCGTATTGCTTCCAGTTTGGTTAACCCAATCTATGTGCATATGGGGAGCAGGCAGGGAACATAAGAAATAGGAACAGGAGTAGGCCATACGGCCCCTCAAGCCTGCTCCCCCATTCAATAAGATCATGGCTGATCTGATCATGGACTCAGCTCCACTTCCCCGCCCGCTCCCCATAACCCCTTATCATCTTATCGTTTAAGAAACTGTCTATTTCTGTCTTAAATTTATTCAATGTCCCGGCTTCCACAGCTCTCTGAGGCAGTGAATTCCACTGATTTACAACTCTGAGAAGAAATTTCTCTTCATCTCTGTTTTAAATGGGCGGCCCCTTATTCTAAGATCATGACCTCTAGTTCTAAGTGGAACCATCCTCTCTGCTTCCACCTTGTCAAAGCCCCTCATAATCTTATACGTTTCAATAAGATCACCTCTCATTCTTCTGAATTCCAATGAGTAGAGGCCCAACCTACTCAACCTTTTCTCATAAGTCAACCCCCTCATCTCTGGAATCAACCTTGTGAACCTTCTCTGAACTGCCTCCAAAGCAAGTATATCCTTTCATAAATATGGAAAATAAAAACTGCACACAGTATTCCAGGTGTGGCCTCACCAATACCTTGTATAGCTATAGCAAGACTTCCCTGCTTTTATACTCTATCCCCTTTACAATCCCCTTCCTGATCACTTGCTGTACCTGCATACTATTCTTTTGTGTTTCATGCACAAGTACCCCCAGGTCCCGCTGTACTGCGGCACTTTGCAATCGTTTTCCATTTAAATAATAACTTGCTCTTTGATTTTTCTGCCAAAGTGCATGACCTCACATTTTCCAACATTATACTCCATCTGCCAAATTTTTGCCCACTCACTTATGTCCTTTTGCATATTTTTTGTATCCTATTCATACATTGCTTTTCTTCCCAGCTTTGTATCGTCAGCAAACTTTGTTACGTTACACTCAGTCCCTTCTTCCAAGTCGTTAATATAGATTGTAAATAGTTGGGGGCCCAGCACTGATCCCTGTGGCACCCCACTAGTTACTGGTTGCCAACCAGAGAATAAACCATTTATCCCGACTCTCTGTTCTCTGTTAGGGAAGTGGAGCTAAGCCCAAGATCAGATCAGCCATTATCTTATTAAATGGGAGAGCAGGCTCGAGGCCAAATGGCCTACTCCTGCTCCTATTTCTTTTGTTATATAATTGGAAGCACTTCCTGATAACTTCTGTATAATTATCAATCCACTGACACTGGAAGTTTGATCGTTTGTTGCTTTGTTTAACTAGAGTCATGTCTGGGAAGCCAGCATTATGCTTTTGACCCCCTGCTGTGAGTGAGTATTTGTTTGTGACAACACCATTTTGATTCCCTTTGTCCTGCAATTAGACAATTTTGATTTACTAAAGTAAATCAGTTACACCAGTGGGGGAAGGTCTCACAGGGGGTCTCTAAGACAAGAAGACAGGTGGGGGTGGGGGGGGGATGAAGGGCAAGTAGAGATATACATGGGGCCATTTTGCTCAGCTTGCCAGTTCTATCCTGTATCACTGTATTGTAGCTCAGTGGAAGAGTTCTTGAGGAGCTCTGTGGGCCATTATCAATACCAACATACAAGATGCTAATACTGTACATGTTCAGTGTTATCATTAGAGTAAGTAAAGTGTTGTGTATTGTTATTTTTGTATCACAGAAGGAAATTAAGAGTTAAAAGTTCAGTAAAATAGCACAAACTGCTGTATTTTTCTACTACTTCTAATAAACCTATTTCATAGTTATATCCTACATCATGACCTGATAGTGAATATTCTTCCACTTTTCTAGTCTACAAGATCATAACAAGGTCAATGTTATATCCGATAAGTTAAATACAGTAACAAAAGTTTCAGTTTAACGCTTAGACAATATTACATTATCAGATGTTGTACAGGTAAAACCACATCACACTCCTGGTCATAAGGAGTGAGGGCTTGAATACAGGAGAGGTCTTTGGTGGCTAGCATTGAGAGAAACACCTAGATATAGCCTAAATAGAAGTGCCAGATTAAACTGTGCACCAAAGCAAAAACATGTAATTGATCTGATTCATACATGCAATGTTACTGTAAAATGATACCCAAGAAACAAATTAACTTGCTTTGAACTTCTGTGATAAGAAAGCAACAATCTCCCATGACTTCCTTATGATAAACTTCTCATATCAGAATCTACCTTTGCTTACGACAGAATGGAACAGATTGGTATGTACTTAGATTATTGGCCACTGATCAGACATGGTACAAACTGTGTCATGGAAGATAAAAATGGACCACCTAAGCCAGTTAAGATTTTTGGAGCTCAACTGTTTACTGTGATTTTCGGGCCATAACCCTGATTCACAGCTCCATTGTTCACTAATAACTTTGCTCCACAGCCCCAATGCTCACCATTAACCCTGATCCACAGCCCCATTGTTCATCATTAACCCTGCTCCACAGCTCCACTGTTCATCATTAACCCTGCTCCACAGAACATAATAGAAGCAGTAGGACATAAGGCCCCTCAAGCCTGTTCTGCCATTCACTAAGATTCCTGCCTGTTCCTCATAACCCAACTCTCCAATAGTTCAAGAATCTGTCTATCTCAGCCTTGAATACATTCAATGACTCAGCTTCCACAGCTCTATGGGAGAGAGAATTCCAAAGATTCACAACCCTCAGAGGAGAAATTCCTCCTCATCTCCATCTTAAATAGGCAACCACTTATTCTGAAACTATGTCCTCGAGTTCTAGATTCCCCCATGAGAGGAAACATCCTCTCTGCATCCAACCTGTCAATCCCCCTTCAAATTGTATATGTTTCAATAAGATCACCTCTCATTCTTCTAAACTCCAATGAGTATACACCCAACCTTTCCTCATAAGACAACCCCTTCATCCCAGGAATCAACCTAGTGAACCTTTCCTGAACTGCCTCCAACGCAAGTATATCCCTCCTTAAATAAGGAGACCAAAACTGTACGCAGCACTCTAGAGCCCCAAGTTTCGTGCCGCGGCAAAAACGGCGCACCTCCGAGCTGGGCGCCTGTTTTTCGCGCCGAAAACTGCGCCTAAAAAAAGTCCGATATTCAAGGAGCTCGATGTCTGCTTGGTGCGGCGCGCTCTTCGCAGCAGGGGGCGGAGCCTAACACTCGCGACGATTTTCTAAGCGGGGGGCGGGTACAATTTAAATTAGCCTTTGTGGTGCCGGCAATCCTGCGCGTGCGCGTTGGAGCGTGCGCGCACGCACAGTCTCACACAAACATTGGCACTCGGCCATTTTAAAAAATACTGCAGAAAAAGTGAAGATTTGTTTCTTGGACCCCTGCAAAGGCTTGTAATTTAATTTTTTTTGATATTTCTGTGTGTGAGAGAGTGCTTTTAGCAGCACTGCTGAATAAATCACCTGCTGAAATCAGTGAGTTCAGCTTTTCACTGTTAAACTTGCAGAACCGGTGCTGCATTGGTGCATGCAAATTAAGGACTGTGTTTGGAGAAATAAGAGTGCCAGTTCAACTTTGCAATAATACGTGGTATTGACAATGCAGCACCCATTCTGCAAATTTAAATATAAAACTGTCCGATGTGGCTGCTCTCCTGTCCATCAAATGGCCTCAGTCCCCCTCACAGCTCGCAAGGCTGCTTGTGTCTTTGGCTGGCCGGCCAGCCACTCGTTTCATGGCTGAATGGCCTCTCAGCGCTGAGTCATGTTCCGCTGCATGATTTCTTTTCTGGCAGTACCCACTTGTACAGACTGCCCCAATACTATCATTCTGCTATTGATCTCTCTCCACATGATTTGCTCCTGATTTTTAGGAGCAACTGGTGTAGAACGGAGTATCTTAGAAATTCAAATTCTCGGCAATTAGTTTGCTCCAGTTCTAGTCAGTTAGAACAGTTTCATTTTGGAACAGAATTTTTTTTTCAAAAGGGGGCGTGTCCGGCCACTTACGCCTGTTTTCAAAGTTTCGGCAGTGAAAACTTACTCCAAACTAACTTAGAATGGAGTAAGTGAAGATTTTTGTACGCTGGAAAAAACCTTGTCTACACTTTAGAAAATCAGGCGTAGGTTACAAATCAGGCGTAGGGAATGGGGGGGGGGGGGTTTAAAGGGAAGTTTACAAACATTAAACACTTCAGTTTTACAAATAAAGAGCCATCATCAATAATAAATGATAAAAGCATCAATAAATCAACCAATAAATCAATCAAAAAAAATTAATAAGAATTTTTTTTTTTAAATCAATAAATAAAACACTTTCTACTTACCGACTGCAGCACCGGGAGCCCTCCAACAGCTTGCTGGGATGCCCCCCCCCAGTGTGTCTCTGTCAGTGTCTCTATCTCTCTGTCTGTCTGTCTGTCTGTCTGTGTTTCTCACTCTCTGTCTGTCAGTGTCTGTGTTTCTGACAGAGAGGGGGGGCAGGGGGAGGGGAGGGAGGGAGGCGGGAGGGGGAGGGGAGGGAGGCGGGAGGGGGAGGGGAGGGAGGCGGGGAGGGAGGGGGAGGGGAGGGAGGCGGGAGGAACGTGGGGAGGGGGGAGAGGAGAAGGGGAAAAAGGGGGGAGAGGAAAGGGGGAGGAGAAGGGGAAAAAGGGGGGGGGGAAGAGGAGAAGGGGAAAGGGGGGGAAGAGAGGGGGGAAAGGAGAGGGGGCAGAGGAGAGGGAGGAGAGGAGAGGGAGGAGAGGAGAGGGGGAAACGGGCCGGGCCCAAGGCTTCGGGCAGGGCCTGTCCCCAGCAACAGATTTACAGGTAGGTGACGTTGGGTCGGGTCGGGGGCAGGAGGAGGGAGGTCGGTTGGTTGGTTCGGGGAGGGAGGGAGCGTGGGTCGGTTCGGTTCGGGTCGGGTCGGGGGGTGGGGGAGCAGAGGGAGGTCGGGTCGGATCGGTTCGTGTCGGGGGGAGGGAGGTCAGGTCGAGTCGGGTCAGGTCCGGGAGGGGGCTTGGGTCGGGTCGGGGGGGGGGAAGTTCGGTTCGGGTCGGGGGAGGTCTGGTGGGGGGGGGGGGGGGAAGAGTTGGGTCGGTATCGGGTCCGGTCCGGAGGCGGGGGACGGGAAGCGGGAGTCGAGTCAGGTCGGGAGGAAGCAGGAGCTGGCCGTGGGAGGAGCCTTGTTCACGCAGCCCCAGTGAGGCCATTCGGCCAGGGCTAGGGGCTGCGTGCTTCGGGCCCCTCCCACACAGTTTTGGGCGCCTGTTGCTACTGCACATGCGTGCCCACTGTAGCACGCATGTGCAGAGGTCCCGGCACTGTTTTCTGCGCAGGGACCTGGCTCCGCCCCCTGCAGCTCGTGCTGCGCCGCGCCGAGGGCCAGCAGGGAGACGGAGAATCTGGAAGTTTTTTTTAGGCGCACTTTGTTGCGCGAAAAACAGGCGTCCAGGAACGGCGCAGCCCGAAACTTGGGCCATATACTCCATCTGCCAAATTTGTGCCCACTCACTTAACCTATCTATATCCCTTTGCAAACTCTCTGTCCTCCTCGCAAACTGCTTTCACATCAATCTTTGTATCGTCAGCAAACTTGGCTACACTACACTCGGTCTCTTCATCCAAGTCATTAATATACATTGTAAATAGTTGAGGCCCCAACACTGATCCCTGTAGCATTCCACTAGTTAGTTTGCCAACCTGAAAGTGACCTATTTATCCGACTCTGGTTTTTGTTAGTTAGCCAATCCTCTATCCATGCTAATATATTACCCCCAACACCATGAGCTCTTATCTTATGTAGTAATCTTTTATGTCATCTCATAGGCAGTCCCTCGAATCGAGGATGGCTTGCTTCCACGTCAAAAAGTTCACAGGTGTTTCAATGATGGACCTAAAATTCCAGGTCCAAACTAAATCTTGAAGGATGGAAGATGCCTGTGCTTGGATTTTTTTTTTAAGGTGTGGTGACCGTTGCACACCAGCCACCACATGGGCTTGACAGAGCTAGGTCTTGATCCAGTAGCAAGGATTAACAAAGACGACTGGAGACCTGCTCTGCTGCACGAACCTAGTGCGCACACAAATCGCAGTGTGGGCTGGCCCATGCTGCCCCTGGGCCCTCGTCTCTTCCGAGCCCCGAACTCACACCTCTTCTGGGCCCTGATCACGTCCCTCTACAATCTTTCGCCGCTCCTTCGCCCCGACCCAGCCGCTCCTGCAGTACTTGCCCTCGCTTCAATCACCGATCTGGACCTTGATGAGGTCCCTCTTCGCTGCCGTTGTTCTCCTGCTCCAGCACGTGTTGCTCCCTGGAGTGGTATGTTGCCACGCTGCTCCTTCCGCTCCCCTGCCTGCTACAATGGTGCTCGCAGGCTGGAGGCCAGCAGACTGCTGGGCTAGGCTGCCACGTTGCTCCTTCCGCTCCCCTGCCTGCTCCGCTGGTGCTCGCAGGCCGGGGGCACCTTATTGAATGCCTTTTGGAAATCCAAATACACTACATCTACTGATTCTCCATTATCCATCCTGCTCATTACATCCTCAAAGAACTAAATTTGTCAAACACTATTTCCCTTTCATAAAACCATGTTGACTCTGCTTGATTATATTATGATTTTCTAAATGTCCTACTACGTCCTTAATAATGGATTCCAACATTTCCCAATGACAGATTTTAGGCTAACTGGCATATATTTTTCTGCTTTCGGTCTCCCTCCTTTCTTGAATAGGGGTGTTACATTTGCAGTTTTCCAATCTGCTGGGACCTTTCCAGAATCTGGGGAGTTTTGGAAGATTACAACCAATACATCCACTATCTCTGCAGCCACTTTAAAAAAAAAAGACCCTATGATGCAGGCCATCAGGTCCAGGGAACTTGTCAGCCTTTAGTCCCATTAGTTTGCCGAGCACTTTTCCTCTCGTGATAATGATTGTTTTAATTTCCTCCCTCCCTTGTGCCCCTTGATTTTCTACTATTATTATGATGCTTTTAGTGTTTTCTACTGTGAAAAGATACAAAATACTTGTTCAAAGTCTCTGCCATTTCCTTGTTTCCCATTATTAATTCTCCAGTCTTGTCCTCTAAGGGACTAAGAACATAAGACCCCAAGGTGGATGCAGAGAATATATTTCCACTCATAGAGGAAACTAAAACTAGGGGGCATAGTCTCAGAATAAGGGGCCGCCCATTTAAAACTGAGATGAGGATGAATTTCTTCTCTCTGTCCTACAGTGTAGCTACTGTTGGGGGGCCTATTGACTACTCCCACCAGTGACTTCTTTGTCTTGCTATTTCTCATCTCCACCCAAACTCATTCTACATCTTGATCTTCCGAGCCAAGATCAGTTCTCACTACTGTACTGGTCTCATCCTTTATTAACAGAGCTACCCCACCTCCTTTTCCTTTCTGCCAATCCTTCCGAAATGTCAAGTATCTCTGAATATTCAGTTCCCAGCCTTGGTCACCTTGCAACCACATCTCTGTAATGGCTATCAGATCATATTCATTTATTTCTATTTGTGCCATCAATTCATCTATCTTGTTACGAATGCTGAGTGCATTCAGATAAAGAGCCTTTAATTTTGTCTTTTTACCATTACCATTTTTCCCTACTCTGACCCCAATTGCTGGTGCCGGAGAGCAGTACTCCGCTGTAGAATACACCAGGGCGAGTGCTGCCGTACGGAATGTTTGAGCATCAGCTCCCCATGTGGATCCAGTGGATTTTCTGGATCAAGTTGACCCTACTCTTTAGTTTCTTCCTAAGATTCTGGAGATGTTGTCTATATGACAGGGTGCGATCAAACATGACTCCTAAACAGAAGGTTTTTTTGGCATGGTTTACCTCTGCACCGCAAAAGGAGACTTTCAAAGCTTGGTTTGCTTGATGCTTCCATACTGTGTCATATACCGCCGACAGGTCCACAGGTGCTATGGCGGTCTTGAGCTGGCACTGGAAGTCTGCTTCGATGTGCGTTGTCCGGAAGCCCGCTTGTTCCTTAGAAATGGTTGACTCGATGATGATGGCTAGTCTGTGGAGCAGAAGCCTCTCCAGCACTTTATAACAAGTGCAAAGGAGATCGGGCGGTAGCTGGAGGCTTCACAAGTATTCTTCCCCTGCTTCAGGAGGGCAATTATTTTTGTCTCCGTCCAAATAGGTGGAATTTTACCAATTGCTAGTACCACAGAGAAGAATCTGGTCAACCATCTATTCGCTTTTGGTCCCAGTTTAAGAATTTTGGGTAAACACATCTAAAAGTCAGGAGCAAATCATGTGGAAACTTGGGGCCTATATATGTGAAGGCACAAAGCACAGTAAACAAGGTTGGTGAGCTACAGGCGCAAATAGCCACATGGGAATATGATGTCGTGGCAATAACCTAACAGAGACCTGGCTCAAAAAAGGGCAGGATTAGGTACTAAAAATTCCTGGATATAGGGTTTTCAGGAAAGGCAGCGAAGGAAAGATGGGAGGTGGTGTTGCAGTATTGGTTAAGCAGAATGTTATAGTGCTGGAGAGAGAGGATGTTCTGGAGGGGTCAAGGACAGAATCTATTTGGTTAGAGTTAAGAAGCAATAGAGGTGCCATTACACTACTAGGTGTACTCTATAGGCCACCAACTAGTGGGAAAATGATGGAGGAGCTAATTTGCAGAGAAATTACAGAGGTGCAAGTACTATAGAGTTGTGATAATGGGGGACTTCACCTATGGTAAAATAGACTGGAATAATAATGGTGTAAAGGGCAGCGATGGGGAAGAATTTCTGAAGTGTGTTCAGGAGAACTTTCTTGATCAGTATGTTTCCAGCCCAATGAGGAAGGAGGCTTTGTTGGATCTGATTCTGGGGAATGAGATAGGTCAGGTGGAGCAAGTGTCAGTAGGTGAATATTTAGGGATCAGTGATCATAGTATCATACGGTTTAGATTAGCTATGGAAAAGAACAGGGAGCAATCTAGAGTAAAAATACATGATTGGAGGAAGGCAAATTTCAGTGAGATGAGAACGGATCTGGCCCGGGTAAATTGGAATCAAAGATTGGCAGGCAAAACTGTAGTGGAACACTGGGCTGCCTTTAAAAAGAAAATAGTTCAGGTACAGTCAAGGTACATTCCCACTAGGGGGAAAGGTAGGGCAACTAAAGTCAGAGCTCCCTGGATGACGAAAGAAATAGTGAGTAAGATGAATATGAAAAGGAGCACCTATGACATATGTCAGGTCAAGGATACATCTGAGAATCAGGCTGAATATAGAAAGTCCAGAGGAGAAGTGCAAAAGGAACTAAGCGGGGCAAAGAGAGGGTATGAGAATAGAATGGTAGCTAACATAAAAGGTAATCCAAAAGTCTTCGATAGGCATAGAAATACTAAACAGGTAGTAAGAGGAGGGGTGGGGCGGATTAGGGACCAAAAAGGAGAGCTACGCATGGAGGCAGAGGGTCTGGCTGAGGTACTTTATGAGTACTTAGCATCTGTCTTCACCAAGGAAGATGATGCTGCCATAGATATAGTAAAGGAGGAGGTAGCGGAGATACTGGATGGGATAAGGATTGATAAAGACGAGGTACTAGAAGCGCTGACTGTACTTAAAGTAAATAAGTCACCAGGACTGGATGGGATGCATCCTAGGACGCGGAGGGAAGTGAAGGAAGAAATTGTGGAGGTACTGGCCATAATCTTCCAATCCTCCTTAGAAACAGAGTTGGTGCCAGAAGACTGGAGAATTGCAAATGTTCCACCCTTGTTCAAAAAAGGGTGTAAAGATAAACCCAGAAACTATAGGCTGGTCAGTTTAACATCGGTAGTGGGGAAGCTTTTAGAAACAATAATCAGGGACAAAATTGTCACTTGGGCAAGTGTCGATGAATTAAGGGAAACCAGCACAGATTTATTTAACCAACTCGATTGAGTTTTTTGATGAGATAACAGCGAAGGTCGATGAGGGCAATGCGGTTGACGTGATGCATGGATTTCCAAAAGGCTTCTGACAAAGTGTCACATAATAGGCTTGCCAGCAAAGTTGAACCCCATGGAATAAAAGAGACAGTTGCAGAATGGATAAGCAATTGGTTAAGTGACAGGAAACAGGGTAGTGGTGAATGGCTGTTTTTCGGACTGGAGGGAGGTTTATAGTGGTGTTCCCCAGAGGTCAGCACTAGGACCTAAATGCACGCAGCATTCGAAATAAAGTAAATGAGTTGACGGCACAAATCATTACAAATGGGTATGATTTGGTGGCCATTACAGAAACGTGGTTGCAGGGGGGGCCAAGACTTGGAATTAAACATATAGGGGTATCTGACAATTCGGAAAGTTAGACAAGAAGGCAAAGGAGGTGGGGTAGTTTTGTTAATAAAGGATGATATCAGGGCAGTTGTGAGAGATGATATTGGCTCAAATGAACAAAATGTTGAATCACTGTGGGTGGAGATTAGAGATAGTAAGGGGAAAAAGTCACTGGTGGGCGTAGTTTATAGGCCCCCAAATAATAACTTCACGGTGGGGCGGGCAATAATCAAGGGAATAATGGAGGCATGTGAAAAAGGAACGGCAGTAATCATGGGGGATTTTAACCTACATATCGATTGGTCAAATCAAATCGCACGGGGTAGCCTCGAGGTGGAATTCATAGAATGCATACGGGATTGTTTCTTAGAACAGTATATTACAGAACCTACAAGGGAGCAAGCCATCTTAGATCTGGTCCTGTGTAATGAGACAGGAATAATAAACGACCTCCGAGTAAAAGATCCTCTCGGAATGAGTGATCACAGTATGGTTGAATTTGTAATCCAGATTGAGGGTGAGGAAGTAGTGTCTCAAACGAGCGTACTATGCTTAAACAAAGGGGACTACAGTGGAATGAGGGCAGAGTTGGCTAAAGTGGACTGGAAACATAGACTAAACGGTGGCACAGTTGAGGAACAGTGGAGGACTTTTAAGGAGCTCTTTCATAGTGCACAACAAAAATATATTCCAGTGAAAAAGAAGGGCGGTAAGAGAAGGGATAACCAGCCGTGGATAACCAAGGAAATAAAGGAGTATCAAATTAAAAACCAATGCGTATAAGGTGGCCACGGTTAGTGGGAAACTAGAAGATTGGGAAAATTTTAAACGACAGCAAAGAATGACTAAGAAAGTAATAAAGAAAGGAAAGATAGATTACGAAAGTAAACTTGCGCAATCCATAAAAACAGATAGTAAAAGCTTTTACCGATATATAAAACGGAAAAGAGTGACTAAAGTAAATGTTGGTCCCTTAGAAGATGAGAAGGGGGATTTAATAATGGGAAATGTGGAAATGGCTGAGACCTTAAACAATTATTTTGCTTCGATCTTCACAGTGGAAGACACAAAAACCATGCCAAAAATTGCTGGTCACGGGAATGTGGGAAGGAAGGACCTTGAGATAATCACTATCACTAAGGGAGTAGTGCTGGACAGGCTAATGGGACTCAAGATAGACAAGTCCCCTGGTCCGGATGAAATGCATCCCAGGGTATTAAAAGAGATGGTGGAAGTTATAGCAGATGCATTCGTTATAATCTACCAAAATTCTCTGGACTCTGGGGAGGTACCAGCGGATTGGAAAGCAGCTAATGTAACGCCTATGTTTAAAAAAGGGGGCAGACAAAAGGCAGGTAACTATAGGCCAGTTAGTTTAACATCTGTAGTGGGGAAAATGCTTGAAGCTATCATTAAGGAAGAAATAGCGGGACATCTAGATAGGAATAGTGCAATCAAGCAGACGCAACATGGATTCATGAAGGGGAAATCATGTTTAACTAATTTACTAGAATTCTTTGAGGATATAACGAGCATGGTGGATAGAGGTGTACCGATGGATGTGGTGTATTTAAGATTTCTAAAAGGCATTCGATAAGGTGCCACACAAAAGGTTACTGCAGAAGATAAAGGTACGCGGAGTCAGAGGAAATGTATTAGCATGGATAAAGAATTGGCTGGCTTACAGAAAGCAGAGAGTCGGGATAAATGGGTCCTTTTCGGTTTGGAAATCGGTGGTTAATGGTGTGCCACAGGGATCGGTGCTGGGACCACAACTGTTTACAATATACATAGATGACCTGGAAGAGGGGACAGAGTGTAGTGTAACAAAATTTGCAGATGACACAAAGATTAGTGGGAAAGCGGGTTGTGTAGAGGACACAGAGAGGCTGCAAAGAGATTTAGATAGATTAAGCGAATGGGCTAAGGTTTGGCAGATGGAATACAATGTCGGAAAATGTGAGGTCATCCACCTTGGGGGAAAAAAAACAGTAAAAGGGAATATTATTTGAATGGGGAGAAATTACAACATGAGGGACCTGGGGGTCCTTGTGCATGAATCCCAAAAATTTAGTTTGCAGGTGCAGCAGGTAATCAGGAAGGCATATGGAATGTTGGCCTTCATTGCGAGAGGGATGGAGTACAAAATCAGGGAGGTCCTGCTGCAATTGTATAAGGTATTGGTGAGGCCGCACCTGGAGTACTGCGTGCAGTTTTGGTCACCTTACTTAAGGAAGGATATACTTGCTTTGGAGGGGGTACAGAGACGATTCACTAGGCTGATTCCGGAGATGAGAGGGTTATCTTATGATGATAGATTGAGTAGATTGGGTCTTTACTCGTTGGAGTTCAGAAGGATGAGGGGTGATCTTATAGAAACATTTAAAATAATGAAAGGGATAGACAAGATAGAGGCAGAGAGGTTGTTTCCACTGGTCAGGGAGACTAGAACTAGGGGACATAGCCTCAAAATACGGGGGAGCCAATTTAAAACTGAGTTGAGAAGGAATTTCTTCTCCCAGAGGGTTGTGAATCTGTGGAATTCTCTGCCCAAGGAAGCAGTTGAGGCTAGCTCATTGAATGTATTCAAATCACAGATAGATAGATTTTTAACCAATAAGGGAATTAAGGGTTACGGGGAGCGGGCGGGTAAATGGAGCTGAGTCCACGGCCAGATCAGCCATGATCTTGTTGAATGGCGGAGCAGGTTCGAGGGGCTAGATGGCCTACTCCTGTTCCTAATTCTTATGTTCTTATGACCACTGCTTTTCGGGATATATGCTAACGACTTGGATGTGGGTGTACAGGGCACAATTTCAAAATTTGCAGATGGCACAAAAGTTGGAAGTATAGCGAACAGTGAGGAGGATAGAAACATAGAAACAAGGTGCAGGAGTAGGCCATTTCAGCCTTCGAGCCTGCACCACCATTCAATAAGATCATGACTGATCATTCACCTCAGTACCCCTTTCCTGCTTTCTCTCCATATCCCTTGATCCCTTTAGCCGTAAGGGCCATATCTAACTCCCTCTTGAATATATCCAATGAACTGGCATCAACAACTCACTGTGGTAGAGAATTCCACAGGTTAACAACTATCTGAGTGAAGAAGTTTCTCCTCATATCAGTCCTAAATGGCTTACTCCTTATCCTTAGACTATGTCCCCTGGTTCTGGACCTCGCCATCATCAGGAACATTCTTCCTGCATCTAACCTGTTCCAGTCCCATAAGAATTTTATATGTTTCCATGAGATCCCCTCTCATCCTTCTGAACTCCAGTGAATACAGGCCCAGTCGATCCAGTCTCTCCTCATATGGCAGTCCTGCCATCCCGGGAATCAGTCTGGTGAACCTTTGCTGCACTCCCTCAATAGCAAGTACGTCATTCCTCAGATTAGGAGACGAAAACTGAACACAATATTCCAAGTGAGGCCTCACCAAGGCCCTGTACAACTGCAGTAAGACCTCCCTGCTCCTATACTCAAATCCCCTAGCTATGAAGGCCAACATACCATTTTCCTTCTTCACCACCTGCTGTACCTGCATGCCAACTTTCAATGACCGATGTACCATGACACCCAGGTCTCGTTGCACCTCCCCTTTTGCTAATCCGCCGCCATTCAGATAATATTCTGCCTTCGTGTTTTTGCCACCAAAGTGGATAACCTCACATTTATCCACATTATACTACATCTGCCATGCGTTTGCCCACTCACCTAACCTGTCCAAGTCACCCTGCAGTCTCTTAGCGTCCTCCTCACAGCTCATACCACCACCCAGCTTAGTGTCATCTGCAAACTTGGAGACATCACACACAATTCCTTCATCTAAATCATTGATATATATTGTAAATAGTTGGGGTCCCAGCACTGAGCCCTGCGGCACCCCACTAGTCACTGCCTGCCATTCTGTAAAGGACCCGTTTATCCCTACTCTCTGCTTCCTGTCTGCCAACCTGTTCTGTATCCACGTCAGTACATTACCCCAATACGTGCTTTAATTTTGCACACCAATCTCTTGTGTGGGACCTTGCCAAAAGCCTTTTGAAAGTCCAAATACACCATTATCCACTGGTTCTCCCTTGTCCATTCTACTAATTACATCCTCAAAATATTCTAGAAGATTTGTCAAGCATGATTTTCCCTTCATAAATCCATGCTGACTTGGACCGATCTTGTTACTGCTTTCCAAATGCGCTGCTATTTCATCTTTAATAACTGATTCCAACATTTTCCCCACTACTAATGTCAGGCTAACCGATCTATAATTATCCGTTTTCTCTCTCCCTCCTTTTTTAAAAAGTGGTGTTACATTAACTACCCTCCAGTCCATAGGAACTGATCCAGAGTCAATAGACTGTTGAAAAATGATCACCAATGCATCCATTATTTCTAGGGCCACTTCCTTAAGTAATCTGGGATGCAGACTATCAGGCCCCGGGGATTTATCGATCTTTAATCCCAATTTCCCGAACACAATTTCCTGCCTAATAAGGATTTCCTTCAGTTCCTCCTTCTCACTAGACCCTCAGTCCCCTAGTATTTCCGGAAGGTTGTTTGTGTCTTCCTTCGTGAAGACAGATCCAAAATATTTGTTCAACTGGTCTGCCATTTCTTTGTTCCCCATTATAAATTCACCTGAATCTGACTGCACGGGACCTACGTTTGTCTTCACTAATCTTTTTCTCTTCACATATCTATAGGAGCTTTTGCAGTCAGTTTTTATGTTCCCAACAAGCTAGTGATAAGACTTCAAGAGAATATAGAGAGGTTGGTGGAATGGGCAGACACGTGGTAGATTAAATTTAATGCCGAAAAGTGCAAATTGATACATTTTGGTCGAAAGAATGAGTGGAAATATAAACTAAAGGTTCAATCCTAAATGGGGTGCATGAACAGAGTGTATGTGCACAAATCGTTGACGGTGGTAGGGCAGGTTGAGAAAGCGGTTAAAAAGAGGCAGCTCGTGCAGAGCACGGAGTGCAACAGCATAGAGTGGCATTTGTGAGTTCGATAAGTGGGTGAGTTTTAAGGGTTATTCTCTTTAAACCATTTGGAGGCTGGAGTAAATTGTTAGTGGCAATTGCCAGTAGCTTCTAAGTAAGTAGCAGTTTAATTTAAAGGGGAAAAGTTAAATAGTTGGGAATCTTTCAGGTTTAGGCAGAAAAAACAAGGTAACTCTCCAGTAGGAGGCAATTCGCAGCTAGTTAAAACCAGTTCTGTAAACGACTGACTAGTAGTGAGTCATCTGACCTAGTTTAAAAAGAGGCAGCTCGTGCCGAGCACGGAGTGCAGCAGCATAGAGTGGCATTTGTGAGTTTAGTAAGTGGGTGAGTTTTAAGGCAAGTGGGGGTGGCAGGTGCTGTTTTGTCTTGTTTTTCCTACCAGTGCTGACACTAGAGCAGCTGATAAGGAGTGCGAGAGTAGGAGACGAAGGCCCAGTGACCAGCCCAACCAGTTGCAGACAAAGATAGAGGGGTGCGAAATCGAGAGGTGACGTCACAACCAAGCTGATAAGTGGTTGGATGTTCGACTGGTAAGTATAACTCTCTTTTAGACTGACTTTTAGATTGGTTTAATTGGCAGCGAACTACTAAGTAGCTGTTTGGTGTTTAAGTAAATTTTAGTAAGTAAATTAATTTAAGGGTTAAGTCATGGCAGGAGAGCTCGGACCCATGTCATGCTCCTCCTGTGCTATGTGGGAAGGAAGTGTCCCTGACTACTATGTGTGCGGGAAGTGCGTCCAGCTGCAGCTCCTGACAGACCGCATGATGGCACTGGAGCTGCGGATGGACTCACTCTGGAGCATGCGCAATGCTGAGAATGTTGTGGATAGCACATTTAGTGAGTTGGTCACACCGCAGGTAAGGGTTCGGACAGATAGTAAATGGGTGACCAAGAGACAAGGCAAGAGCAGGAAGGTAGTGCAGGAGTCCCCTGCGTTCATCTCCCTCCAAAACAGATATACCGTTTTGGATACTGCTGGGGGAGATGACTTACCAGGGGAAGGCACCAGCAGCCAGGTTCATGGCACCGTGGGTGGCTCTGCTGCACAGAAGGGTGGGAAAAAGAGTGGGAGAGCTATGGTGATAGGGGACTCTATTGTAGGGAAGATAGGAGTTTCTGCGGCCGCAACCGAGACTCCAGGATGGTATGTTGCCTCCCTGGTGCAAGGGTCAAGGATGTCTCGGAGCAGCTGCAGAGCATTCTGGAGAGGGAGGGTGAACAGCCAGTTGTCGTGGTACATGTTGGTACCAACGATATAGGTAAGAAGCGGGAAGAGATCCTACAAGCTGAATTTAGGGAGCTAGGAGTTCAATTAAAAAGTAGGACCTCAAAGGTAGTAATCTCTGGATTGCTACCAGTGCCATGTGCTAATCAGAGTAGAGGGAGCAGGATAGTTAGAATAAATACGTGGCTTGAGCAGTGGTGCAAGAGGGAGGGATTCAAATTCCTGGGACATTGGAACCAGTTCTGGGGGAAGTGGGATCTGTACAAAAGGGACGGTCTGCACTTGGGCAGGACTGGAACTGATGTCCTAGGGGTAACATTTGCTAATGCAGTTCGGGAGTGTTTAAACTAATATGGCAGGGGGATGGGAACCTATGCAGCGAGGTAGAGCGAAGTAATATGGAGTCAGAAACAGATGGTAGAAAGGTAAAAAGCAATAGTGGAAGGCCGCGTAAACAAAGGCAAGAAACAAAAAGGGCCACACTACATCATAATTCTAAAAGGACAAAGGGTGTTAAAAAAACAAGCCTGAAGGCTTAATGCAAGGAGTATCCATTATAAGGTGGGTGAATTAACTGTGCAAATAGATGTTAACAGATATGATGTGATTGGGATTACAGAGAGGTGGCTCCAGGATGATCAGGGTGGGAACTCAACATCCATGGGTATTCAACATTCAGGAAGGATAGAATAAAAGGAAAAGGAGATGGGGTAGCATTGCTGGTTAAAGAGGAGATTAATGCAATAGTTAGAAGGACATTAGCTTGGATGGTGTGGAATCTATATGGGTAGAGCTGCAGAACACCAAAGGGCAAAAAACGTTAGTGGGAGTTGTGTACAGACCTCCAAACAGTAGTAGTGATGTTGGGGAGGGCATCAAACAGGAAATTAGGGGTGCATGCAATAAAGGTGCAGCAGTTATCATGGGTGACTTTAATATGCATATAGATTGGGCTAACCAAACTGGAAGCAATACAGTGGAGGAGGGTTTCCTGGAGTGCATAAGAGATGGTTTTCTAGACCAATATGTCGAGGAACCAACTAGGGGAGAGGCCATCTTAGACTGGGTGTTGTGTAATGAGAGAGGATTAATTAGCAATCTCGTTGTGCGAGGCCCCTTGGGAAAGAGTGACCATAATATGGTGGAATTCTACATTAGGATGGAGAATGAAACAGTTAATTCAGAGACCATGGTCCAGAACTTAAAGAAGGGTAACTTTGAAGGTATGAGGCGTGAATTGGCTAGGATAGATTGGCGAATGATACTTAAGAGGTTGATAGTGGATGGGCAATGGCAGACATTTAGAGACCGCATGGATGAACTACAACAATTGTACATCCCTGTCCGGCTTAAAATAAAAAAGGGAAGGTGGCTCAACCGTGGCTATCAAGGGAAATCAGCGATAGTATTAAAGCCAAGGAAATGGCATACAAATTGACCAGAAATAGCAGTGAACCCGGGGACTGGGAGAAATTTAGAACTCAGCAGAGGAGGACAAAGGGTTTGATTAGGGCAGGGAAAATAGAGTACGAGAGGAAGCTTACAGGGAACATTAAGACGGATTGCAAAAGTTTCTATAGATATGTAAAGAGAAAAAGGTTAGTAAAGACAAACGTAGGTCCTCTGCAGTCAGAATCAGGGGAAGTCATAACGGGGAACAAAGAAATGGCAGACCAATTGAACAAGTACTTTGGTTCGGTATTCACTAAGGAGGACACAAACAACCTTCCGGATATAAAAGGGGTCAGAGGGTCTAGTAAGAAGGAGGAACTGAGGGAAATCTTTATTAGTCGGGAAATTGTGTTGGGGAAATTGATGGGATTGAAGGCCGATAAATCCCCAGGGCCTGATAGACTGCATCCCTGAGTACTTAAGGAGGTGGCCTTGAAATAGCGGATGCATCGATGGTCATTTTCCAACATTCCATAGACTCTGGATCAGTTCCTATGGAGTGCAGGGTAGCCAATGTAATCCCACTTTTTAAAAAAGGAGGGAGAGAAAACAGGGAATTATAGACTGGTCAGCCTGACATCGGCAGTGGGTAAAATGATGGAATCAATTATTAAGGATGTCATAGCAGCGCATTTGGAAAGAGGTGACATGATAGGTCCAAGTCAGCATGGATTTGTGAAAGGGAAATCATGTTTGACAAATCTTCTGGAATTTTTTGAGGATGTTTCCAGTAGAATGGACAAGGGAGAACCAGTTGATGTGGTGTATTTGCACTTTCAGAAGGCTTTCGACAAGGTCCCACACAAGAGATTAATGTGCAAAGTTAAAGCACATGGGATTGGGGGTAGTGTGCTGACATGGATTGAGAACTGGTTGTCAGACAGGAAGCAAAGAGTAGGAGTAAATGGGTACGTTTCAGAATGGCAGGCAGTGACTAGTGGGGTACCGCAAGGTTCTGTGCTGGGGCCCCAGCTGTTTACATTGTACATTAATGATTTAGACAAGGGGATTAAATGTAGTATCTCCAAATTTGTGGATGACACTAAGTTGGGTGGCAGTGTGAGCTGCGAGGAGGATGCTATGAGGCTGCAGAGTGACTTGGATAGGTTAGGTGAGTGGGCAAATGCATGGCAGATGAAGTATAATGTGGATAAATGTGAGGTTGTGGATATCTGAACGGAATATATGGAATTAAGGACACTAAAGTAAACGGGATATATGAAAATGTATAAGCCATGGAAGAATAGCTGGGAGAATGTCAGATTGCAACATCAGCATAGCTAACAGTCTTTCCCAAGGTTTCAAGTCACTACTCCTGCCAATAACATCTAATTGTAACATGAAATAAATCTGCAGAATTGCAAGGTCTCAGTTAGTAGTCACACCATTAGATTGAAACATTTAGAGGCAATGCTTGAGCTTTCAAGAAGAACATCTCATATAGATTGACTAATGAGTGGCTGAGTTAGACTGACAATCCATTTGTATTTTGTTATCTGATTTCAAAACTGTATAACTGTTGACGCTTTACGATGTAACTTCACCTATCCGTAGGGAGTGTGTACGCTCTATCCAGAGAGTATATCTTCTGTCTGATAGGTCTTACTGGCCGGTAATAAAGACTGCTTTGTTCAAAGCACAAGAGGTATTCGACTCAGTAATTTTACTGAACCAGATTGAGGTAAAAGAATCCAGGAATTTACATTTGGTGTCAGAAGTAGGATCTCAACGGACGACTGCCGAAAACTTGCGAATTAAGAGCCAGACTAGCCTTGGACGAGACGAGGGGAAAGTGGCCACTGGAGTGAGTATGATTTCAATACTGCTCCAGTTTCCCCCGGTTTCAAAAGTCTGAGGAAAGTTTAGCCACTCGCTGGTTCTCAGGTAGTGTCTGAACTTGTTGAAAGAAAACATTCAGAGGAGGCACAGCAAAACAACTGAGATGGATTCAAAAGGATTTAAAAAAAAAATATTAAATAACACGACCTTGAGGCTGGAACAATTGAGATAACGAAAAGCAGTCCACAGCCTACGTGCCAGACTTCTCTCCAGTTATAAAAAAAAAGTAACGTACTAAATAGGTGCTGAAAGAAAAAAATGTTCTGAGATTTTAAATTATGAGAAAAATTCCACTGCAGTAAAAAAAAAAAAAATCACTCCTGTCCAGTTGGCAGAAAAACTCCATTAAATTAGGGCTTTCATTGACTGATTGAATTTAAACTGCGCAGTAACGCGAAAGGATAGGGAAATTTGGAAACTGAAAGAAATTAATTGAGGCTCATAAGAAATCAAAATTAGAAAATTAGGCTCACAGGGAATAAAATGGGGATTTAAATAGAGGATAGGTGTTCAACTCAGGTACGACGTCGACCTTGTATATCACTTGGCCCGTCTAGGCTCTGATTGAATTTTTTAAAAAAACCCCGCAGCAACTCGGAAGGTAGGGCCGACGCGAACGCGCAGCGGCGCAGACGCACAAACAACGCGAGACGCGCAGCGGCGCGACCTTGCGGCCGAGAGGAGAAGGGCCGAAGCGAACGCGCAGGGAAGCGAACGCGCAGTGACGTAGACGCGCAGTGACGCAGAGTGCAGCAACGCGAATCGCGAAAGTCAGTGCTAATGTCAGTAAGTCTTTGTAAGTCTTAAGTGTTTAGAGTTTTAAGTATTTAAATCGCGCGTCGCCACGGGTAAGTGTTAGAAGTCTTTGTCTATCTTGTATTGAAATCGCGCGGTGACGCGGATAAGTGTTAGAAGTCCTTGTTTATCTTTTAAAGTTTTAAGTATCTTAACTCGCGCGGCGACGCGAGCCACGGGTCGACGCGGATTGCGTGGTGACGTGAACTGCGAGGCAACGCGGATTGCGCGGCGACGTGAACTGCGGGGCGACGTGGGAGTTTTAAGTATCCTAAATCGCGCGGCGACGCGGGTAAGTGTTAGCATTAGTAAAGTTTGTTTATTTGGAGTTAGTTAAAGTCAGTGTTAGTTTCTGTAAAGTCTGTGTCTATTTTTAAGTTTGTTTAAATTGCACGATGACACGAACGCGTAACGACACGGTAATACGAGGGGCAGTGTAAAAATGGGTAATCAGTTAGATAAAACCATGGATGCGGATAGTCCGCTACAAAAGCTATGTGAGGAATTCCCTGAAAGAGCTGAAGACTTTAGAAAATTATCAGGAGCCCTGAACAAATTATTGGGAGATGATCAATGGCCTCTAGGTGGCACTAGAAGCGTAGAGGTAGTAAAAAAAAGCACAGGGATTGTTAAAAAAAAATTAATTAAAAGATGCATCACTTCTGTCAAGTTGGCAAACAAATGCTATTAAATTAGGACTTGCATTGACAGAGGGAACACATGTTAAAACTGTAGACGTCTTTAAAAATAAAAGATTGTGCGCACGAGAAACTTACTAAGAGATCCTCTGGGACCTCTGAGAAAGGTATTGACCGACTACATAGTAAAAATGGCTGGCTTTGTGTTAACCGAGGCTGATGATGAAATTGATGAGTGGTCACTGACTCAGCGCCCAACGGTGCCTCCCGCACCCCCTGGCCCCGTGCTCCAGTCCTCTTCCCAACACCCTCCACTTTACACTCCGGCGAGAGGAGTTAAAAATAACCCCATATCACCAAAGCAACAAACCCAAACTGACTCCTCATCCTCTGATAGCGATTCGGATCCCCAGTTCACAAGCAATATAGCCGAAAGGACCAGATCTCACACTCGAAAGGGCAGAACTATATCTCACTCACAGACAGTCCCGTAAATCTTCTAGTCAATCTACCAGTCCAAGTTGTGAAAGACATAGCAAACACCCCCGCCGATCGAGACGCAGAACTGTCAAGCAGTCAGACAGCTCTGAAACATCCTCCGGCCTAGAAATAATTTCCAAGATCCCAAAGTCCCGACACCAATTCCCTGTCAGACCAATGCCAAACCCTGATGCACAACAAGCTGCAGACCACCTCTCTATAGATGTCTGTGATCTTCAAACAACTATTTGATTGCTCACGCTATCCGGACAGATGGAGAGGACAGTTAGATATTATTGGCAGGAAAAGAAAGGGGAGGGGGGAGGTGCGCCCCCAACCCGGGTCAAGACTGAATACGTGACTAGAAAGGAAGAGCTATCTCGGGAGGAAGGATCAATAGAACCGTAGTGTTGCATACAGGATTGGATGGATAAGCAAGGATACGGTTATACTAAACAACCAAACGGCCCGAGCCCTGCTAATAAACCTCCCTATTGTCCCCGGCATGGTATGGGAAGAGGCCGGGACTGGGTAAGAGGAATTGACTTTTAATTGTGGGCAGGACGGACATTGGAATAAAAATTGCCCCTACCGTCAGCATGGAAAAGGAAGAGGAGGAAGAGGAGGGGGGCAAGGGGGGAGAGGAGGATCTTACACTAACTTCTCCCAGAACAACCCCTTTGGTCACTTGTCCCCCAATTGACTACACAGCTTGATTGTGCAGAGATCCTCCCCGGACGACGAACCCATTCTGAATGAGTGGCAACCCTTTTTGATAGATACGGGAGCCTTCATGTCTTCTGTACAATCAAAGCTTAAACTCCCTGCCTCTACTGAAACACAGGAACTTTCAGGATTCCTGGGACAAATCTCGACATTCCCAGTGTCAGAACCGGTTAAAATGGGTTACCAAGAAGAATCGGTGGAACATCGAGTTGTTATCACAACCAATCTGGACTGTAACTTGATGGCTAGAGACCTCCTTTGCAAATTCCAGTTGCATTTGGAGTGTGGAGATGATGGGATTATTGTAAAACAGGAAACCCTTAAGCGGCAGTATTATACCACTAGAACCCCTCAGTGGTGGTCTCTGGACCTGCCGCAGGCACCCTATCACGTGACCCTAGCATACGATCCCAGTGGAAAGAATCAGGACCTGCAGAACTTTTATCAGGATCACGAAGGGGAAGTGAAGGGAATTCTATTAAGGGCTAGAGTGACTGGACTGGAAAGAGAGGCAGATTTTGTGGAAGTGGCTAAGAATCTGTGGAAACAGCCCCTAACAATGGCACCGTATATTGCTCGTGAAGTATTAGCCCCTCACCATGCTAAAGATTTGGGAGTTATGGTACGCAAGGCCATAGATGAGGCTG
The DNA here is from genome assembly GCF_044704955.1 of Pristiophorus japonicus. Taxonomy (NCBI): domain Eukaryota; kingdom Metazoa; phylum Chordata; class Chondrichthyes; family Pristiophoridae; genus Pristiophorus; species Pristiophorus japonicus. The sequence continues at coordinate 259,565,012 of NC_091980.1, read as the reverse complement.
ACCCTACCAGCCGGGATGTGCAAATCGTAAAACATGGCCGAACAGTCCAATTTCATGGGGACCCCGAGAAGGTCTTAAGCACTCTACAGCATCATACTGGCTCCGGCATACCTGACTCTGTGGATCCTCATGTGTGGGCAGAGAACCCCTCCCAAGTGGGTTATACTCCCATTGATCCGATTGAGATCCCAGTGCAGGGCAATGTGGACTGGCCCTCTATCCAACAGAACCCACTGAAATCACAGGCAATCCTAAACTGACCTTTCGGCACTGTACTGCAATTAATCCAACCTGTTTTCTTACTGAGCCACCCCAAGATGAGGAATAACCCAGTCATGATTGCTTATCTTTAATTTAAGAGGCCACATCAGTCAGGGAAGATTTAGTTGAGTACCAATGGAAGATCCAGACTGTATTCTTACTGAGCCAACCCAAGATGAGGAAGAACCCAGTCATGATTGTTTATGTATGTTGACGGAAGTACTTCTATTAATCCAGAAGATACACGAATCTCAGGATACGCCATAGTAAACCAGGAGAATCAGGTCTTGGAATCTGCCGCTTTTGAAACCGCCTATTCTGCTCAATAAGCTGAACTATTCGCCCTCACCCGAGCCTGTATCTTGGCCAAAGATCTCAAAGCCAATACGGACTCTAGGTATGCCTTTGGGGTGGCCCATGATTTCGGACAATTATGGAAAAATAGGGGATTCCTAACCTCACAGGGGAATGAGATATCTTAAACAGTTAGTATCTGATTTGTTGCAAGCCCTCATGTTTCCCAAACGCATTGCCATTGTCAAATGTACCACCCATACTACCGGAAATTCTCTGGTTGATATAGGGAATCGTTGTCCTGACCAAGAGGCCAAACAGGCCTCTCGTGACCAACAGATGGTAGTGCCCAAAATTATGAGTCAGACTAAAAATCCTGCGAAGGATAAGTTAGCCTCGGAAAAACCAATGCCAACCATCCAAGATGTTATAAAAGCACAGGAGGACGCTCCTGAAAAAGATAAACTGTTGTGGAAATATTATGCATGCACTTATGACAATGTTTCTAAACTCTGGACCACTCCCACGGAACAGACTTGCATGTCTGACAAGTTGGCTCTATGGGTTATTGAATGTATGCATTTTGCTACTCATTGTGGAGCAAGGACCACGAGTGACACACTTTTGGCTACTTGGTGGCACCCTAGACTCCAGGCGCTCACCCAGAACATCAGTAGTCGTTGCCTGGTTGGCCAGCAACATAATCCAGGGAAGGGAGTCCCCTGTGATTGGGGTAAAACGCCCCTACCCGAAGGTCCCTTTGAGACATTTCAGTTGGACTACATTGAGTTGCAAAAAGTTCAGTGTTACAAATATGTGTTAGTAATAGTAGATGTGTTTAGCAGATGGATTGAAGCCTACCCTAACCTGGACAATAAGACTCAAACTGTTGTTAAGGTGTTAATGAGGGAGATTGTTCCTAGATATGAGATCTCAGCTCGACTGATGACCACCTATGTTCTTTCTCTGACTCAGGCTCTGTGACTAGTTCACAACCAGGTTCAAGATGCTCACCTCGACCTCCCAGTTTTACCCGAATTGTCCCTCGTGGCACCAGGGATGTATGGATTCGGAAGGGATTAGAGCCACAATGGGAGGGGCCTTTTTAGGTGTCACTCACTACCCCCACTGCAGCCAAGGTTGAGGGTAAAAGTGCCTGGGTTCACCTGCACCACTGCAAGCTCACCACCCTCTAACGAACCTATTTTACTGGTTATTCTAACTCCTGTTTCTGTTCCAGACTTCCTCTTCTCCATAGCTGAACAAGGCCGTTGGCATCCTAATTGGAACGTGGACCAGTTTGAACTTTTACCCGTAGTGATAGACAGCCAGCTACACCGACGGTGACCTGAGAAGAGAGACGGGAAAACTGAACTCTTTTAATCAGTAAAATTGGACTATTTATCTGAATCCTGAGCCATAAGATGAAGCTGTCTGTATGCCACAGTCTGTATAATAGTGTTGATATATGACAGTTTCGGCGCATGGGAGGGGAGACAGAGACGAGAGCTACATGTCTTATGTTTATGCGCAAAATGGGAACTTTTCTGGATATTAGGTGTGTTCACATTCCCTATACATTTTCCTCCTAGAATGATCCTAAATGTTATCATAGAATGATAAAAGGAGGGATGTGGATATCTGAACGGAATATATGGAATTAAGGACAGTAAACGGGATATATGAAAATGTATAAGCCATGGAAGAATAGCTGGGAGAATGTCAGATTGCAAATAGTGCAACATCAGCATAGCTAACAGTCTTTCCCAAGGTTTCAAGTCACTACTCCTGCCAATAACATCTAATTGTAACATGAAATAAATCTGCAGAATTGCAAGGTCTCAGTTAGTAGACACACCATTAGATTGAAACATTTAGAGGCAATGCTTGAGCTTTCAAGAAGAACATCTCATTTCGATTGACTAATGAGTGGCTGAGTTAGAATGTCAATCCATTTGTATTTTGTTATCTGATTTCAAAACTGTATAACTGTTGACGCTTTACGATGTAACTTCACCTATCCGTAGGGAGTGTGTACGCTCTATCCAGAGAGTATATCTTCTGATAGGTCTTACTGGCCGGTAATAAAGACTGCTTTGTTCAAAGCACAAGAGGTATTCGACTCAGTAATTTTACTGAACCAGATTGAGGTAAAAGAATCCAGGAATTTACATTGTTATCCACTTTGGTGGTAAAAACAGAGAGACAGACTATTATCTGAATGGTGACAGATTAGGAAAAGTGGAGGTGCAACGAAACCTGGATGTCATGGTACATCAGTCATTGAAGGTTGGCATGCAGGTACAGCAGGCGCTTAAGAAAGCAAATGGCATGTTGGCCTTCATAGCGTGGTAATTTGAGTACAGGGGCAGGGAGGTGTTACTACAGTTGTACAGGGCCTTGGTGAGACCACACCTGGAGTATTGTGTACAGTTTTGGTCTCCTAACTTGAGGAAGGACATTCTTGCTATTGAGGGAGTGCAGCGAAGGTTCACCAGACTGATTCCCGGGATGGCGGGACTGACATATCAAGAAAGACTGGATCAACTGGGCTTCTATTCACTGGAGTTCAGAAGAATGAGAGGGGATCTCATAGAAACATTTCAAATTCTGATGGGTTTCGACAGGTTACATGCAGGAAGAATGTTCCCAATGTTGTGGGAGTCCAGAACCAGGGGTCACAGTCTAAGGATAAGGGGTAAGCCATTTAGGACCGAGATGAGGAGAAACTTCTTCACCCAGAGAGTGGTGAACCTGTGGAATTCTCTACCACAGAAAGTTGTTGAGGTCAATTCACTAAATATATTCAAAAAGGAGTTAGATGTAGTCCTTACTACTAGGGGGATCAAGGGATATGGCGAGAAAGCAGGAATGGGGTACTGAAGTTGCATGTTCAGCCATGAACTCATTGAATGGCGGTGCAGGCTCAAAGGGCCGAATGGCCTACTCCTGCACCTATTTTCTATGTTTCTAAGTTTCTAAAAAGCTTACGGGATCCTGGGCTCCATGAATAGAAGTATAGAGTACAAAAGCATGCAAATTATGATGAACCTGTATAAAACACTGGCTCAGCCTCAACTGGAATATTGTGTCCAATTCTGGGCACTGCACTTTAGGAAGGATGTAAAGGTCTTGGAGAGGGTGCAGAAAAGATTTACTCGAATGATTCGAGGAATGAGGGATTTCAGTTACGTGGATAAACCGGAGAAGCTGGGGTTGTTTTCCTTAGAGCAGAGACGGTTGAGAGGAGATTTTATAGAGGGTCTGGACAGAGTAGATCGAGAGTGACTGTTCCCATTGGCGGAAGGACCAAAGGCAACATAAGAAAAAAAATGTTTACACAACGAGTGGTTAGGATCTGGAATGCATTGCCTGCAAGAGTGGTGGAGGCAGACTCGATCACTGATTTGAAAAGGGAGTTGGATAAGTACCTGAAAGAAAAAAAATTGCAGGGCTACGAGGAAAGGGCAGGGGGGGGGTGAGACTAGCGGAGGTGCTCTTGTAGCAAGCCAGCATGGGCTCGACAGGCTGAATGGCCTTATTCCGTGCTGAAACCATTCTATGATTCTATGATCTCTATCTTTTGTCCTCCGTGTCTACTCCTCTCTCTACCTTCCCGGTCTCTCTCTTCCTCCCTTAATCTCTCCCACACCCCTCACCATCCCCTCTCCGCCAGCCGTGTCAATCTCTTCCTTTTACGTTTCCATCCCTCTCTTCCCCCCTCCACTGGCCTTGATCCCTTTCCCCTGCATCTCACCCTCGCTCTCCCGGTCAATCTTTCCCATCTCTCTCTCTACCTTCACATCTCTCTCCCCATTCCTCTTTGTACATAATCTCTCTCTCCCCATCACTCACTCTCTTTGTATCTCCAGCTCTCTCTCTCTGCCTCCATCTCTTTCTCCCTGTCACTCTTCCCCAATCTCTCTACCTCCATTTTTCTCTCTGTATCCCATCATCTCTCCTTCCCCACCCCCCACCCCACCCCACCCCCCACCTTCTCCAGATTGCACTCGCTGACTCTGGCGAACTACTCGAACAACAGTTGAACCTCGTCCCACCGCACCTCTGGGGGCAGCCTCCCCACGAAGGGCTTCATGATCCTCGCCATGCAGGTGGGTGATAAGTACCGTCACATCACAGCTCGGCCCAGGGAAAGGAAAAAGGCAGAGCGGCAGCCCGACTCCAACCGCCACTTGCTCTTCCACTGGTTGCTCCCCGTCACTTCGCTTTGTGATTGGTTCCCTGTTGTCAATTCACTGCCAGACCTGTGAACAGCTGTCAAAGAATTTTGCAGCTGATTGGCTGCCAATTAAGCATCTGCTGGCCTGCTGTCTTTTCCCTCCCTCTCTCTCTCTCCACTTCTTGCAGCGCATCGCCACTGCTACCGCCACCATGGTAACCATTCAGCAGCACCTAGCCGGTCTCCACCACCGATTGGGGTATTTCTTCGCAGACCCCCTGGAAAGTCTCTACGGACCCCTAGGGTCCAATGATTATCATGATTACAGTATATTTTACTTAGAACTGTATAGGCTAAATATATACCAGCTTATTATGACTTTTTTGTACAGCCAACATACGGATAACACAACAGTAATACTTAAGTAACGAAAACAAAAAATGCTGGAAATACTCAGGTCAGGCAGCATCTGTGGAGAGAGAAACAAAGTTAACATTTCAGGTCGATGACTTTTTAAATCAGAACTGGAACTTATTAGAACATCATTCTATAGATTATGGAACAGTTCCTGCAGATTGGAGGATGGCAAATGTAACCCCGCTATTTAAAAAAGGAGAGAGAAAACGGGGAACTACAGACCGGTTAGCCCATCGGTAATAGGAAAAATGCTAGAGTCTATTATAAAGGAAGTGATAACGGCACACTTAGATAATATCAACGGGATTAAACAAAGTCAACATGGATTTATGAAAGGAAAATCATGTTTGACAAACCTACTGGAGATTTTTGAGGATGTAACTGATAGAATAGATGAGGGAGAACCAGTGGATGTAGTGTATTTAGATTTTCAGAAGGCCTTTGATAAAGTCTCACATAAGAGGTTAGTGTGCAAAATTAAAGCACATAGGATTGCGGTAATGTATTGGCATGGATTGAAAATTGGTTAACTGACAGGAAACAGAGTAGGAATAAACGGGTCTTTTTCAGGGTGGCGGGCAGTGACTAGTGGGGTACCACAGGGATCAGTGCTTGGGCCCCAGCTATTCACAATATAAATAAATAAATGATTTGGATGAGGGAACCAAATGTAATATTTCCAAGTTTGCTGACGACACAATCCCACCTAGTTTTGTGAGTTGTGAGGAGGATGCAAAGGTGCTACAAGGCGATTTAGATAGGTTGAGTGAGTGGGCAAACATATGGCAGATGCAGTATAACATGGATAAATGTGAAGTTATTCACTTTGGTAGGAAAAACATAAGGACAAAGTATTACTTAATGGTGATGGCTTGGGAAGTCAATGTATAGAGGGACCTGGGTGTCCTTGTACACCAGTCCTTGAAAGCAAACATGCAGGTGCAGCAAGCAGTTCGGAAGGCAAATGGTATGCTGGCCTTCATTGCAAGAGGATTTGAGTACAGGAGCAAGGATGTCTTACTACAGTTATACAGGGCCTTGGTGAGACCACACCTGGAGTATTGTGTGCAGTTTTGGTCTCCTTACCAAAGAAAGGATATACTTGCCATAGAGGGAGTGCAGCGAAGGTTCACCAGACTGATTTCTGGGATGGCAGGACTGCCGTATGAAGAGAGATTGGGTCGACTAGACCTGTATTCATTAGAGTTTAGAAGAATGAGAGGGGATCTCATAGAAACATATAAAATTCTGACTGGGTTGATAGACTGGATGTGGGGAGGATGTTTCCCCTGGCTGGGAAGTCTAGAACAAGGGGTCACGGTGTCAGGATACGGGGTAGGAAATTTAGGACCGAGATGAGGAGAGATCTTTTCACTCAGAGGGTGGTGAATCTGTGGAATTCTCTATCACAGAAGGCCAAGTCACTGAATATATTTAAGAGGGAGATAGATAGATTTCTGGAAACAAAAGGCATCAAGGGGTATGGAGGAAAAGTGGGAATATGGTATTGAGATAGAGGATCAGCCATGATCATATTGAATGGCGGTGCAGACTCGAAGCGCCGAATAGCCTACTACTGCTCCTATTTTCTATGTTTCTAACAGGTTTTAAGCAAGTACAGAGGCTTTTATGTTGGTGTTTAATTCACTGCCACTTCTCTTCCGGGAATGCCCACCTTGAAGAAGTTCTGCCCTTCTCTCTGACAAAAGACATCAAGGGGTATGGGGGGAAAAGCGGGAATATGGTGTTGGAACTGAGGATCAGCCATGATCATATTGAATGGTGGTGCATTCCATTTGTCTCTTTTACCTTGTTCTTTTTGTTCTTTCCTCCCCTCCCCCTTTCCCTGCTTAAAACCTGTTACATCTCTAACTTTTTCCAGTTCTGATGAAAGATCATCGACCTGAAACATTAACTCTGTTTCTCTCTTCACAGATGCTGCCTGACCTGCTGAGTATTTCCAGCATTTTCTGTTTTTATTTCAGATTTCCAGCATCCGCTGTATTTTGCTTTTGCATTAGTAATATTTAAGTAGTGTACTTACTTTTCTTCATTTTATTTCACGGTGCTTTCAGTAATTTACAGCCATTAAGCATGTTATAATACAACTAACATATTGATATCTCCGAGATTTCCTGAGTATCTGCTAATTTAGCTACTATACTTACAAACAAAAATATTACTCACAAAGGTGTGGGTTGAGCATTTTCTTTATTTGTTCTCCTTTTGGTGCATTAGCCAAGACTTCTGTCAGCCTGTTTCAGCATTTAAAAAATTGGCAAGTTTCAATTAATTACTGTAACATACAGATGCATCAGTCACAGTTAAAGTTATATAGTGGGACCGATTTTGCACCACGTTGAATCCGGATTAATTTATATACCGGCATTAAAGCAAAGGTCACCCCACCCCTATGTCCAAAGCATAGGCAGAGTGGTACTGCCTCAAAACAGTGGTCGTACTGAAATAAAAATGTAAACGGGAGTGACTTCGGAATACCTCCCATGTCATTTTTTTGGGTCTCTGCCTGCTGGAGCCCCAAACGTTGCAGTGGCCCCGAGCCCTCTCAGATTGAAGTATCTGAGGAAAGGTTGCCAACAGCTTTCCCATACTTCTAGACAAGTAAATGCTTTCTTTTGAGGGCCAGCAAACAGGATCGCTGGGGTTAGAGACCTTTTGGCTATTTTTGGATAGCACCCAAAAGGACACAATGCCAGTAGCCATCACCACTCCTGCAGGCTTGTCAGGATTGCAGTATCAAAACACTTTCCTCCGATTCTGAAAGCATTCCCATTCCAAGGACCATACCTGTGCCAGCAGTATGTTGGGGCCAGGCTAATGAACTAAACCCTGAAATATGAGTGGTTTAAATTCCATTCAGTTAGTCGGGTGGAGTCCAAAATCTTTTAGCAAATGACAAACTGAAATGCACCTAGACGAGGACACTGAATGTTTCACCCCTCAATATTTTAACTGAACCCAAAAAGGACTCACTACTACACTGATATCATCTATCACCAAGATCTGCAACAATTTCGAACTATTCAGGCAAATATTAAGAATGCACTTAAAAAGATATTGGAGCACAAGTAATGTTGCAATTGATGATTGGTATAGCCGGTCATTTTTTATATATACGTGTTAAGTTTAAAACCAATATAAACAGTACGTCAAACTTTGAATAAAACATATGGGGTAGATTTTTGCCTTCACCACCAGGGCAGTAATCTGCCAAGGTGAAAATCATACAGTTATTCAAATGAGTCTCGTCGCGAAACGGTGTGGGTCTCCCAACTGAGGCTTTGGTCGGGTGCTGCGGCACATCATCAATTTGACACCATTTTGGGCCCCGACTTGAAAATCTCCTCCTATAATTTATTTCCTTCTGCTCTATACCTTTCCATCACAAAACAGCCAGACATCAATTTTTGAGAATTGTAGATACAGACTCAACTTCAATGTGATGCATTAAAATATTGCCCTTCATTACCCCATAAATTTTGCTTTAAATGTTCATTAAAATAGGTTCTGCACCCGGTCAGGTTCTGACAGCAATAAACAGCTTTTAGTCTGAGTATACAGGTACAGCGTCGAGAATCTGGAGGTCCGGAAGACAGACAAACAGACAGCTCGACCTACCGACCTCTACCTCTCTCTCTCTCTCCCCCCTCCACCCCCCGCGCCTTTACCTCGGCCAGACATTTCTCGACCTGCCCCCTTACCTCGGCCCGACCCTGCCCCCCCCCCCCCCCCCCCCCCCCTCCCGCCTGACCCTCCCTCCTCCTCCCTACCTACCTTGGCCCAGGCATTTCCGGACTCGGGACGTCGGAAAGACATTCCGAAGTTCAGAAATACACGAACCTGGGCTCGGGTGTTTCCGGATTCGAGACATCATAAAGACGTTCCGAAGTCCGGAAATACACAGAATCCGGAGCGGCCTCAGTCCCGGATTCTCGACGCTGTACCTGTTCAACAATTTAGAAATAAAATAACTTGCAATTTATATAGCACCTTTAATGCAGTAAAATATCCCAAACCGCTTCACAAAATTTGACACCAAGCCACAAAAGAGGATATCAGGACAGATGGCCAAATGCTTTGTCAAAGAGGTAGGTTTTAAGGAGCATCTTAAAGGAGGAGAGAGAGGTAGAGAGGCAGAGAGGTTTAAGGAGAGCATTCCAGAGCTCAAGGCCAAAAAAGCTGAAAGCACAGCCGCCAATGGTGGAGTGATTAAAATAGGGGATGCACAAGATACCAGAATTAGAGGAGCGTAGATGTCTCAGAGACTTGTTCTGCTGGAGGAGATGAGAGAGATAGGAGGGGCAAGGCCATGGAGAGATTTGAAAACAAGGATGAGAATTTTTAAATTGAGGCATTGCTGGACTGGGAGCCAATGTAGGTCAGCAATCACAGTGGTGATGGGTGAACGGGACTTAAGATATGGGCAGCAGAGTTTTGGATTAGCACAAGTTTATATAGGGTGGAAGATGGGAGGCCGGCCAGGAGATCATTGGAATAGTCAAGTCTAGAGGCAACAAAGCCATGGATGAAGGTTTCAGTAGATGATGAAGGGAGTCAAGGGTTATGGGGAGCAGGCGGGGAAGTGGAGTTGAGGCCAGAATCAGATCAGCCATAATCTTATTGAATGACGGAGCAGGCTTGAGGGGCCAAATGGCATACTCCTGCTCCTATTTCTTATGTTCTTATGAGCTGAGGCAGGGTCAGAGTCGGGCGATGTTATGGCGGTGGAAGTAGTCAGTCTTGGTGATGGAACGGATGTGTGGTCGGAGGTTAATCTTGGGTTCAAACACAACATCAAGGACAGGGAAGAGGCAGATTTTAAGGAGCGTCTTAAAGGAGCAGAGGGAGAGAGGTGGAGAGGTTTAGGGAAGGAATTCTAGAGCTTAGGGCCCAGGCAGTTGGTCGGCACGGCTGCCAATGGTGGAGCAAGTAAAATCGGAAATGCTCAGAAGGCCAGAATTAGAGGAGCGCAGAGATCCCAGAGGATTGTAGGGCTGGAGGAGGTTAGAGAGATAGGGACACACTTGACTTATTTGCAGATTAACAAGATGATCTGGACAAACCCAAATAAGTCCAACGTTATACCGAGTACATGAATGTAAGAAAAAAAGGGGGAAAAAATGTTTCAATTTTGAACACTTGACCTCATAAATTTTTCTTCTAACATTTGGGCAGTACAGACACAATCACATTTTTAAATCTATCTTTACAACAAAATCAAAGAAGATACTTTAGTTTAAAGTTTATGAAAGTTTTGTTTATGAGGCGAAGTGTAACACTTCATCTACCAGAAATGAGACACAAAGCTAAAGACAATGCCAGAAAATGTTTAGATTTTGTTAATTTTGAGTAATGTACATGTTGACAGTACCTCTCTAAAGATAGCAAAGGCTCTGGACCTTTAGCATAATCAACTGGATATCGCTCACGAACAGCAAATTTCACATCTTCTACTTCATCGGTGCGGAAACGCAGGAGATTTAGAATTGTGTATTCGTGGTCAGTAAGAATTATGTTACCCTGCAAACACACAGGTAGTAAATGTTACAGTAAAATATTCTGGCAGTAATTAATAATTGCAATAATTACAGCTCAATTGTAATAATCAGAGGAAATGGAGAATGTACAACTTTATGTCCTTTGTACCTGTCAGCATCAAACACTCGGAAGTCAACTGTAACATTGGAAATTATGCAGAATTACATAGAATATACAACACAGAAACAGGCGATTTGATCCAACTAGTCTGTGCTGGTATTTATATGCCACACGAGTCTCCTCCCATTGCATCTACCTCATCTTACGCTTTCAGCGTATCTTTTTATTCCCGTTTCTCTCGTGTACTCATCTAGTTTCCTTTTGAAAGCATCAAAGCTATTTGCCTCAACCATTTCCTGGGATAGCAAGTTCCACATTCTAGCCACTCTCTGAGTAAAGAAATTGCTCCTGAATCCTTTATTGGATGTATTAGTAACTATCGGTTATTTATTGCCCCTGGTTTTGGATTCTCCCACAAGTGGAAACATTCTTTCCACAACTACCCTGTCCAATCTATTCATACTTTTAAAGAACTCTATCAGATCTCCTCTTTTCTAAAGAAAAAAAACCCAACCTGTTCAATCTTTCCTGATAGTTGTAATCTCACAGTTCTGGTACCATCCTTGTAAATCTTTTTTACATTTTCCACTCAAGTGTGAATTTTATTCCACTTGTTGGACCATTCATCTCTATCGCCTCTGAATGAGATTGTCAATTTGTCCCAAACTATGAGTAGATCTGTATTGTACATTTATTTCTCCTCTTAGGTGGGTTAAGACTACCCAAATAATTTCACATAATACATTACAGCCACTTGGGAAAGTGAAATATTCAACTTGTTAATCTGGGTTCCTAGAGACAGTGTGCTAACTATTGCTTTAGTTATTCTCCAACTGATAATTGATTTGAAAACTTGAAGGCAGAGAATATATGTACTAAAGCACTTTTAGTTTAAATAATAAAATGCTCCAGTGAGGACACATACATGGACACTAAAAAATAATTCACAGATTAAAATATTCAAACTAGTTCAATCTGGTGCGGAATAAATTGAGAATTTATCCAACTGGACAATCAATTACATCATCATCATAGGCAGTCCCTCGAAGTCGAGGAAAACTTGCTTCCACTTTAAAAGTGCGTTCTCAGGGGACTATACAGTCCAATACAGGAATTACAGTCTCTGTCACAGGTGGGACAGACAGTGGTTGAAGGAAAGGGTGGGTGGGACTGGTTTGCCGCACGCTCCTTCCGCTGCCTGCGCTTCTTTTCTGCATGCTCTCGGCAACGAGACTAGAGGTACTCAGCACCCTGCCGGATACTCTTCCTCCACTTAGGGCGGTCTTGGGCCAGGGATTCCCAGGTGCCGGTGGGGATGTTGCACTTTATCAAGGAGGTTTTGAGGGTGTCCTTGAAACGTTTCCCCTGCCCACCTGGGGCTCGCTTGCCATGTAGGAGTTCCGAATACAGCGCTTGCTTTGGAAATCTCGTGTCGGGCATGCGGGCGATGTGGCCCGCCCAACGGAGCTGGTCGAGTGCGGTCAGTGCTTTGATGCTGAGGATGTTGGCCTGAGCGAGAACACCGACACTGGTGTGACTATCCTCGCAGGGGATTTGCAGGATCTTGCGGAGACATCGCTGGAGAAATACTACTAACGATGTCTTCGCAAGATCCTGCAAACCAATGACAATTGCACTGTTGTTTACAGAGACCTGAGACTTATCCGAAGATACAAAGAAGACAAGTGAATGAGGAAGAATGCCAGAGATAGAATTCAGCTTCCATGCAGAAAATACCTTTAATATTGTTGAGTACGTATAACAATGAACTTATCTAAAATATTCAACTACATCATTTTTAAAAGAAAAGTGAATTTTTATTGTGACTTACTCGGTCGTACAGTTCAATAATCAAATGGTAAGCTGCATGATCAGAGCCAAACTGAAAATCTACAATCCTATCAACCCCAAGTTGCTTGATGTAGATCAATCTTCGTGACTTTAGATGTTTACGGCACTGCAACCAAAACAAAAGTCACATCAGTTTTAGTAGAAATTTAATGCAATACTCCCTAGTAATCAGGTATAAGACTTATGGGGGGGGGGGGGGGGGGGGCGGGATTTTAATTTTATGATTGGACTTAAGGCAGCAGGAAGATATGCTGCATCATAACATAATTTCAGAGTAAACACTTTATTTTAAGCGTCCTATCAGAGAGTAATTTACAAATCTATTTTATAAAATAACAAATTTGACGATATAGGTGTTCAACACATTCTTAAAGTTTATAACAATTACTGGAAATTTGTTAAATCTGCAAAACTGTTAAAAGACTATTTTGATACTATTGGGCAGTGATTATTTTGTACCTTCATTGAAAAGCCTGAGGGCATCATATTCTTTGGCCATTCAAACTCTGTTGTGTGGATCCGGATACCAGATTCAACCAAAAGAACAGCTTTTGATTCTGGTCTGTGAAGAAATGTAAAGAACAGGTAAAATAGAAACAAACAAGTTAAATATAATGCGAGACTGTGGTAATCGTTAACAGGAAATTAGTACCCTTCTTGATGCTTCTAAAATCTATTGGGCTGAAAATTGCAGGCTCGTTGGTCCGTACGAAGTGCGCACACATCTGGCGAGGTCTCACAAATGCCAGTTCTCGGCGCGCGATGTGCATGTGCCGAGAACCAGCTTTTCCAATCTGTCAAAACGTCTTTAGGCAGATCCAACACATCCCCGCAGGAAGGACATCTGCAGGGCGGAGATTGGGCTATTTGCCCAACTCTTGCCCAGAGAATGTCCTTCAAACTCTTACGACTGGTAAAAGCAGGCATATAGCTTACTTTTACGAGCGTAAGAGTATTAAAACACAGAAATATTTAATTTAATTACTCATTTCTATATTAAAAACCCTGTCCATTAAGGCAAGTTTATTTTTAACAATATTAAAACATTAAAAAAATGTTTAATTACATTCAATTTCAATTCATTTTAAATATGTGAGGTGTTTTTTTTAATTTATTGTGCTGTGTTTCGGTGTTTTGGGGGATATTCTCATTGATAGTAATGGGAGCCCGTACAAACAGAGTTTCCATTATCAATTAGAATACTAGATAGTGATTGGTGGTTCAGGCCCATGTGATTCCAGCATATGAGTACCTATCTGGAAGACATGTTCCTGTGCGCTGCACAGTGAATGAAGGCCTCCGACCTATGTCCCTCTGGGACCACCAGGTATTTTCGTAATTTTTTTCTGGGTCGGAGGCGTTTGTCTGAAGGAAACCTCTGACCGCAATTTTCTTCCTATTATTGGTGAGACATCCAATTTAAATTAAAAAATCTAGCTTGGTCTTAAATCCAAATATTAAATTATTTCAAAACATGCTTCTAGCAAAGATTTTATCTTTAAATCTAGACATCAAGGAGTAACTGAATTTTTTTATGGAATGGTAGTTTAAATTATAATTTAAAATTATATTGCTTTCTGTCTGGATGATTAGGAAGCAGGTTTTACAAATATCAAAATAACTGCAGTTTTAAAGTGCAGGAGAATCAAATAATTTGTATTAGAACTTGTTTCAAATCAATTCAAAACAAAAGCAAACGGATAGAAACAAGTTTCACCACCAGCATCAGTGTTTGTCACTCAAGTAGTTAAGTACTTGTCGGTAAAACAAGGAAGTTCTAATTTGCAATATTAGGGTTACTGGAGTTCACCTACAACAGTTGATAGTTTTCTAGATATTGACTGGAGTACCATACAAGAACAATGCATTCTACCAGAGAGAATGAAACTGACCTTACCTAGCTATCCCTATTTGAATTATGCCTCATCGCTGCTGCACAATCACATATCTCTGCTGCAGGAGAATGCATGCTATCAAGTAGGCTGCTTAGGCAAAAATTGAGCGAGGAAATACAAGTTTTTTAAGAATGTATTCAGCCACAAGAATTTAAATGTGAGAAAGTATAGATTCAAGAGATGTTAAAGTATTCATGCCAGTTTAGGTGGGACACCAAATACAGTTGTTTGGAAATGAGCTTGGTCATGTGCCTATTATTTCTGAAAGATACACTATTTTTGCATTGAACCAATTAGCCAATCCAAATAAATTATAAATTTGATTAGATTCAGATTGACTCGCCACTTATTCAATTTAGAAAATATGAAAGGTGTATAGAAAATAATTGTACTGGTTAAAAAAAATTGATTCAAATACCTATCCTTATAACCACTAACAGAATTAGTAATGGGGAACATCGAGATGGCAGAAACTCTGAACAAATATTTTCTATCAGTCTTTACGGGGGAGGAACTTAATACAATCACAATGACTAAGGAGGTGGTACTCAGTAAGATAAAGGGACTAAAGGCAAATAAATCCCTTGGACCTGATGGCTTGCATCCGAGCGTCTTAAAAGTAGTAGCGGCAGGGATAGTGGATGCATTGGTTGTAATTTACCAAAATTCCCTGGATTCTGGGGAGGTCCCAGCAGATTAGAAAACTGCAAATGTAACGCCCCTATTTAAAAAAGGAGAAAGACAAAAAGCAGGAAACTATAGACCAGTTAGCCTAACATCTGTTGTTGGGAAAATTATTAAAGAAGCAGTAGCAGGACATTTGGAAAAGCAAAATTCGGTCAGGCAGAGTCAGCATGGATTTATGAAGGGGAAATCATGTTTGATAAATTTGCTGGAATTCTTTGAGGATGTAATGAACAGGGTGGATGAAGGGGAACCAGTGGAAGTGGTGTATTTGGACTTCCAGAAGGCATTTGACAAGGTGTCACATAAAAGATTACTGCACAAGATAAAAGTTCACAGGGTTGGGAGTAATATATTAGCATGGATAGAGGACTGGCTAACTAACAGAAAACAGAGAGTCATTCTCTGGTTGGCAACCAGTAACTAGTGGAGTGCCACAGGGATCAGTGCTGAGACCCCAACTATTTACAATCTATATTAACTACTTGGAAAAAGGGACAGAGTGTAAAGTAGCCAAGTTTGCTGACGATACAAAGATGGGAGGAAAAGCAATGTGTGAGGAGGACACAGAAAATCTGCAAAAAGACATAGACAGGCTAAGTGAGTGGGCAAAAATTTGGCAGATGGAGTATAATGTTGGAAAGTGTGAGGTCATGCACTTTGGCAGAAAAAAAATCAAAGAGCAAGTTATTATTTAAATGGAGAACGATTGCAAAGTGCTGCAGTACAGCGGATCCTGGGGGTACTTGTGCATGAATCACAAAAGGATAGTATGCAGGTACAGCAAGTGATCAGGAAGGCCAACAGAATCTTGGCTTTTATTGCAAAGCGGATGGAGTATAAAAGCAGGGAAGTCTTGCTACAGTGTACAGGGTATTCGTGAGGCCATACCGAGAATACTGTGTGCAGTTTTGGTTTCCATATTTACCAAAGAATATACTTGCTTCGGAGGCAGTTCAGAGAAGGTTCACAAGGTTGATTCCGGAGATGAGGGGGTTGTCTTATGAGGAAAGGTTGAGTAGGTTGGGCCTCTACTCATTGGAATTCAGAAGAATGAGAGATAATCTTATCGAAATGTGTAAGATTATGAAGGGGCTTGACAAGATGCTTGCAGAGAGGAGGTTTCCACTGATAGGGGAGACTAGAACTAGAGGGCAAAATCTTAGAATAAGGGGCCGCCCATTTAAAACTGAGATGAGGAGAAATTTCTTCTCTCAGAAGGTTGTGGATCTGTGGAACTCATTGCCTCAGAGAGCTGTGGAAGCTGGGACATTGAATAAATTTAAGACAGAAATAGATAGTTTCTTAAACGATAAGGCAATAAGGGGTTATGGGGAGCGGGCAGAGAGGTGGACCTGAGTCCATGATCAGATCAGCCATGATCTTATTAAATGGTGGAGCAGGCTCAAGGGGCCGTATGGCCTACTCCTGCTCCTTTTTCTTATGTTATGTTCTAAACTGTACTTTGACAGATGAAACAAAACACAGGTTACATAGCAAAACTTACTTCTGAAGTCGAATGAGATAAGTCTTGTTGTCCACATCATACACATTGTTTACCCTCATCCCTAGTAAACTAAAGGAAATTAATGTTAAATTATTTAAATAAAGAAAAATCATATAGCCACCATAAAACCAAACAGTAGATTTGCCTGGTTTTATTAATTTCCAAAAGATGTCTAAATACAAATCAAAATGTCAGTCGTATTTAAAAGCAGAATATACAAAAAAGTATTAGCGCAATAATGTATAAAGATACCTACCAAGTCTTTATTTTAGTTAAACAAAAAGTAGCCTAATTCTTAAAAGGATGCATCTATTTGTACTAACTGAAAGGCAGCCATTTCTCTGATTGGATCTCCATTTTCACATGACCTACTGCTGATTGGTCCCCTTGGAGGATAAGCCACACCCTGAAGCCCAAGTTCTGACTGACTTTCTAATTTGTAATTTGATCCATCGACTTCAGAAGCCAGAGGATACATCTCCCCAAAAGCCACCAAGTTCCAGCCGAAGTCCCTTACCCCAGCGCAAGTGCATCTCTCCCCCAGCCGAAGTCCCTTACCCCTGGGCAAGTGTGTGACCTTAACCCTACCGCCTCCCCCCCCATAGCTGGGACATTGTGTGCAGATTGTTAACAGGTTTATTGGGTATGAAGTGAATAGTGACAGTATCGTGACTTCTGGATTTCATCCACCCCAACGATGTCCCTTGCAACACACGCACCGAGCTTGTATGCACCAGGGGGTTGGAAGAACGTGATCCGCCTTCCAGAGTTCCCTCTCTCCCCTCCGATCCCGCGCCCCCCCCTCCCCCCAAGTCTCTCGTTCTTCCTCCAAGCTCACTCTCTCCCCCCAGTCTCCAAGCTCTCTCTCTCTCTCTCTCCCCCCCCAGTCTCTCTCTCACCTACCAGTCTCTCAATCTCCTCTCCCCCCAACCCCCAAAAGCTCGCTCTCACCCCCTCCCCCAGCTCTCTCTTCCCCCCACCCCCCTCCCAAAGCTCACTTTCCGCTCCCCCCCTCCCCCAGCTCTCTCTCCGTCTCTCCTGGCCCGCCTCGCTCAGTCCCCGCCGCCCCACCCCGTTGGCTGCACTCTTCACTCAAACTGCTGCTCAAACGGACTCGTGCGCAGAAAAGTTAGTGAAAATTGCGCTGGGGAGGTTGGGGCGGAGTTGGTGACTATAGTTAGGACAAATAGTCACTCTGTTCTTTATACTTCACTCAAAAACAAGACTAGAAGTTATTGTTTCGGATATTAGCATATGAATGCTTAGAAACTCGTAACACTTTCCTTTCATCTGCTATTTTAATGGAGCCACTCAAGTTATGTGCTAACAATGGAAACTGCAGGCTATACAGGGTTATGAACATACCAACACAAAGATCAAAAACAACAAAAAAAACAAGGCTCGTCCATGTGTCTCAGTGCGTAAATGCACCTTACAGGTGAGGTACTAAACCATACAGGTTAGGAACATATGAACTTCAATCCCTGGTCTGTGCAGAGTTAACTAGCAAGTTGGGATTCTACTTATCACCTGAAATGTGTCACCAACAATGGAAGGTTCTCTCTTACTGTTTTAACCTGTTGAAAGCTGCAAAATTCCGGAAAACAGTGGTGCCTCAAACAGGAGAAATTGTAGTTTAATTACAAGAGATTGGATTTTACCAAGAATTGAGAACAGCAGGTGTCACTGAAGACAGGATTGACAATTTTTGCAAAGCTAGGTAGTGTGGGATGGATGAAGAGATCGTGACTCAAGTTCTATGATCTGCTTTGCTGATGATGAAAATTAATTGAAAAACCTTAATGTCTCTACCTCATAAAAAACTTTCCTTTAGATAGTGCCTTTCACATATGCAGGACACCCTGCATTTTACAACCAATGAGTTATTTTTGAAGTGCAGTCATTGTTGTCATTTAAGCAAACATAACACCCATTTGCACGCAGCTAAGTTCCACAGATGACAAAAAGACCACTAGTTAATTTGTTTTTGGTGGTATTGGTTGTGAGAAGCTTGTTGGGCAGGATACAGGAAGAATTCCTTAATCTCCTCTCTGAGTAGTACCCAGTTATCTTTTACATTCACCTACAGAAACGAGAAGGAGTGGCCCTCGGAGTCCTTAACATTGACTTCGGACCCCATGAAGTCCCACAGCATCAGGTCAAACATGGGCAAGGAAACCTTGTGCTAGTTACCACCTACTGCCCTCCCTCAGCTGATGAATCAGTACTGCTCCATGTTGAACACCAATTGGAAGAAACACTGAGCGTAGCGAGGGCACAGAATGTACTCTGGGTGCAGGGACTTCAATGTCCATCACCAAGAGTGGCTCGGTAGCACTACTACTGACTGAGCCCTGAAGGACATAGCTGCCAGACTGGGCCTGCGGCATGTGGTGAGAGAACCAACACGACGGAAATATCTACTTGACCTCGCTCTCACCAATCTACCTGTCGCAAATGCATCTGTTCATGACAGTATTGGTAGCAGTGACCACCGCACAGAGACGAAGTCCCGTCTTTGCACTGAAGACACCATCCATCGTGTTGTGCTAAATGGAATAGATTCAGAACAGATCTAGCAGCTCAAAACTGGGCATCCATGAGGGGCTGTGGACCATCAGCAGCTGCAGAATTGTATTCCACCACAATCTATAACTGGACAGCCTGGCATATCCCTCACTCTACCATTATCAAGCCAGGTGACCAACCCTAGTTCAATGAGGATTGTAGAAGAGCAAGCCAGGCGTACCTAAAAATGAAGTGCCAACCTGGTGAAGCTGCAACACAAGACTACATGCATGCTAAACAATGGAAGCGGCATGCTAGACAGAGCTAAGCGATCCCACAACCAACGGATCAAATCAAAGCTTAAACCATTAAACAACCAATGGTAGGGTGGGGGCAAGGAGAAAGAGGCTCCAGGGACATACCCATCCTCAATGATAGCAGAGCCCAGCATGCGAGTGCAAAAGACAAGGCTGAAGTATTTGCAACCATCTTCAGCCAGAAGTACAGAGTGGATGATCCATCTCAGCCTCCTCCAGAGGTTCCCACCATCACAGAAGCCAGTCTTCAGCCAATTCAATTCACTCCACGTGATAAGAAGAAATGGCTGAGGCACTGGATACAGCAAAGGCTATGGGCCCCAACAATATCCCGACTGTCATGCTGAAGATGTGTGCTCCAGAACTAGCCACGCCTCTAGCCAAGTTGTTGCAGTACAGCTGCAACACAGGCATCTACCCAATAATGTGGAAAACAGCCCAGATATGTCCGATCCACAAAAAACAGGACAGATCCCATCCGGCCAATTTATGCCCCATCAGTCTACTCTCAATCATCAGCTAAGTGATGGAAGGTGTTGTCGACAGTGCTATCAAGCAGCACTTACTCATCAATAACCTGCTCACCAATGCTCAGTTTAGGTTCCGCCAGGACCACTCAGCTCCAGACCTCATTACAGCCTTGGTCCAAACATGGACAAAAGAGCTGAATTCCAAAAGGTGAGGCGAGAAACATCAAGGCAGCATTTGACTGATTGCGGCATCAAGGAGCCCTAGTAAGACTGAAGTCAATGGGAATCAGGGGAAAGACTTTCCACTGGCTGGAGTCATACCTAGCACAAAGGAATACTGCGTGCAGCTTTGGTTTCCATATTTACGAAAGGATATACTTGCTTTGGAGGCAGTTCAAAGAAGGTTCACTAGGTTGATTCCAGAGATGAGGGGGTTGACTTATGAGGAAAGGTTGAGTAGGTTGGGCCTCTACTCATTGGAATTCAGAAGAATGAGGTGTGATCTTATCGAAACGTATAAGATTATGAGGGGGCTTGACACGGTGGATGCAGAAAGGATGTTTCCTCTGATGGAGAAGACTAGAACTAGAGGGCATGATCTTAGAATAAGGGGCCGCCCATTTAAAACTGAGGTGAGGAGAAATTTCTTCTGAGGGTTGTAAATCTGTGGAATTCGCTGCCTCAGAGAGCTGTGGAAGCTGGGACATTGAATAAATTTAAGACAGAAATAGACAGTTTCTTCAACGATAAAGGGATAAGGGGTTATGGGGAGCAGGCAGGGAGGTGCAGCTGAGTCCATGATCAGATCAGCCATGATCTTATTGAATGTCGGAGCAGGCTCGAAGGGCCGTATGGCCTACTCCTGTTCCTATTTCTTATGTTCTTATTAAAGGAAGATGGTTGCAGTTGTTGGAGGCCAATCATCACAGCCCCAGGACATCGCTGCAGGAGTTCCTCAGGGCCACGTCCTAAGCTCAACCATCTTCAGCTGCTTCATGAATGACCTTCCCTCCATCATAAGGTTAGAAATGGGAATGTTTGCTGATGATTGGAGTGTTCAGATCCATTCGCAACTCCTCAGATAATGAAGCTAAAGAAGTCTATGCCCACATGCAGCAAGACCTGGACTTGGGCTGATAAGTGACAACTAATATTCGCACCTCACAAGCGCCAGGCAATGACTATCATCAACAAGAGAATGTCAAATAACCACCCTGGGTCTCTCTTCTCTTGAAAAAAGGCTGAGAGGTGACCTAATAGAGGTGTTTAAAATTCTGAAAAATTTTGATAGAGAGGATACAGGGAGAATGTTTCCACTTGTGGGGAAGATCATAACTAGAGGCCATCAATATAAGTTGTCATCAAGAAATCCATTAGGGAATTCAGAAGAAACTTCTTTACCCAAAGAGTGGTGAGAATGTGGAACTCGCTACCACAGGGAGTGGTTGAAGCAAATAGTATAGATGCATTTAAGGGGAGGTTAGACAAGCATACGAGGGAGAAAGGAATAGAGGGTTATGCTAATAGATTTAGATGAGGAAAGCTGGGAGGAGGCTCAAGTAGAGCATAAATGCCGGCATGGACTGGTTGGGCTGAATGGCCTGTTTCTGTGCCGTATAACCTATGTGATCCAATATAATTCAATGACATTGCCATCGCCAAATCCCCCATCAGCAATTGGTGGGTCACCTTTGACCAGAAACTTAAATACTGTGGCTACAAGAGCAGGTCAGAGGCTGTGTATTCGGTGGCAAGTTTCTCACCTCCTGATTCCCCAAAGTCTTTCCACTATCTACAAAAGGCACAAGTCAAGAGTGTGATGGAACACTCTCCACTTGCCTGGATGAGTGCAGCTCCAATAACACTCAAGAAGCTCGACATCATCTAGGACAAAGCAGCCCGCTTGATTGGCACCCCATCCACCACCTTAAACATTCACTCCCTCCACCATAGATGCATTGTGTACCATCTACAAGATGCACTGCAGCAACTCGCCAAGGCTTCTTCGACAACACCTCCCAAACCCACGACCTCTACCACCTAAAAAGGACAAGGGCAGCAGGTGCATGAGGACCATTGCCTCCAAGTTCCCCTCCAAGTCACACACCATCCTGACTTGGAAATATATTGCCATTCTTTCATCGTCACTGGGTCAAAATCCTGGAACTCCCTCCCTAAAAGTACGATGGGAGTAATTTGATCATGCAGATTGCAGTTGTTCAAGAAGGCAGCTCATCGCCAGCTTCTCAAGGGCAGTTAGGGATGGGTAATAAATGCTGGCCTTGACAGCAATGCCCACATCGCAGGAACGAATAAAAAAAAGACATCTCATCCAAAAGGCCTCGAACAGTGCAGTGTCAGTGCACTGAAGTGTCAGCTAAGATTATGTGCTCAAATCTGTAGCGGGGCTTTAACCAGCAACCTTCTGATTCAGAGGCAAGCTTACACTTTAAAAATCATAAATATAAGAGCAAAAAAATTTTTTATTTTTATAAGATTTCTGGTGCCCGAACATTTTGGAAGTTTCAACAACTTGTATTTACATATCTGTATTTCAAATTTGTATTTTGTATTTCCAAACAACCCACTCAAAATAAAAGTTCCAAAACCGCAGAGGCCAACGCTGGCTACATGACTTCTGCGGCCCTCTTTCCTCGAAGGGACCCGGGCTAACCTCCATCCCGTAACCAGGGGGATTGCAGGTTACAGCCCAGCTCGCTCTGCTGCCAGTGAGATGCGCGGGCCCTGGATCCCGAACACGTTTCTAAAACTCATCGCGGAGTTTTCAGATGGTCAGCTCCAGCAGCGGGCTGATCCCAGTCAGGCTCGCACGGGGTAAGTGTCACTACCAGATACCTCTGCAGCTCCGAGATAATCGCTCGGATATCGACGGTGTTGAAACGCGACTTCATCCTCGCTGCAAATTCAACCTGAGCGGTCCCGGCACGGTTCCCCCCGCTGATCTGCGCAAGCGCCAACTCCGTACGGTGAGAGACTTGACACACCGCGCCTCTGTAATGTCAAAATGCATTGCAAGATAGACCAGAAAGAGTCCAAGTATTACGTTCACAAAGTTTATACTAAAAATGAGTTTTTTTAAATGGCATTCATTCCACCTGTAAGCTATTCCTTGCATTATATTGTTTCTCTTTAATTTTAAACCAGCTATGAAAAAAGCTGTCTTGGCTCTGTTCAACATCATTCCCCTCTGCACAACATCTCCACATGGTTCGTTGGTTCTAGTACAAAGCATATTCTACATTTGCTTCTTATTTTGCCCCTGCACTGCCACTCTTGGATTACCCCAAGATTCTCTTGTTGGCCCCTCCTTCTCCTCATTACATGTTGCCCTGCAGAAACATTATTCATAGGCACATGGTCTCTCCACCACCATCCTTAACTCCACAACCACCTCTGTGTTCATAAAATCACAGAATCATAAAAGTTTACAGCAGAGAAGGAGGCCATTTCGGCCCATCATGCCCACGCCGGCCAACAAGAGGCTATCCAGCCCAATCCCACTTTCCAGCTCTCGGTCTATAACCCTGCAGGTTACGGCACTTCTGTTACGTATGCAATAAAGGTACAAACTGAGTACTGTTTAACTGAACAAGGTACAATCTTGGCTCTGCTTTATTACGGCCCAAAGCATCTGACTCACAAAATGGCTGGCCTTTTACACCAGAGCAGCCCATGTGCATGCTGCTCAGTGGCCTCCAACAATGACACCATCTGGTGGCTACAAACAGCATGTACATACATGACAACTTCAAGTGCATATCCAAGTACTTTTTACGTGGTGAGGGTTTCTGCCTCTTATCACCTTTTCAGGCAGTGAGTTTCAGACCCCCACAATCCTCTGCGTGAAGAAATTACCCCTCAAATCCCCTCTAAACCTTCTACCAATTACTTTAAATGTATGCCCCCTGGTTGTTGACCCCTCTGCTAAGGGAAATAGGCCCTTTCTGTCCACTATATCTAGGCCCTTCATAATTTTATACAGCTCAATGAGGTCTCTCCTCCACCTCCTCTGTTCCAAGGAAAAGAAACCCAGCCTATCCAATCTGTCCTCATAGCTAAGATTCTCCACTCCCAGCAACATCCTCATAAATCTCCTCTGTACTCTCTCCAGTGCAATTACATCCTTCCTGTAATGCGGTGATCAGACTGCACGCAGTACTCCAGCTGTGGCCTAATCAGTGTTTTATACAGTTGAAGCATAATCCCCCTGCTCTTATATTCTATGCCTCAGCTAATAAAGGCAAGCATTCTGTATGCCTTCTTAACCACCTTATCTATCTGGCATGCTACCTTCAGGGATCTGTGGACATGCACTCCCAGGTCCCTCTGTTCCTCTACACTTCTCAATGTTCTACCATTTAATGTGTATTCCCTTTCCTTGTTAGCCCTCCCCAAATGCATTATCTCACACTTCTCCAGATTAAATTCCATTTGCCACTGTTCTGCCCATCTGACCAGTTGATTGATATCTTCCTGCTTGTTATGTATGTAACTATGTAATACTTGCCACCAGAGAGCGCAACTGTTGGAGTCCTAATGGTCACCTGCACACATGTGCAGGGCAAGTATAAAAGGTTGGCTGCCATGTTGTTTAGGCACTCTGGAGTTGTAATAAAGAAGACTAAAGTCACATTAAGTTTAGCTCACAGTACTCAGCCTCATGGAGTTCTTCTATACACAACAACTGGCGACGAGTAACAGAATACGAACCTGCACGCAACCATGGCTGCCATTGGAATATTAAAGAGATTTGTAGAGGGTGATGATTGGGAAGCCTTCATCGAGCGTCTCGACCAGTACTTCATGGCCAACGAGCTGGAAGGAGACACTAACGCGGCTAAGCGCAGGGTGGTTCTCCTCACATTCTGTGGGCCTAAAATATACGGCCTCATCAAGAATCTGCTTGCACCAACAAAACCAATGGAGAAGGAATATACTGAGTTGTGCATGCTGGTTCGGGACCACCTCAAGCCGAAGGAGAGTATTCTCATGGCCAGATATCATTTTTACATGCACCATCGCTCTGGGGGCCAGGACGTTGCGGATTATGTCGCCGACCTGAGACGCCTTGCGGGACCTTGCGATTTTGGAGCTGCGTTGGGGCAAATGCTGCGGGACTTTTTCGTGCTGGGCATCAGCCACGAGGTCATTCTGCGAAAGCTGCTGGCTGCCGAAACCCTAGATCTGAGCAGGGCCATCACGATTGCCCAGGCATGCATGGCCACGGACGATAACACCAACAGATATCTTCTCAACATCAAAGCTCACCGGCAAGTACTGTGCATAAAATGACATCGCTAGCAGGCCGAACTGCATATGGCAGGGCCTATACGTCTGCGGCTGCAAAACCTGTGATGACTCAGAGTCCGCCATCGGGGGTGAATGTGAATCCATTAGCACCATGTTGGCACTGCGGGGGTAATCATCAGGCCCATCAATGTTAATTCAAGCACTACATGTGCAAAGGCTGCGCAATGATGGGGCACCTCCAGCGAATGTACAAACGTGCTGCGACATACCACGTGGCAGAGGATGATCGATCCAGCGTGGATCACGCAGCACAGGTAACTCAACCCGAGGAAGAAGTGTATGGGGTACATACCTTCACCACCAAGAGCCCTTCTATAATGCTGAAAGTCAATTAAATGGAGTTCCCGTATCCATGGAGTTGGACACGGGTGCGAGTCAGTCAATAATGAGCCAGAAGGCTTTTGAGAAACCAAGGGGCAATAAAGCACAAAGGCCCAAACTGAGCCCGATTAATGCAAAGCTGTGTACCGACACCAAAGAGCTCATACCAGTCATTGGAAGTGCGGCAGTGAAGGTATCATATGATGGAGCTGTGCATGACCTATCATTCTGGATTGTTCCAGGCAATGGCCCAACGCTGTTCGGCAGAAGCTGGCTAGAAAAGATTAGATGGAATTGGAACGACATCAAAGCACTATCTTCAGTGGATGACGCCTTGTGTGCTCAAGTTTTGAGCAAGTTTCCCTCGCTATTCGAACCAGGCATCGGCAACTTCACAGGCGCCAAGGTACAGATCCATCTAGGCCCCGATGCACGGCCCGTCCATCACAAGGCTCGGGCGGTTCCGTACATGATGAGGGAGAAAGTCGATATTGAACTGGACAGACTCCAACGCGAAGGAATCATATCGCCAGTCGAGTTCAACAAGTGGGCCAGTCCAATTGTTCCGGTGTTGAAAAGCGATGGCACGGTCAGAATCTGCGGAGACTACAAGGTAACGATTAACCGAGTCTCACTGCAGGACCAGTACCCGCTGACCAAGGCGGATGACCTGTTCGCAACGTTAGCAGGGGGAAAGTCGATCACCAAGTTGGACGTAACCGCCGCCTACATGACACAGGAGCTGGTTGAATCTTCGAAAAGACTGACGTGCATCAACACACACAAAGGGCTGTTTATATACCACAGGTGCCCTTTCGGGATTCACTTGGCTGCAGCCATTTTCCAGAGAAACATGGAGAGTTTGCTGAAATTTGTTCCGTGCACTGTTGTGTTTCAAGATGACATCCTGAACATTGGCTGTGACACCATCGAACATCTACACAACCTGGAAGAGGTTTTAAGTTGCCTAGACAGAGTGGGACTCAGGCTGAAATGCTCCAAGTGTGCTTTCCTGGCGCCAGAAGTTGAATTTTTGGGGAGAAAGATTGCAGCAGACGGCATCAGGCCCACGGACTCAAAGACAGAGGCCATCAAGAATGCACCCAGACTACAGAATGTGATGGAGCTGTGTTCGTTCCTGGGACTCACCAACTATTTCGGTAACTTTCTACCCGGGTTGAGCACATTCTTAGAGCCTTTGCACATGTTGCTACGTAAGGATGATGACTGGGTTTGTGGAAAATCTCAAGACACAGCCTTTGAGAAGGTCAGGAACCTGCTATGATCATATAAGTTACTTGTACACTATGACCCATGTAAACGTTCAGTGCTAGCTTGTGACCCCTCATCGTATGGGGTCGGCTGTGTGTTACAGCAAGCCAATGTATCGGGCAACCTCCAACCGGTTGCATACGCATCTAGAAGTCTGTCTAAGGCTGAGAGAGCCTTCAGTATGGTCGAGAAAGAGGCGTTAGCATGTGTATATGGGGTTAAGAAAATGCACCAATACCTATTTGGACTTCGGTTTGAGCTTGAAACTGACCACAAGCTGCTCATTTTGCTGTTTTCAGAGAGCAAAGGTATAAATACCAATGTTTCGTCCCGCATCCAAAGATGGGCACTAATATTATCCGCTTATGACTATGTTATCCGCCACAGGCCAGGCACTGAAAACTGTGCCGATGCTCTCAGCCGGCTACCATTACCCACCACTGGGGTTGAAATGGCGCAGCCCGCAGACTTGCTACTGGTCATGGATGCTTTTGAAAGTGAGGGGTCACCCATCATGGCTCGCCAGATTAGGACCTGGACCAGCCAGGATCCTGTGCTATCATTAGTAAAGAGTTGCATCCTAAATGAGAACTGGTCGGCCGTTCCCGGGGAAATGAAAGATGAAATTAAGTCGTTTCACTGACGCAAGATGAATTGTCCATCCAGTCGGATTGTCTCTTATGGAGTAATTGTGTGGTTTTGCCAAAAAAAGCAGGGAAATGTTTATACGCGACCTACACAGTACCCACCCAGGCATTGTCATGATGATGGCAATTGCCAGGTCGCATGTTTGGCCCGTCATTGACTTAGACTTGGAGTCATACGTGCATTAGTGCAACACTTGCTCTCAACTGAGCAATGCACCAAGGGAGGCTCCACTGAGTCTGTGGTCATGGCCCTCCAAACCGTGGTCCAGAATCCACGTAGATTTTGTCGGCCCCTTTCTAGGAAAGATGTTTTTAGTAGTAGTGGATGCTTACTCCAAATGGATTGAATGCATAATCATGTCATCCAGCACGTCCACAGCCACCATTGAAAGCCTCCGGGCTATGTTCGCCACCCATGGCTTGCCCGACGTCCTTGTCAGCGACAATGGACCGTGTTACACCAGCTCGGAATTCAACAAGTTTATGACCTGCAATGGCATCAAGCATGACAGGTCTGCTCTGTTTAAGCCCACGTCTAACGGTCAAGCGGAGTGGGCAGTTCAAACAATCCAGCAAAGCATAAAACACGTGACGGACGGCTCCCTACAGACCCGCTTGTCTCGCATTCTGCTCAGTTACCAGATGCGACTCCACTCGCTCACCGGGGTTCCCCCAGCAGAATTGTTAATGAAGAGAGCCCTCAAAACTAGACACTCTCTGGTCCACCCAGATCTTAATGATCATGTGGAAACCCGGCGACACCAGCAGAACATGTACCACGATCGCATGGCTGTTTCACGTGACATTGATGTTAACGACCCTGTGTTTGTCCTGAATTACGGTCATGGTCCCAAGTGGGTTGCTGGCACTGTTTTGGCCAAGGAAGGGTGTTTATAATCAAACTGTTAAATGGCCAAATGTGCAGAAAGCATTTAGATCAGACCAAATTGCGATTTACTGATAACCAGGAACAACTTGAAGAGGACATCGCCATCGACGATCCACCAACACACACCCAACCAGCAATCGACCTTGCTGTCAATCACGAGGATGAACCCAATGTTCCTGACAGTCCGGTCAGACCAGCCACGGTGCAGTGCAGCAATGGTCCGGCCAACTCACACACGCCAAGGTTTGAAATTAGAAAATCAACCAGGGAGCGAAGGGATCTGGATCGCCTCAACTTGTAAATAACTTGTACCGAAGACTTTTGGGGCGAGTGATTTTATGTATGTAACTACTTGCCACCAGAGGGCGCGACTGTTGGAGTCCTAATGGTCACCTGCACACGTGCAGGGCCAGTATAAAAGGTTGGCTGCCATGTTGTTTAGGCACTCTGGAGTTATAATAAGGAAGACTAAGGTCACACTAAGTTTAGCTCACAGTACTTAGCCTCGTGGAGTTCTTCTATACACAACACTGCAATCCGCAGCTTTCTACTTCATTATCAACCACACAGCCTATTTTTGCATCATCTGCAAACTTCTTAATCATACCCCCTATATTCAAGTCTAGATAATTGATATATACCACAAAAAGCAAGGGACCTAGTACTGAGCTCTGCGGAACCGCACTGGAAACAGCCTTCCAGTCACAAAACACCCATCAACCATTACCTTTTGCTTCCTGCCTCTGAATCAATTTTGGATCCAACTTGCCACTTTGCCTGGATCCCATGGGCTTTTACTTTCGTGACCAGTCTGCCATGTGGGACCTTATCAAAAGCTTTGCTAAAATCCATATACACTACATCATATGCACTGCCCTCATCGACCCTCCTGGTTACCTCTTCGAAAAATTCAATCAAGTTAGTCAGACATGATCTACCCTTGGTGCTTAGTAGGCTTTTTGCTGCTGGTAAATCGCCGTGGTTCCTCCCACAACAGCCAAACAAGCACACACCACAGCCACACACGCTTTCAGTGCCTCTGAGCTCCCTCTCTCTGTCTCCTCTACTGCGCATGTCATGATGACCCTTGACCTCCTGAATCGTGGGAATCGAGAGTTGCCATGCCGTTGCTAAGGATGGCCACACTTTACGGCAGAAGATCAAAAAATTTTAACGCTACCGCCCATATGATATCGCTAGCGGTAACGTCCATTTTCAAAAACTTTGAGAATGGGCGAGAAGCCGGCGATTTGAAAACCCTTTTTTAATGCCCATGCCGGAAATAACGCCCATTTTTGGGCAATAATCACAAAAGTGGAGGTTCTAGTCCCATAAAGATAATCTGTGTGTGGAGGCGGAAGATGTGGCTATGGTTCTTAATGAATACTTTGTGTCTGTTTTCACAAAAGAGAGGGGTGATGCAGGCACTGCTATCGAGGAGGAGGAGTGTGAAATATTAGCTGAAATAAACATAATGAGAGAGGAGGTATTAAGGGGTTAATCAGCTTTGAAAGTGGATACGTCCCCAGGCCCAGATGAAATGTATCCCAGACTGTTAAACGAAGCAAAAGAGGAAATAGCAGAGGCTTTGACCATCATTTTCCAATCCTGTCTGGCTTCAGGTGTGATGCCAGAGGACTGGAGGACTGCTAATGTGCTACCTTTGTTGAAGAAGGGAGAAAGGGATAGACCGAGTAACTACAGGCCAGTCAGCCTAACCTGAGTAGTGGGAAAATTATTGTAAAAAATCCTGAAGGACAGGATAAATCTACATTTAGAAAGACATGGATTAATCAGGAACAGTCAGCACAGATGTGTTAACATAAGAACATAAGAACATAAGAATAAGGAACAGGAGTAGGCCATCTAGCCCCTCGAGCTTGCTCCGCCATTCAACAAAATCATGGCTGGTATGTTGGAGGCCCTGGAGCTGGTAGCCAGGAACACTGGTGGCAGAGGGCTCCCAGTGGTCCCGGAGCGCTGCACTGCACCCCAAGGTGACGCACCCCCATTGGCAACCACACATGAGAGCCAGCAGCAACATCTTGCTTATGGCTCGGAGCATGTTCCCACCTCGGGACCGTCCTCTCCCGTATCTGTCCAAGCAGTAATTCGGCCATCACCGCCCCCCCCCCAATGAAGCATCACCTGAGGACCTCCTCGGCCAGGCGGCTTGGAGTCAGGTGAGGAAGGGGAAGGGGTAGAGGTGGGGAGGAGAAGCGGGGGGGGGAGGGGGGGGGGAGGGGGGGGGGAGGGCCGGCAGCAGTGGGAAAGAATTGGCTTGTACAGAAATACTGATGATTTCAGACTAATGTTCGATTTAAATGATTATTATTTAACAGAACCTTGTAGCGCATTGGCTCAGATTACACATTGGTGCTTCCTTAACATAAGAACATAAGAACATAAGAATTAGGAACAGGAGTAGGCCATCTAGCCCCTCGAGCCTGCTCCGCCATTCAATAAGATCATGGCTGATCTGGCCGTGGACTCAGCTCCACTTACCCGCCCTCTCCCTGTAACCCTTAATTCCCTTATTGGTTAAAAATCTATCTATCTATCCATCAAAGGGTATAACCACACTTAACTTCAATCAACTTAAACTTTAACTGTCACCAAGGTGATGCCTGTTATGTATTTAACCCCTTGTAACCTGTATTACACTACCACCAGAGGGCCTACCTGTTGGACTCCCTTGCTGGGATCCCTTGGGAGCACGCATATAAGCAGGCCACCCACGAGGTACCTACACCCTGGGAGTCTTATTAAAGGAGCTAAGGTCACACTTGCTCATTGTACACAATACTCAGTTTCATCCTTTATTGTGAACGTATCAATTGGCGACGAGGTAACGAACAACCGCACGAAAATGCAAAGAACAGTTGGTATCCTGGAGAAGTTCTCAGAAGGGGACGATTGGGAGGTCTTCGTGGAGAGACTCAACCAATACTTCATGGCTAACGAGCTGGAAGGGGACAAGAACGTTGCCAAACGAAGGGCGATCCTCCTAACTGTCTATGGGGCAACAACCTATGGCCTCATGAAGAATCTCCTAGTTCCGGCAAAACCAACAGCTAAATCCGATGAAGAATTGTGCATGCTGGTCCGGGAGCACCTAAATCCTAACAAAAGCGTTTTGATGGCGAGATATCGATTCTCCACGTGTCAATGGTCGGAGGGCCAGGAAGTGGCGAGCTATGTCGCCTAACTAAGGCACCTCACAGGACATTGCGAATTTGAGGGATTCCTGGAACAAATGCTTAAGAGACTTTTTTGTTTTGGGCATTGGCCATGAGGTAATCCTTCGCAAACTGTTGACTGTTGAAACTCCGAATCTAAGTAAAGCCATAACGATAGCCCAGGCATTTATGTCCACCAGTGACAACACCAAACAGATTTTGCAGAGTTAAGAAGTTTCGGCCAGTACTGTGCACAAAATAACATAGTTTTCGAGCAGGAATATACATGGCAGAACATACACGCCGGCTGCTGCTGCCCGACCTCAGATGACCCAGAGTCCGCCATCAATTGTTAATGCGAGGCAGTTAACACCTTGTTGGTGCTGTGGAGGTGATCATCGGCCCCATCAATGCCGCTTCAAGCACTATGCGTGCAACGGTTGCAGAACAATGGGACGCCTCCAGCGAATGTGCAAGCGAGCTGCAAACCCTGCAAACCCTGCAAACCACCACGTTGCAGAGGAAGATCGATCCACTGTGGATCAGGCTGAATTGGAGACTCATACCGAGGAGGCAGAAGTGTACAGGGTACACACATTCATCACGAAATGTCGACCAATAATGTTGAAACTTGAACTGAATGGAATTCCAGTATCTATGGAACTGGACAAGGGTGCGAGTCAGTCCATAATGTGTAAAAAGGCCTTTGACAGGCTGTGGGGCAAAAAGGCACACAGGCCCAAGCTCAGCCCCACTCACACCAAACTAAGGACTTACACCAAGGAACTAATCTCTGTAATTGGCAGTGCAGAAGTCAAAGTCTCCTATGATGGAGCAGTACACGAACTCTCGCTGTGGATTGTGCCAGGGGATGGCCACACATTATTTGGCAGAAGCTGGCTGGGAAAAATCCACTGGAACTGGAACAACATCTGAATGCTTTTGTCCGTCGACGATGCCTCATGTACCCAGGCTCTGAGCAGGTTTCCATCGTTGTTCGAGCCAGGCATTGGAAGCTTCTCGGGGGTGAAAGTGCAGATCCATTTGGTTCCCGGTATGCGACCCATCCACCACAAGGCATGGTCGGTACCAAAAATGATGCATGAGAAAGTAGAAATTGAGCTGGACAGGCTGCAGCGAGAAGGCATCATCATGCCGGTGGAATTCAACGAGTGGGCCAGTCCGATTGTCCTGGTACTTAAAGAGGATGGCACGGTCAGAATTTGTGGGGACTATAAAGTAACGATTAACCGTTTTTCGCTGCAGGACCAGTACTCGCCAGCCAAGGCAGACGACCTATTTGCGACCCTGGCTGGAGGGAAGACGTTCACCAAGTTGGTCCTGACCTCGGCCTACATGACGCAGGAGCTGGAGGAGTCTTCGAAAGGCCTCACCTGCACCGATGCCAAGACGGAGGCCATCAAGAACGCACCAAGACCACAGAGCGTGACGGAGCTGCGGTTGTTCCTGAGAGTCCTTAACTATTTTGGTAATTTCCTACCTGGGTTAAGCACCCTGCTAGAACCCCTACATGCGTTACTGCGCAAGGGAGAAGACTGGGTATGGGGGAATTCACAAGAGGATGCCTTTAAGAAAGCCAGAAATCTGTTGTGTTCAAACAAACTGCTTGTCCTGTATGACCCTTGTAAAAGATTAGTGCTAGCTTGCGATGCATCGTCATACGGGGTCGGTGTGTGTTACAACAAGCTAACGAATCGGGGATTTTGCAACCGGTCACTTAAGCGTCCAGGAGTCTGTCCAAGGCCGAAAGGGCCTACAGCATGATTGAAAAAGAGGCTCTGGCATGCATTTACGGGGTAAAGAAAATGCACCAATACTTATTTGGCCTCAAGTTTGAGCTTGAAACTGACCACAAGCCGCTCATATTGCTGTTCTCTGAGAGCAAAGGGATTAACACCAATGCCTCTGCCCACATCCAAAGATGGCCGCTCACGTTGTCGGCATACAACTATGTAACCCGCCACAGACCGGACACAGAGAACTGCGCAGATGCTCTCAGTCAGCTGCCATTGCCCACCACCGGGGTGGAAATGGCACAGCTAGTGGACTTGCTCTTGGTAATTGTCATGTTTGTAACCTTCACATAACTGTAACCTTTATGTAACAACACTGTACACTGTATACACCTGAGAAATGCACACCTTGACCACAGGGGATGAACTTGTGGGAGACACACCTCACCTGGTCATCCAGGTATATAAAGGGAGGTCCCACGCAGGGTGAGCACTTCTTGGTCCTGGGAATAAAGGTTCAGCTCACGTAGTGACCTTGTCTGCAGTACATGCCTCATGTGATTCTATAGTAAGGTGTAAGGACACTACAGTAATGGATGCATTCAAAAACGAGAAGTCCCCCGTTACAGCCTGCCAGTTCAGGACCTGGACCAGCCAGGATCCTTTACTGTCCTTGATTAAAAAACTGTGTCCTCCATGGGAGCTGGTCCAGTGTCCCAGCGGAGATGCAGGAGGCAATTAAGCCGTTCCACAGGCGCAAAGATGAAATGTTCCTGCAGACGGACTGTCTGTTGTGGGGCAATCGCATGGTCTTACCCAAGAAAGGCAGAGATACATTCATATGTGAACTGCACAGCACCCACCCAGGCATCATAATGATGAAAGCCATAGCCAGATCCCATGTGTGGTGGCCCGTCATCGACTCAGATTTAGAGTCATGTGTGCGCCAGTGCAACACTTGCTCTCAGCTGAGCAATGCACCTAGAGAGGCATCATTAAGTTTGTGGTCGTGGCCCTCCAAATCGTGGTCGAGGATCCATGTGGACTATGCAGGTCCATTTCTAGACAAAATATTTTTGGTTGTCGTGGATGCTTACTCAAAATGGATTGAATGTGCAATAATGTCTGTAAGCATGTCCACGGCCACTATTGAAAGCCTACAAACCATGTTTTCCACGCACGGCCTGCCTGATGTCCTAGTCAGCGACAATGGGCCGTGTTTCACCAGTGCTGAATTCAAGGAATTCATGACCCGCAGTGGGATCAAGCATGTCACATCTGCCCCGTTCAAGCCCGCATCCAACGGCCAGGCAGAACGGGCAGTTCAGACCATCAAGCAAAGCCTGAAGCGTGTGTCAGAAGGCTCCCTGCAGACCCGACTATCCCGTGTGCTGCTCAGCTACCGCACCAGACCCCACTCACTCACCGGAGTTTCCCTAGCCGAGCTGCTCATGAAAACTGTGCTCAAAACAAGGCTCTCTCTTGTCCACCCTGATCTCCATGATCATGTGGAGGGCAGGCGGCATCAACAAAATGTGTACCATGACCGCGCAAATTTGTCACACGCTACTGAGGTCAATGATCCTGTGTTTATACTTAATTATGGACACGGTCCCAAATGGCTCGCTGGCACGGTCATAGCCAAAGAGGGGAATAGGGTGTTTCAGGTCAAATTGGCCAATGGACTAACGTGCAGAAAACATTTGGATCAAATCAAATTGCGGTTCACCAACAGCTACGAACAAACCGAAGAAGACACCACCAACTCACGAACTTTGACCCTCCAACACACACACAAGTGGCAACTGACATCACGGTTGACCATGAAGCTTAACTCCCCATCCCCAGCAGCCCGGCAAGGCCGGCTGCCCAGCAGCCCAGTGAAGAACTAACCAACTCACCCACACCCAGATTTGTACCGAGACGATCGACAAGGGAGTGAAAAGCCCCAGGTCGTCTCACCTTGTAAATAAGTGTACTATTGACTTCATGGAGGAGTGATGTTATGTATTTAACCCCCTGTAACCTGTATTACATGACCACCAGAGGGCCTACCTGTTGGAGTCCCAAGGAATCCCCTTGTAACCTGTATTACACTACCACCAGAGAGCCTACCTGTTGGACTCTCAAGGGATTCCCAGCATCCCTTGGGAGCACGGTATATAAGCAGGCCACCCACAAGATACCTGCACCCTGGGAATCTTATTAAAGGAGCTAAGGACACACTTGCTCATTGTACACAGTTCTCAGTTTCATCCTTTATTGTGAACGTATCAATGCCCACCATTGATGTATGACATCCAGCAGTGTGTCAGCCTTGTAAACTGGAAGCAATACGGTGGAGGAGGATTTCCTGGAGTACATAAGGGATGGTTTTCTAGACCAATATGTCGAGGAACCAACTAGGGGGGAGGCCATCTTAGACTGGGTGTTGTGTAATGAGAGAGGATTAATTAGCAATCTCATTGTGCGAGGCCCCTTGGGGAAGAGTGACCATAATATGGTGGAATTCTGCAATAGGATGGAGAATGAAACAGTTAATTCAGAGACCATGGTCCAGAACTTAAAGAAGGGTAACTTTGAAGGTATGAGGCATGAATTGGCTAAGATAGATTGGCTAATGATACTTAAGGGGTTGACTGTGGATGGGCAATGGCAGACATTTAGAGACCGCATGGATGAATTACAACAATTGTACATTCCTGTCTGGCGTAAAAATAAAAAAGGGAAGGTGGCTCAACCGTGGCTATCAAGGGAAATCAGGGCTAGTATTAAAGCCAAGGAAATGGCATACAAATTGGCCAGAAATAGCAGCGAACCTGGGGACTGGGAGAAATTTAGAACTCAGCAGAGGAGGACAAAGGGTTTGATTAGGGCAGGGAAAATGGAGTACGAGAAGAAGCTTGCAGGGAACATTAAGGCGGATTGCAAAAGTTTCTATAGGTATGTAAAGAGAAAAAGGTTAGTAAAGACAAACGTAGGTCCCCTGCAGTCAGAATCAGGGGAAGTCATAACGGGGAACAAAGAAATGGCAGACCAATTGAACAAGTACTTTGGTTCAGTATTCACTAATGAGGACACAAACAACCTTCCGGATATAAAAGTGGTCAGAGGGTCTAGTAAGGAGGAGGAACTGAGGGAAATCTTTATTAGTCGGGAAATTGTGTTGGGGAAATTGATGGGATTGAAGGCCGATAAATCCCCAGGGCCTGATGGACTGCATCCCAGAGTACTTAAGGAGGTGGCCTTGAAAATAGCAGATGCATTGACAGTCATTTTCCAACATTCCATTGACTCTGGATCAGTTTCTATCGAGTGGAGGGTAGCCAATGTAACCCCACTTTTTAAAAAAGGAGGGAGAGAGAAAACAGGGAATTATAGACCGGTCAGCCTGACCTCAGTAGTGGGTAAAATGATGGAATCAATTATTAAGGATGTCATAGCAGCGCATTTGGAAAATGGTGACATGATAGGTCCAAGTCAGCATGGATTTGTGAAAGGGAGATCATGCTTGACAAATCTTCTGGAATTTTTTGTGGATGTTTCCAATAAAGTGGACAAAGGAGTACCAGTTGATGTGGTATATTTGGACTTTCAGAAGGCTTTCGACAAGGTCCCACACAGGAGATTAATGTGCAAAGTTAAAGCACATGGGATTGGGGGTAGTGTGCTGACGTGAATTGAGAACTGGTTGTCAGACAGGAAGCAAAGAGTAGGAGTAAATGGGTACTTTTCGGAATGGCAGGCAGTGACTAGTGGGGTACCGCAGGGTTCTGTGCTGGGGCCCCAGCTGTTTACATTGTACATTAATGATTTAGACGAGGGGATTAAATGTAGTATCTCCAAATTTGCGGATGACACTAAGTTGGGTGGCAGTGTGAGCTGCGAGGAGGATGCTATGAGGCTGCAGAGTGACTTGGATAGGTTAGGTGAGTGGGCAAATGCGTGGCAGATGAAGTATAATGTGGATAAATGTGAGGTTATCCACTTTGGTGGTAAAAACAGAGAGACAGACTATTATCTGAATGGTGACAGATTAGGAAAAGGGAAGGTGCAACGAGACCTGGGTGTCATGGTACATCAGTCATTGAAGGTTGGCATGCAGGTACAGCAGGAGGTTAAGAAAGCAAATGGCATGTTGGCCTTCATAGCGAGGGGATTTGAGTACAGGGGCAGGGAGGTGTTGCTACAGTTGTACAGGGCCTTGGTGAGGCCACACCTGGAGTATTGTGTACAGTTTTGGTCTCCTAACTTGAGGAAGGACATTCTTGCTATTGAGGGAGTGCAGCGAAGATTCACCAGACTGATTCCCGGGATGGTGGGACTGACCTATCAAGAAAGACTGGATCAACTGGGCTTGTATTCACTGGAGTTCAGAAGAGTGAGAGGGGACCTCATAGAAACGTTTAAAATTCTGACGGTTTGGACAGGTTAGATGCAGGAAGAATGTTCCCAATGTTGGGGAAGTCCAGAACTAGGGGTCACAGTCTAAGGATAAGGGGTAAGCCATTTAGGACCGAGATGAGAAGAAACTTCTTCACCCAGAGAGTGGTGAACCTGTGGAATTCTCTACCACAGAAAGTAGTTGAGGCCAATTCACTAAATATATTCAAAAGGGAGTTAGATGAAGTCCTTACTACTCGGGGGATCAAGGGCTATGGTGAGAAAGCAGGAAGGGGGTACTGAAGTTTCATGTTCAGCCATGAACTCATTGAATGGCGGTGCAGGCTAGAAGGGCTGAATGGCCTGCTCCTGCACCTATTTTCTATGTTTCTATGTTTCTATGTAAATACCACCAATGTTCTTTCAGGCAAAGCGATCATTGATGAGCTCCTGACGTAAGGCTCTTGCAGCTATCATGCCACCATGGGTCCTTTCATGCGGTCTACAGGGGGGCAGGGGCATGGCTTCAGCGTCAGCCTGATTGTCTGGGCCGATGTCAGCGTCCACCTCCTCATCCTCCTCTTCCTCTCTCTGGTGAGGTGGACTGTCAGACTCATCAGGCAATTCTTGTCCCCTCGTGATCGCCAAGTTGTGTAGCATGGAGCACACCACCACGAATTGAGCTACCTGCTCAGGATGGTATTGGAGCTCGCCTCCTGAATGGTCCAGGCATCGAAAGCACTGCTTCAGCACTCCAATGATTTTCTCCACGATATTGCGAGTTGCTCTGTGGCACTCATTGTATCGCCTCTCGGCCTCGGTGTGGGGGTCATCAGCCAGGTGATGAGGCCATATCCTTTGTCCCCAAGCATCCAGCATTGACCTTGTGGCTCATTGTTAAACAAGTCAGATACAGTGCTTTCACGCAGGATGTGAGCATCATGAATGCTGTCCAGAAATTGAACATTCAGTGCCAGTATAATTTGCTGGTGGTCGACAACCAGTTGGACATTCAGAGAGTGGAATCCCTTGTGGTTCCTGAAAACCTCAGCATCCTGAAAAGGTGCCTGCATCGCGATGTGCATACAGTCTATTGCTCCCTGCACCTTGGGGAAGTTTGTAATTCTGGAGAATCCTAGAGCCCTCTCACTCTGTGCCTCCCTGGTCAGAGGGAAGCTGATCAAGTCCCTCCTGTGTGCGTGTAGGGCTTCAGTGATCTGTCTACGCAGCAATGTGTGGTATGTTGAGAAAGTCCGCAAATGTTGCCAGCTGTATCCTGAAAAGAACCCGAGACGTAGAACGGCAGTGCCGCGGTGACTTTGACCTCGACGGACAGTGCAGTATGGATGGTGCTGGCAGGCTGCAGATCTTCCCTTATCAGCTGGCATACCTCAGTGATAACCTCTTTGTGGAAGCGCAGTCTCTGAAGGCAGGTGGTGTCGGGCAAGTCGAGGTAAGAATGCTTCTCCTTGTACTTGCGGGGGGTGTAACATCTGGTCCTCCTCATCTGGCTGTCACTTCTTAAATTTGGCACATAATGCAGTGGAGTGTTCCTTCGGCGATGTCGAGTTTGCTGCATGTATTTGGTCACCAAGAGAGGGTGAGAAAGGACAGGCCCCATTGCAGTAGCTCTCTGTTTTCCACTGATTGCCCACAAACAAGGAATGTCCCAACTGTTATGACTTGAATGAAGAGTCAGACTAGACACTGCAAGCTCAAAGTAAGTGTGACCGCAGTCCTTTATTACAGATCTCAGAATGCCTCTTCAGCCTCTGAGGCCTCCTTATGTACAGGTGCTCCCAAGGGATTGTGGGATCCCTTGGGGCTTCAAGGGATAAGTCCTCTGGTGGTTAGACATGGTAATTACAGGTTTACATACATAACACCGACAAACACACCTCTTCAATTCCAATCGGTCACAGTATGGTCAAGATGTTTTTAGAGATGTTCACATCAACTCTAACAATCTGCAGAGTACATCCGAACTCCACCGAGGTTGAAGCACAGCAGCCTTTTACAGGACGCGACATGTGATCTAGAACATGGCGTCCATGACGCTGTGATTCGTTCCGGTTAGTTCCACTTTTTGTGGATGGTTTTTTGAGCGAGCGATATTGTGGGCGTTATGTGTGCGAGATAGTGAAATTGACGATGGGTGATCTCCATGGCCGCTAGTTTGGGTAAATATGCTCTTTACGACAAAAAACAGTGGGCGGGCGTTAATATTGAATCTCGGCATTAATTCCGTGCTGAAAGTGCTGGGCGATATTATGGGCGTTGAAGTCGCCCATTCTACTGATTCCGCCCCAAAAAAGCGGGCGCGCGGAAATATTTTTTCTCAGCGTTAAGCACATGGGAAAAATAACGCTTGGCAATAAGTTTCCAAAAAATGTCCGCCAGTTTGTGCCAACATGGGCGATATCTGGGCGTTATACGTCATTTCAGCGATAAAATGGCCGTTAAGTGGGCGTTAAGCAAGCAAACAAAGTGGAGGTTCTAGCCCATGGTCTCTTATAGGCTTGCTTTTAATATATTTATAAAACATCTTTGGGTTTTCCTTGAATTTACTTGCCAAGAATTTTTCATGCTCTCTCTTTGCTTTCCT
Organism: Pristiophorus japonicus; assembly: GCF_044704955.1. Classification (NCBI taxonomy): domain Eukaryota; kingdom Metazoa; phylum Chordata; class Chondrichthyes; family Pristiophoridae; genus Pristiophorus; species Pristiophorus japonicus. The sequence goes on along the minus strand of NC_091980.1, from coordinate 259,524,628 downwards.
AATATCCCTTTTAATTTTACCCCTGGTCTTTCTATACTCCTCTCGAGATTCTGCAGTATTTAGCCGTCGGTATCTGTCATAAGCTTCCCTTTTTTTCTTTATCCTACCCTGTTTGTCCCTAGACATCCAGGGGACTCTAGATTTGTTAGTCCCACCCTTTTTCTTTAAGGGAACAAATTCCTCTTTGAATGCCTCCCAATACTCTGACTGATTTACCTTCAACTAGCTGTTTCCAGTTCACTATGGCTCAATCACCTCTCAGCTTAGCAAAGTTGGCTTTTCCCCAATTTAGAACTTTTATTCCTGTTCTTTCCTCGTCCTTTTCCATAACTACCTTAAATCTAACTGAATTATGGTCACTAGCACCTAAATGCTCTCCCACTGATACCTCTTCCACCTGCCCAGCTCATTCCCGAAAACTAAATCCAGAAGTGCCCCCTCCCGTGTTGGGCTTGCTACATGCTGGCTAAAAAAAGTTCTCTTGAATGCTTTTTAGGAATTCCGCACTCTCTATAGCCTTCACACTAATTTTGTCCCAGTTAATATTAGGATGATTGAAATCCCCTACTATTACTGCCCTATAGTTTTTGTACTTCTCAGAAATTTGCCTAGCTATTTGCTCTTCTATCTCCCTCTCACTGCTTGGGGGTCTATAGTACACACCCAGCAGTGTGATCGCCCCTTTTTTGTTTTTCAGTTTGACCCATATGGCCTTGTTTGATGATCCCTGTAACATATCATCCCTCCTCACCGCTGTAATAGTTTCTTTAATCAACCCCTCCCCTCCCTTTTTACCTTCCTCTCTGTCCCGTCTGAAAATCCTGTAACCAGTTATGTTGAGCTGCCATACCTGTCCCTCTTTTAGCTATGTCTCTGTAACAGCTATAATATTATACTCCCAAGTGTCAACCTCTGCTCTCAGTTCATCTGCCTTATTCGCTATACTCCTTGCATTGAACTATATACCATTTAGTACAGCCAGACTTCCTTGTTGACTACTTTTTAGCCCTTGTTTCCTCTGAGCTTCAAATTCACTTTCTACATTCTTGCTTTCCAATTCCAGTTTTACTTCTCTCCCTACTAAATCTACTCTGAGGTTCCCATCCCCCTGCCAAGCTAGTTTAAACCCTCCCCAACAGCACTAGCAAACCCACCCCACCCCACGAGGATATTGGTTCCGGCTCTGTTGAGGTGCAACCCGTCTGGCTTGTCCGATTGTTCATCCAGCATCAAGCCATGGGATAAGCCAAGACTTTTTCCCAACTGAACTTCAGAAAAACAGAATTTTTCAGCTCCCACCAAAGCTTCGTACACTTGCCCCTGACTCCCATGCATTTCTCCAGCTGTTTTGCACAAGCTGAACCAGGCAGTGAACCTTAGTGTTCTGTTCAACACCAAATCGAGCATCAAACCCCATACCTCTTCACCAAAACCTCTTACTCCCATCATCACAACATTGCCTACCTTTATACTTACTTTAGCCTCACCACCATTGAACCTTTATACATACTTTTGTTACCTCTAGACTCAGATTTTCCAATGTCATCCTCAACCACCTCACCAGTTCTACTCTACACTAAATCTAGCTTATCACAAATTCTACCAGCTGCAATCTGTCCCACAACAAAGTCTGCTTGCGCATCATTCCTGTCCTCACCAATCCCCATTAGCTCCTTGTCCCCCGATACATTGAATTCAAAATCCTTATCTGTTTTGTATGCAATAATTCAATAGATTAAATACTGTAAATTCCGAACAGGTACAAACCTGGCTCTACTTTATTAGGGCCCAAAGTGATTACATTACAAGATGGTTGGCCTTTTATACCTGGGCCGCACACACGTGCGCACAGCCCAATGACCTCCGACAGTGGTGCCACCTGGTTACTAGTAAACCCAAGCATACATACATGATAATATCCCCCTTTTAGATATTAGTAACGGTCTTTTTACAATTTGAGACGGTCCAGAGCTTTCCGCTCCCGAGTTGAACGTCTCAGTTCAACTCCAGCCTTGGGAGAATGTTCTGATTCTGTTACAACTGGGGGCTGAGTAGCCGATCTAATGGGAGTGGCAATGACCACATCAGGGATTGAAAGTCCAGATTCATTGACCATGTCAGTGATTAAAAGTCCAAATTCATTGATGACAGCGGAGTCCTCTGATGACTGAGGGTAGGTTGGTTGGTCACTGAATGTGTCTTCTTCAGACTGTTCTGGTTCATCCGTGTGCCGCAGCTTTATCTGATTGACATGTTTACTGCATGTCTGCCCATTCTTGAGCTTAACAATAAACACTCTGTCACCCTCCTTGGCCATAACAGTACCGGCGATCCATTTGGGACCTTGACCATAATTCAGTACATACACAGGATCATTGATAGAAATGTCACGTGACACAGTAGCTGTCATGTATCCTACATGGTTACTGCTTGTACTATTACAAGGTGTGCCACTAGAGGGCACTGCAGTGGGAGACTTGTAGGTTACCTGTACAGGTGTGCCAGGCCTAGTATAAAAGGCAGGCCACCGTGTGTTATCCTCACTCTGGAGTTACATTAAATGGACTAAGGTCACTGCAGTTCAAGCACAACACATTGTCTCGTGGAATCATTATTAGCGCATCTGAAGACATAACAATTGGCGACGAGATTACGGACCTTCACGCGTAAATGGCTAACTTTGGTACGTTGCAGCAGTTCGCCGATGGTGATAATTGGGAAGCCTTTGTGGAACGGCTCGACCATTTCTTCACAGCAAATGACCTGGCAGGTGACAATCCGGCCACACTGGCTGATAAGTGCTGAGCTATCCTGCTAACCAGTTGTGGGCCCACTGTCTATGGCCTTGTCAGGGACTTGCTGGCACTAGCAAAGACAATGACCAAGACGTACGAGGAGCTTGTAAGGCTGATCCAAGAGCAATTCAAGCCCAAAGAGAGCATCCTCACAACCAGACACCGGTTTTATACACACCAATGGCCCGAAGGCCAGAAGATCGCGAAAAATGCTGCAGACCTCAGGAGGCTGGCGGCACCGTGTGATTTCAGTAACCACCTCACCAAAGCGCTGCGGGATATCTTTGTCATCAGAATCGGCCATGATGGCCTTCTTCATAAGCTACTATCTGCGGATACCACAGTCACACTGCAGAAGTCAGTGAGCCAGGCATTCATGATCTCGACCTGCGGCTTTAGGCGGATGACTCATCCTCAGGACTCAAACCCGGCAAGTACTGTGCACAGAGTGGCGCCTTTTAGAGGCTGGACTGTAGAACATGAATCTTCTCAAGGGAGAGAGAACAGGCCCCCGAGTCCCTTAACTCAGAGTCCGCCGAGGGGGGCTATTCGAGTAGCACCATGCTGGCGTTGCGGAGGGAATCACAGGGCTCACCAGTTCCGTTTTAAAGACTATGTATGTAAAGGCTGCTACACAAAGACCACCTCCAGCGAATGTGTAAAAGAAATATGACTCACTGTGTTGATGAAGAGCCTGCAGATGGCCATGAATCCAGCGCGGATTATGAAGCGATAGTCAGAGAGGAAGCTCAACCCCACAATGAGGTATATAGCATGTTTACCACCAAATGTTCTCCATTGAGGATGGAAGTCGAGATAAACGGCGTTCCAGTCTTCATGGAAGTGGACATGGGGGCGAGCCAGTCAGTAATGAATCAAGAAGCCTTTGAGAGGCTATGGGACAATCAAGCTGAACGACCCAAGTTGGTCCCGGTTCAGGCAAAGCTGCGCACCTACACCAATGAACTTATCCCAGTCGTTGGTAGTGCGGATGTAAAGGTACTCCATGATGGCGCGGTGCACAAGTTACCCCTGTGAATTGTTGCAGGTGATGGACCAACACTACTCGGAAGATGGTGGATGGAGAAGATCCATTGGAGCTGGGAAGACTTCACCCCTCCAGCGATCGACGTTCCCCACACTCATAGGCAAAGCAAGCCCCCACCTGAGGTTGGATCCAGCACGAGAACAGACCAGCACAGCACCCGAGGCACAGACCACCCAGCACGACTGTGTGGAGAGGATCCAGCTGAGACGACCCGAACGCACCTTCCAGGCTCCAGTGGCAGGACTCCGGAGGAAGAAAATTGGACCCAGAGGCGACTTCGCAGCTTCAGTGGCAGAACCCGGGGAGAAGAGGATCACAGCAGTCGACATCATGGACGGAGGAAAGATGGCGCCCAAACCACGAGGTGAGGCGCTGAAGAAAAAGATGGTGGCAGCCGGACCACGAGGTGCAGCGCTGATGGAGCAACACGTGGTACCAAGCGAAGAAGAGGATTGGGGTAAAGATAGCAAGGCTCTCTTAAAGGAGGCCCACAACTGACCACACTTAAAGGGACAGTTCCACACTCTCAATCAATGCAACAGCAACTGTGAGTTAGATGTAAAATGTGCAATTGATGATCAGAGTTGTGTACCTGCAATAAGCAAAGAAAAGTTGCGCAATTGCGATCGGAGCTACAGGTTATTTACAATAAGTAATGAAACGCTGTGCGATGTAGGATTTCAACTGCATACCATCAATGCAGTGGGCAAATATCCATTGGGAGCACACAGGTCCAGCAAGCTACCCAATGCTGTAGCCTGCATCCCTGGGACCAGAGTGATGCACCATGGAGTGTGGCCATAAGCAGCTAATGTATAAAAGCTGCAGAGCAAGCGATCTCAAGAGGGCAATGGCACCGGTATTGATACCCTGCCACCGATCGGCTCCACCTCTCAGGCACCCGATGGCACCAACCGCCACGAGCCTGAAAGAGCAAACTGCGTTAAGGCACAGCCCCCAGACCCTATCGCCACCAAGGCTACATCCGGGAATGAAAGGTAATCCGCAATGGTTCTCCCAAAATGGGACTGGGACCGGCCAGGATCCCAAACCAAATAACGCCCAGGCAAGTGAGCCAGCAGTTCCCTGTGCACTGCTAGATGACTGCTCCTCAGGGAGCAGCAGCGACCCGGGGCACAAGGAGAGGACAGGGAGGTCACAGGCATCTGTGAACCTGTCTGACGCTAGAAGCAATGGCAAAAGCCCCGAGAGTAGGCAACTTGAGCCAACTGGGTTCCCACTGCCAGCACTGGGCACCGCGCCACCACCAGACTACCTGGACACCATCCAGCAGTTCTGCCACAAGTTTGTCCTCACGCACCGGTGCTGACCCCAGCATTGACTCCAAGTATATCCCAAGTATGTACCTCACCATTCAAATGTACGTACCTCACCATGGTACCACGAATGCAATACTGTAAATGCACATTTTTTTTTGGATTAGAATGTATATGAATGTAATGAGCCAATGGCACAATCTGTATGTGGGGGGAGGGGGGGGGGCGGGGGGAGAGAATGGAGTGGTCATGGACTCACAAACAGAAACCACCAGCAACTCTACAGCCAACGAAACACCACCTACTCACCCAAGATGGAAACGACGCTCCAAGGGTCAACCAGATAGAGCTAAGCCCAGAGCATAGTCAATGCAAAGGCGATTTGCACTAAGGACTTGGGGGAGAGTGATGTCATGTATCCTATATGGTTACTATTTGTACTATTAAAAGGTGTGCCACCAGAGGGCACTGCAGTGGGAGACTTGTAGGCTATCTGTACAGGTGTGCCAGGCCTAGTATAAAAGGCAGGCCTCAACATGTAATCCTCACTCTGGAGTTACATTAAATAGACTAAGATCACCACAGTTCAAGCACAACACATTGTCTCGTGGAGTCATTATTAGAGCATCTGAAGGCATAACAGTAGCGTGATCATGATACCCTTGCTGACTTTGACGTCTGTATTCGACACGATTATTCAAGTCAGGGTGGACAAGAGAGAGCCTGGTCTTGAGACCTCTGTTTATCAATAGTTCAGCAGGGGAGACCCTGGTAAGCGTATGGGGTCTTGTCCTGTAACTAAGCAATATGCGTGACAAGTGAGTTTGCAATGAACCTTGAGTTACACCTTTCATACTCTGCTTGATGGTTTGGACAGCGCGCTCTACTTGTCCATTGGATCCAGGTTTGAATGGTGCTGACCTCACACGTTTGATACCATTGAGTTTCATGAACTCTTGGAACTCCATACTGGTGAAGCAAGATCCGTTGTCGCTTACAACGATGTCAGGCAGACCATGCGTAGCAAACATGACACGAAGGCTCTCAATGGTAGCTGTGGATGTTCTGAGAATGTGAAAAAGGATTGCGAAAGTGGTAGATGGCTAGAGAAGGTAGCAAAAGGATGGAGATAGGGAATCATGGGTAAATGGCTGACCAAAGATGTCAAGCTGTGATAACTACAATGTCAGCACAAAAAGGGACTACTCAGAGTTGTGGTCAAACACGAGTTACGCGAAAAAGCAAAAGTTAGACATGAGTCAGACAAGGGGCTGCTATATCCAGCCATGAAATAGGGAAATGCTATGAAAATCGAAACAATAAACACATCCCTGGAGCCCGCCCTATTTGGAGAGTTGTTAGCCTGCAATTGGGTATGCTATGGGGGAAATCGACCAATGATTGTATAAACTGAGTGTCACTCAAATGTGTTCTGCTGTAACATTGTATAAGTGTTGAGCTTTTGTACTGTTACGAGACTTGTCAGGAGAAAGGTGGACAGGCTCGAATTGAGAGTGTTCCCTTTATTTTAACAGGTCCCGGCCGGAGAATCTCTAATAAAGGTCTTATGTTACTAAGACTAAAAGTGTTCGTGTGTCAGTGAATTCGCTGAAACAGATTGAAGGGAAAAGAATCCAGTATCTACAGTTCTGGATGACATGATTGTACACTCTATCCACTTGGAATAAGCATCCACCACAACTAAGAACATCCTTCCCAGGAAGGGACCTGCAAATTCGATGTGGATCCTGGACCATGGTTTAGATGGCCACGACCACAGACTCAGCAGCGATTCCGCTGGTGCTTTACTAAGCTGCATGCAAGTGTTGCACTGATTCACACATGATTCCAGATCAGAGTCAATTCCAGACCACCATAAATGAGACCAGGATGCGTGCTATGTAGATCATGCACAAATTTCTCTCTGCCTTTCTTGGGCATAACAACACGATTACCCCACAGTATACAATCTGATTGAATGGTTAGTTCTTCTTTGCGACGGATGTAGGGTTTGGTCTCCTCACACATTTGCTTGGGTATGGCAGACCAACCACCACTAAGGATACAACGTTTCACAACCGATAATATCGAGTCCTGGCTGATCCAGGTCTTAACTTGTTGGACTGTGACAGGGAATCCTTCACTTTCAAAAGCATCCATGACTAACAGTAGGTCTGCCGGTTGTGGCATCTCCACCTCCGGTGTGGGGAATCGGCAGACGGCTCAATGCATCGGCACAATTCGCAGTGCCAGGTCTATGGCAAATGACATAATCATAGGCAGATAATGTCAGCGCCCACTTTTGGATGCGGGACAATGCATTAGTACTGATAGCTTTGTTTTCCGAAAACAATGAAATGAGTGGCTTGTGATCTGTTTCCAGTTCAAACCGAAGACCAAACAGGTACTTATGCAGCTTTTTAACCCCATACACACAGGCTAGTGCTTCTTTCTCTACCATGCTGTAGGCTCTTTCCACCTTTGACAAACTTTTTGAAGCATGTGAAACAGGTTGTAATTTGCCCGACTCATTGGCTTGTTGGAGCACGCAACCAGCTCCATATGACGAAGCATCACAGGCCAATACTAGTCGCTTACACAGATCATAATGTACCAGCAGCTTGTTAGAACAAAGCAGATTAGTAGCTTTCTCAAAAGCTCTATCTTGAGATGCACCCCAAACCCAGTTGTCGTCTTTTCTTAGCAGCATGAGCAGTGGCTCTAATAAGTTGCTCAATCTAGGTAAGAAATTACCGAAGTAGTTGAGTAGACCAAGGAACGAACGCAGCTCCGTCACATTCTGAGGCTTGGGTGCATTTTTGATGGTTTTGATTTTCGAGTCCGTAGGCCTGATACCGTCAGCAGCAATTTTCCTCCCCAGGAATTCGACTTCCGGTCAACTTGGCATTGATTGGACTCAGCTTAGGCCTCACAGCCTTAGTATCCCACAACTTGTCGAATGTCCTCTGGCTCATTATTGATTGACTTGCACCCATGTCCAATTCCATCGGTACCAGCACACCGTTAAGTTTCATATTAATCATTATCGGTTGGCCCTTTGTTAGGAACAAATACAGTCCATACACTTTCTCCTCTGGTATCTCGAATTGCATATCCGGATCTGCGCTATACTGGTCATCATCCTCCACGTGGTGTGTCGCAGCACGCTTGCTCAGTTGTGGACACATGCGCTGGAGATGCCCCAGTATCAGGCCTACAGTCTCGAACATCCTTTACAAATATACTGTTTAAACCGACACTGACGAGGCCGATGATTTCCCCCACAACGCCAACACGGTGATATCGGATTCATTCCCGTTGGCGGACTTTGAGCAGCCACAGGTTTCGCATACGCAATCGGGTAGGCCCTGCCATATGCAGCTCTGCCAAACGACAATACTATCTTGTTGCCGAGTTCTGATTTTTCAATGATATCTGCTTTAAGCTTTTGTCCGTCGTCATGCATGATTGGGCAATCGTGATGGCCTTGCTCAAATCCAGTGTCTCTGCCGCCAGTAGGATCACCTCGTGGTTGATGCCGATTACAAAGAAGTCCTGCAGCATGTCTGCCAATGCAGTTTTGAACTTACACGGTCCAGCTAGACATCTTAGGTCGGCAACGAATTCTAATACATCCTGGCCCTTAGAACGAATGTGCGTATAGAATCGCTATCTTGAGACGATGATGCCTTCATCTGGTTTGAGATGGGTCACATACCAGAGCACACAATGTTTCATAGTCCTTGTCTGTTGGACTTAGGAGTGAGAGGAGATTCTTTGAGTCCATAGATTTTTGGATCGCAAACCAGCGCCGAACTGCATCTGCCTCTTTCACCATTTTGTTGGCCACGAAGTACTGGTTCAAGCGGGCTACAAAGTCTGCCCAATCTTCTCCCTCCACGAATCGCTCCAGAATTCCAATTGTGCTCGTTTTTGCATGCAAAGGTTCTTGTTACCTCGTCGTCAAATGTTTGTATGCAATAACTCAATAGACTGAATACTGTAAACTCTGAACAGGTACAAAGCTCTCCTTTATTAGGGCCCAAAGTGATTACATTACAAGATGGCTGGCTTTTTATACCTGGGCCACACACACGTGCGCACAGCCCAGTGACCTCTGACAGTGGCGCCATCTGGTGGCTAGTGAACCCAAGCATACATACATGACATTATCCTCATTTACATTTCCCTTCATGGCCTTGCCTCACTCTATCTTTGCATCCTCCTCCAGACCTACATGGGTACGGTAGTGTAGTGATTATATTACTGAACAAGTTATCCAGAGGCCTAGACTCATAATCCAGAGAATATGAGTTCAGATCCCATCATGGCATGCTGGTAAATGTGACCATGAAGCTCTCGGATTGACCGAAAAACCCAACTAGTTCACTGATGTAATTTAGGGAAGGAAACCCACCATCTTTACCCCGTCTGGCCTATATGTGACATGAGATCCCACAACAACATGATTAACTCTTAACTATCCCCTGAAGTGACCAAGGAAACCACAAGCAATTCAAGAAGGCTCACTATATGGTGTAATCATAATTCTGTGATTGTTAGTACCACCTCTAAATTAATGAAATGTACAGGATACATGCAATTAAATATGAGCTGATGCTTTGCTAAATAACGTGGTCACAGCAGTAATCCATATAACGCTCTGTTGCCAGATCAGAAACCGCTTGTCAATTTACTATTTAATTATTCAAAGCTGCCCCACCAATGACACCAGGCCAGAAAGGAGATTAAAAATTCAAATGTAAGAAATATAAAGTATATGTAGCACCTTATTGTCTCCCAAAGCACTTACAACCAATAGATAACTTTAGTAGTACAATTACTGTTATGTAAGCAAATACAGGAGCCAATTTGCACACAGAAAGATTTCACAAATCTCAAATGTATGAATGACTAGATAATTTGTCTCTGAATCTCCTCAATATCAGTTACTCTGTTGTTACACTTTAGTTAGCTGGAAAGTCACACTATTCACCAGCAGAAGGAGCTAACGCAAATTACCTGAGAACTTTAATTAGCACTTGAACACGTGTAAATTCTGGCATGATTCACACGTAAAATGAGTGTAAGCAGCTGAATCTTCCTTTGTTTTTGGATTACTTCAGAGTGGAAGAATAGTAACTTTAAAACATGTCATTGGTTAACATTCAAATGAGTAGAAAAACTGATATCAACAGTTATCACTGGAAATTCCACAATGACAAATCACTTGCCTAAGTATACTAAACACACAGTTATTGAATACAATGTTTATTCCACAAGTGAAGGAGCCTGCCTAACCCACCAGTAACAAAGTTATGAGTGAATTGCATAACTTCTTCAGGAGTGGAATAAAAATCATATTCAACAATTTCTTATGCAATGCTCTATTTATATATTTGGTCCTGTTTCATGTTATCTTGTTATAACTTTAATTAACAGTGAAGTTTTGATCTAGTTAAATGCCTTTTACTACATGGAATAGAATGCTATTAAGTAGCATCCCAGAAGACTTAGCATTAGTATTATATTATTATGGTTGTTGGGTATTTGATACATTGAAGTAGAGCATCTGTCTCTGTTAGTTGTGAGAATGTGTGGGGAGATTAGTATATGTAATTTTTCTGGCTTAGTGACAGAAAATTATTAATAATGCATAACGCTGTGTTTTGCTTTGTCTTTATTCTTTCACTTCTTAGCCTGAGCCCTTACATTATCTTATTTCTATAGCTGTGAAATATTTCAGCATTCTGCAGTTTGCTACAAATTCTGTTGAACACTATTTCATTTTTGGATAACATATGTTAATATGACATTCATGGTACAGAAATTCTAAGTGAAGGTTAAAGCCAATCAATGATATTTTCATAAATCTCTGTAACACAAAGATGTTACATATGCAACATTGACATAATAGAAACCTTAACAACAGTTACTAGTTGTTGTTGCTATGGTTGCAGTGAGCATTGCCTTGTAGTGACAGCACAGTTTTGTTTTGTTTTGAACTGCCAATGGCTTATGGAAAAATAGTTCTGACCAAGTTATTTAATACACATAAAATAAATTCTGCATCCATTTGCCTGAGGTAGCAACTATATTACATTATGTCTCTGGTCGCATTCAGAGTTACCACAGGTCCTGTTCTGATTGGATCACTCCTAAACTCCAGAACAGCATCCAAAATTTAAATCCTTTCAAAACCTGTTTAACATGACCTGAACGTTTAAAATCTGCATATTTTCATTTTCATGGCAATAATGTCCTGGTGTGAGAATTTCAATGGGCAACAATACAACAATGTACTAGATTAGCAACTTACTTCATGAAGGAATTGAAAATGATAAAATATATCAGGGGTTAAAATATACTTATTAATTATATATACACTGAAATAATTAAAAAGAATCCCCTTATATTTCATTAACAATTAGAAAGCAACTTGAGGTCCCTCCATTGTGGATAAATACAATAACCCTGAATTTGTTGAAGAGGGGCATCTCATAGTGAGCACCGTGAATTAGATTTCCTTCCTTACCCCTCTGCTCCAATTAATTTTGCACTGCAAATTGCTGGAAGTATAAATTGATAATGGACGGTGAGATCAACGGGCCATCTGAAACCTTGGTGAACGACATAGAAGGAAGTAGTGTGAATTTGAATCAAATTATACAGAAAGAGAAATAAAGAAAGGGAAAGAAAGGTTGGATTGAGCGAGAGCTAAAAAGAGACAGAAAAGTAAGGAAAAAATAAAATGTAAAAAGCCTCTAGAAACAATTTACTACATGCAGGAGTGAGACTCCACAATTTCAATTGTTCTCTTTCTGAGCCTCGAAGGATGAGTGCTATGTCAGGACCATAAATCGCCCTTTTAACAAAGTCCGCACCCATGAAATCGCGGCCCTAACTTTCTGTGGGGAGTTTAATTTGTATTAACATTGTAAATGCAGCAATGTCTTGGCACTTGACACTGTGGAGGCTGGGTCATTGAATATATTTAAGGCAGAGATAGACAGATTTTTGAATGATAGGGGAGTCAAGGGTTATGGGGAGCGGGCAATGAAGTGGAGTTGAGGCCAAGATCAGATCAGCCATGATCTTATTGAATGGTGGAGCAGGCTCCTATTTCTTATGTTCTCATGGGGAGGTTCACAGCAAGATCCCATCGCCCATTTTTCTCACTCCATGTCTGACGCCGGAGCTGTCTACTTGGAACTCCTTCACGGCAAACGAGCCAAAGGTGGGCAGCGGAAACGTTACAAGGACACCCTCAAAGCCTCCCTGATAAAGTGCAACATTCCCACTGACACCTGGGAGACCCTGGCCAAAGACCGCCCTAAATGGAGGAAGTGCATCCGGGAGGGCAGTGTCCGGGAGGGCGCTGAGCACCTCGATTTTCGTCGCGGAGAGCATGCAGAAATCAAGCACAGGCAGCGGAAAGAGCGTGCGGCAAACCAGGCTCCCTGCCTACCCTTTCCCTCAATGACTATCTGTTCCACCTGTGACAGAGACTGCGTTCCCGTAATGGACTCATGTTAAGAGTGGAAGCAAGTCTTCCTCGATTCCGAGGGACTGCCTATGATGGTGACTATTGACAGCAACACCATCGCCCAATATGTGTAAAGGGTGAAATATGAGAGAGAAAAATAAATTGAACCATATTGTCGTCTTTTCCTACTTTAAACGGGCAAAATATAAGGTACTGCCACTGCTATGCTATCGGTAAAGTGTCCATCCAGGTTCGCTATCTGCATTCTAAACAATTGCCGTTTGATATTATTCTTTGATAAGTTCTGCATAATTTGACAGCATATCCAGCGAACCGAACTGAGTCTTGAATTATGCACTTGAACAAGATACTGAATGTCGAAACTACAAGTTTTCGATACTGAATTGTTAGATTTCTTAGAAAGTAACTGAAATAATAATTGCCAGCAACATCCTTTTTTGAGTATTTTTAAATCGTGACTTTATAGTTGCATTGATGAGCTGAATGTTATTCTAATTGCTAACCCATGACTCAGATGTTTTTGAAATCCTCTTCAGGTTGCTCCATGTTATATTTGTTTTGGCACAAGGCCATCTGTAAACCTCGCGATTAATGGAACAACTGACCTGGCCGGTGCTTCTGAAGTTTAGGAGCAGCAACTGAAGCAGTAATCTTTCTATATATATATATACTTTTTAAAAAAGAGCATTTCTACCATTATAATAATCTTTCAAATCGAAGCTTTATTTGGAAACGAGTGGTTTAAATTGTGAAAAATTAAACCGTGATTGAAATCTAAAATCTCCTGGAAACGGTAGTAAACAAACTGTGTCGTAGGATCCGCGGACATATTTCTACTTTTTAAACGTTATGTGGAACTGATTTACACCAAAGTGGAGCACAATAACAATCTTATTCGGGATGACAAGTATGATCGACTTGTTGAATAGTGGGACTCTTAGAGAAAAACATTGTTGCAACCAAAAGGTGCTGGCTCATTTCACACTCAGCAGTTTACTCAGAGCTAAAGGTAAGACAGTATTTTCGTGCTTACTGAATATTGTGAAATTAAAGATAATTGTAGTCTAAGACGAGCAGTCAGACTCATTCACTTATCACTCTTAATGATCATCCACTTTGGATGCAAGAAAAACAATTCAGAATATTTTCTTAATGATGCGAAACAAAAGACTGGAGGATCAAAGGGATTTGGGTGTCCAGTTACACAAAGCACTAAAAGTTATTGCACATGTACAACAACTCATTGAAAAAAGGCTAATATAATGCTGGCATTCATCCCAAAAGGACTGGAACACAGAGGAGGGGAAGTTATGCTTCAGTAATACAGAGTCTTGGTCAGACCCCACCTTGAGTATTGCGTTCTGTTTTGGGCAGCAAACCACAAGAAGGACACAGTGGCCCTGGAAGGGATACAGCACAGATTTACTAGAATGATACCATGATATAAGGATGCACATCCTCCACTTAGGACAGTCTTTGGCCAGCGACTCCCAGGTGTCAGTGGGGATTTTGCACTTTTTCAGGGAGGCTTTGAGGGTGCCCCTGTAACGTTTCCTCTGCCCACCTTCGGCTCGTTTGCCGTGAAGGAGTTCCGAGTAGAGCGCTTGCATTGGGAGCCTCGCGTCTGGTGTGCGGACGATGTGGCCTGCCCAACGGAGCTGATCAAGTGTGGTCAGTGCTTCAATACTGGGGATGTCCCAAAAAGACCGTCCTAAGTGGAGGAAGTGCATCCGGGAGGGTGTTGAGCACCTCGAGTCTCATCGCGGAGAGCATGCAGAAATCAAGCACAGGCAGCGGAAAGAGCGTGTGGCAAACCTGTCCCACCCACCCTTTCCCTCAACAACTATCTGTCCCACCTGTGACAGGGACTGTGGTTCTCGTATTGGACTGTTCAGCCACCTAAGGACTCATTTTAAGAGTGGAAGCAAGTCTTCCATGATTCCGAGGGACTGCCTATGATGATGATGACCATGATCTAAAGGGTTAAATTATGAGGTCATGTTCCATAAACTTTGTATTCCCTTGAGTTTAGCAGATTGAGAGGAGGTCTAGTCAAAGTGTTTAAAATGATAAAGGGATTTGATAGTGTAGTTACAGAAGAAACATTAGTTCCTCTGGTAAGAAGATCTAGAACAAGGGGGCATAATTGTAAAATTAAGCTAGGCCATCTAAGAGTGAAATCAGAAAGCATATTTTCAAACAAAGGATAGTGTAAACCTTTAACTCTTTTCTCAAAACACTTGTGAATATTGGGTGAATTGAAATTTACAAGACCTAAAATCGATATATTTTTGTTAAGTAACGGTATCAAGGGATATGGTGCAAAAGCAGATAAATGAATTTGAGGTACAGATCAGTCATGATAAAAACTGACTTCAAAAGCTTCTATAGAAATGTGAAGAGAAAAAGATTATTGAAGACAAACGTAGGTCCCTTGCAGTCAGAATCAGGTGAATTTATAATGGGGAACAAAGAAATGGCAGACCAATTGAACAAATACTTTGGTTCTGGCTTCATGAAGGAAGACACAAATAACCTTTCGGAAATACTAGGGGACCGAGGGTCTAACGAGAAAGAGCAACTGAAGGAAATCCTTATTAGTCAGGAAATTGTGTTAGGGAAATTGATGGGATTGAAGGCTGATAAATCCCCAGGGCCTGATAGTCTGCATCCCAGAGTACTTAAGGAAGTGGCCCTAGAAATAGTGAATGCATTGATGATCATTTTCCAACCGTCTATCGACTCTGGATCAATTCCTATGGACTGGAGGATAGCTAATGTAACACCACTTTTTAAAAAAGGAGGGAGAGAGAAAGCAGGGAATTATAGGCCAGTTAGCCTGACATCAGTTGTGGGGAAAATGTTGGAATCAATTATTAAAGATGAAATAGCAGCGCATTTGGAAAGCAGTGACAGGATTGGTCCAGGTCAGCATGGATTTATGAAAGGGAAATCACGCTTGACAAATCTTCTAGAATTTTTTGAGGATGTAACTAGTAGAGTGGACAAGGGAGAACCAGTGGATGTGGTGTATTTGGACTTTCAAAAGGCTTTTGACAAGGTTCCACACAAGAGATTAGTGTGCAAAATTAAAGCACCTGGTATTGGGGGTAATGTATTGACGTGGATAGAGAACTGGTTGGCAGACAAGAAGCAGAGAGTAGGGATAAACGGGTCCTTTTCAGAATGGCAGGCAGTGACTAATGGGGTGCCGCAGGGCTCAGTGCTGGGATCCCAGCTCTTTACAATATACAATAATGATTTAGATGAAGGAATTGAGTGTAATATCTCCAAGTTTGCAAATGGTGGTATGAGCTGTGAGGAGGATGCTAAGAAGCTGCAGGGTGACTTGGACAGGTTAGGTAAGTGGGCAAATGCATGGCAGATGCAATATAATGTGGATAAATGTGAGGTTATTCACTTTGGTGGCAAAAACAGGAAGGCAGAATATTATCTGAATGGCCACTGATTAGGAAAAGGGGAGGTGCAACGAGACCTGGGTGTCATGGTACATCGGTCATTGAAAGTTGGCATGCAGGTACAGCAGGCGGTGAAGAAGGCAAATGGTATGTTGGCCTTCATAGCTAGGGGATTTGAGTATAGGAGCAGGGAGGTCTTACTGCAGTTGTACAGGGCCTTGGTGAGGCCTCACCTGGAATATTGTGTTCAGTTTTGGTCTCCTAATCTGAGGAAGGATGTTCTTGCTATTGAGGGAGTGCAGCGAAGGTTCACCAGACTGATTCCCGGGATGGCAGGACTGACATGTGAGGAGAGACTAGATCGACTGGGCCTGTATTCACTGGAATTTAGAAGAATGAGAGGGGTCCTCATAAAAACATATAAAATTCTCACGGGATTGGACAGGTTAGAGGCAGGAAGAATGTTCCCGATACTGGGGAAGTCCAGAACCAGGGGTCACAGTCTAAAGATAAGGGGTAAGCAATTTAGGACCGAGATGAAGAGAAACTTCTTCACTCAGAGAGTTGTTAACCTGTGGAATTCTCTACTGCAGAAAGTTGTTGAGGACAGTTCGTTCGATATATTCAAGAGGGAGTTAGATATGGCCCTTACGGCTAAAGGGATCAAGGGGTATGGAGAGAAAGCAGGAAAGGGGTACTGAGGTGAATGATCAGCCATGATTTTATTGAATGGTGGTGCAGGCTCGAAGGGCCGAATGGCCTACTCCTGCACCTATTTTCTATGGGCTAGACTTTCCACTTCACATCGCCCATCTAAGGCCCATCTATGGCCCAAAACAGACCTCTATCACCCATTTTGAGCAAAAAGTGGAAACTAGGCCCAAAATATTGCCCCCAAGTTTCCACTTTGATCAGTGAGATGATCGCCCATACAAGGCCCATCCCAAGTTTCAGCACTTAGCATGCACTTCGCTGGGCCGATGCAAGGCCCAAAAGAGTGCTCAAAAATAGTTGCTTTTTCAGGGCCTTAGAGAGGGAAATGGGCACTACGGATGCCATTTTTAGCCTCAGAGGAAGGATGGATAATTGTTCTGAGTTATTTAGGGCCCAAGTTTCGGGCTGCGCCTAAAAGGGCGCAGCCCGGACCTGGACACCCGTTTTTCGCGCCAGAAAGTGCACCTAAAAAAAACTTACCTATTCTCCGGCTCCCTGCAGGCCCTCTGGAGCTGGGCGCGGCGCAGCACGAGCTGTAGGGGGCGGAGCCAGGTCCCTGCGTTGAAAACAGTGCCGGGACCTCTGCACATGCGCGCTACAGTGGGAGCGCATGTGCAGTAGCTCCAGGTGCCCCAAACTGTGGGAGGAGCCCGAAGCACGCAGCCCCTAGCCCTGGCCGAATGGCCTCACTGGGGCTGCGTGGATAAGGCTCCTCCCACCCGACCGGACTCCTGCTCTCACCCTCCCCGGACCTCCGCGACTCGACCTCTGCTTCCCCCTGCCCCCGGCGACCCGACCTCCGCTCCCCCCCACCCCCCACCCCGGACCTCCGCGACTCTCCCCCCCCCCCCCCCCCCGGACCTCCGCGACCCCCCCCCGAGACCTACCTGTAAATCCAGCCCGAAGTCTTGGGCCCGGCCGTTTAGCCTCCTTCTCTCCCTTCCCCCCACCTCTCCTTCCCTCCCTCCTCTCTCCTTCCTTCCCTCCCTCCATCCTCTCTCCTTCCCTCCCTCCCTCCTCTCTCCTTCCCTCCCTCCTCTCTCCTTACCTCCCTCCCTCCTCTCTCCTTCCCTCCCTCCCTCTTCTCTCCCTTCTCCCCCTCTTCCCCCCCTTCTCCCCCTCTCGCCCCCTTCTCCCCTCTCCCCCCCTCTCCTCCTCCACCCCTTCTCCTCGCCCCTCCTCTCCTCCTCACACCCCCCCCACCTCCTCCCTCCACCCCCCACCTCCTCCCCCCCATCCCCCTCCTCCTCCCCCACCCCCACTCCTCCTCCCCCCCACCCCCCTTCTCCCTCTCCCCATCCCACCCCCTTCTTCCCCTCCCCTTCCCACCCGCTTCTCCCCCTCCCCCTCCCACCCCCCTTCTCCCCCTCCCACCCCCCTTCTCCCCCTCCCCTCGCTGTCAGAAACACCGACACTGACAGACAGAGAATGAGAGACACACAGACAGACAGAGAGATAGAGACACTGACAGAGACATACGGGGGGGGGGGGGGGGGGCCATCCCAGCTCGCTGTTGGTGGGCTCCCGGTGCTGCAGTCGGTAAGTAGAAAATGTTTTATTTATTGATTTTTAATTTTTTAAAAAATTTTTATTAATTTTTTTTATTGATTTATTGATTGATTTATTGATGTATTTATCATTTATTATTGATGATGGCTCTTTATTTGTAAAACTGAAGTGTTTAATGTTTGTAAACTTCCCTTTAAACTCCGCCCCCCCCATTCCCTACGCCTGATTTGTAACCTACACCTGAAGTGCAGACAACGTTTTTTCGAACATACAAAATCTTCACTTACTCCATTCGAAGTTAGTTTGGAGTAAGTTTTCACTGCCTAAACTTTGAAAACAGGCGTAAATGGCCGGACACACCCCCTTTTGAAAAAAAAATTCTGTTCCAAAGTGAAACTGTTCTAACTGACTTGAACTGGAGCAAACTAAATACCGAGAATTCAAATTTCTAAGATACTCCATTCTAAACCAGTTGCTCCAAAAAAACAGGAGCAGCTCAGGCCGAAACTTGGCCCTTAGAGAGTAAAATTGATGCAAATTGTACTCAGAAATTTGGGACAGGGAATATAAATAGGTATTTTCACCTTATTTATGCATATATTGGAATTATATATTAAATAGCTTTTACATAGTGAAGTTATTTAATGATATTCTGTGGGGAAACAGGATAAACAAACAAATCTGTACGTTTTAAAACTTATGTAAGTAAGAGAGAAGGTTCAAAAGTTGTAGAAATTTTTTTTTTATTAACGAAGAACGAATGAACAACACCCTCTCTCCAATCCCACACACCCCGCACCAACCCACCCTTCCCTCAAAATCTCCAAAATGTTACAAGAAGAAGAAATGAACATTTTACAGAACAAGTGGCCATTTAAGTAATGATAACAAATGGCCATTTCAGTCACGCTAACAAGTGACCATTTCAGTCATGCCAACAAGTGACCGTTTCAGTGATGATAACAAATGACCATTTCAGAAAGGATGGAAAGGGAACAGTTAAGTAATGATAACAAGTGAACAAGAGAACATTTAACTATTGAATACAATTGACCAATTTAGTAACAATAACAATAACAAGAATAAGAGTATACTAAATTGGTAATAACAAGTAAACATTTTAAAACAGGTGAACTATAGTGAAGCACTCCCCCCTCCCTACCTGCGGCCACGTTTCCCTCTAGATCCTATCCCACCCGTGTTCGCACCCCACCCGCCCGTTTTGGACTATGCAAACCGACACCAACACGTCGTGCAGAGTGGGATGTCAAGACTTCCTGCCATGATGGAGGTGATGGAGAGGAAGCGGAAGCCTGAGGCTCCACTTCCGAGTCCGGAGGAACTATGTCCTCTGTACTCGCTTGCGTGCTAGAGGTCTCGCTGCGAGCAGACACGACACCTTGGGGTGCAGCGCCGTGTCCAGCCAGCAACGCATGCCGTAGGGCATTGGTTGCGGCTGTCTGCTGCCGAATCGCCTCCAATGTTTCCCGAGCTGTCTGTGACTGCTCAGAAGACCAGTTCGAGAAGTTATGGCAGAACTCGCTCCAGGATGCTGGAAACTGGCTCCAGTTCGCAGAGAATCCCGCAAACCCCTGGATAAGGTTGTGACCAATCGCGACCGTCTCCCTGCACAGGGAAATCAAGCTCTCTGTCTGGCCCTCCAAGGCAGGCGATTGCTCACCACGCTGACCGGACCTCCGTGGGGTCGACGTTTGCAATATGACGCGCCTTGGCGTCGCCACCTGCATACCGCTTGGTCCCGGTGCTTCTTCCATCTCAACTGAGATGGCCGCAGGTTGTTCCCCCCCCACAAAAATCTCTTCCTCTTCTTCCGTCTCGTCAATCTCCTCCTCCTCCCGCTGATATACCACAGCAGCAGAAGTCTGCAGTGGCTCCCCTTCCTCCTCAGTCTCCTGCGATCTCGGCAAAGTTTCAGTGGTGGTGGTCGTCGTGGATTCCACAGACTCAACGACCACTTGACCTTTAATTTGATAAACAACGTTTAACAATTCAAATCATTACATTACAATTTTTCGCCAACTGAAAACATTGCAATGCTTTCCATTACCCCAAGTGCACAAGTGACCTAACATGACCTAATTCGAAGATCTATAGTACATCACAATTATATATCAGATTATATTATAATTGCATAACATTACATGCGTAACTACGATATTTTCAATATTTACGAATGATTCACACATTGCACAATGCACATTTCTCATTACTCACATGTCTCAAGGGTGGGTTCGGCCACACCACGGGATGTGACCGAACGGCTTTCTGGCCCCACCAAGGACACCGCGAGCTCCTCGTACTGGCTTAGTGTGTGCATCATGGTAGCACCCCCACCCTTCTTCTGCAAATGATACGATAACATTGCACGGCATAAGCAAATGGATCAGGCAATTTAAGACATTGAAGACTTTTAAGACTGACAGATTTAAATGCTCTATTACAAATTAGCATTACGTTGCATATTTCGCACTACAACATTTAACTTTATGCTGGATTGCGTAAAATTTTATGTAACCCAATAACATTGCAGATTCTAGTTACTATTTAGATCATTAAATAATACATAAATATAAATTTCAACTTACTCTCGCAGCTGCCAGTAGGCTGTTCCACCGGTTGCGGCACTGGTCCGGTGTGCGCGTTTCATTGGAGGCCGATGTGACTACGTCGGCTATTTCGGTCCAAATCCTGCGATATGCACGGGGGTGGAGGTTTCCCCTGCCCACCCCGTGTCAGATCCTCCCACCTGGAACTGACAGCATTTACGAGGGCCTCATTTGCCTCTTCGCTGAAGGGTTTGGCCCTTCTCTTTCCTGCACCTCCCTCCATTCTTTAAATTTATCTGTAATTTGGATAAGACTTTCTGACTTGCTTCCTTTCTCCTCTCTCTCTCCCAAACCCACCCAGAGCTTCTGAGCATGTGTGAAGACCCTTGACCTCTCAAAATGCGGGAAGAAGCATCAACCTGAAAAAAAAATCAACCTGCACATGCGCAGTAATGCGTTGCTAGGGAAGCTTTTTTTTTCATTCACTTCTGTTTTCTTTGGGCGATCAGGAGATCGCCAAGAAATGACATCGCTGGTCTAAGGCCGAGTGGAAAATCGCAGAAAAAAAAATGGGCCTTGAGCCGGCAATTAGCACTGGCATTAGGCCTTAGCCTGCAAGTGGAAAGTCTAGCCCTATGTTTCTATGTTTCTATGATCTAATTGAATCGCACAACAGGCTCAAGGGGATAAATGGCATGCTCTTGTTCCTATGATTTGATTAACCTATTAATGTTATAAACAATCCAGCTAAAATGCAGGAACTGAGATAAACCCAATTTCATGAATTATTCACTTATTATTTCATAGGAATTAGATTTAAAAAGTATAGCTTGAAATGATCTTCAGATTGGATCTGAGTAAAAACATTAAGGAAGCTATTTTCCAGTTTTATCTATTTTTTTACATAGACTATAAGCAATGGAAAATAATAGCTTGACTTTAAGGGGCCGTAATTCAGGGTCTCAAAGAGACCCGTTAATGCCCATTTTCAGCGGCCATTCCTACAACTCGAATGGCGCCACTTTGGGGTCAACAGGTTGACCCGACCTAAATTCAGGTCGGGGATTTTTCGACCTGGACCCCATTTCACCGAAGTAGTTGCACAACCAATTTAAAGCAATAAAAAAATACCAGCGATTTCCAGCTCCATTTGTCGATCCCCCGCCGCGCGGTGCCCCTGGCAGGTTTTTCTGCTGGTGTACCACCTCCGAACTGAGTGCAGCCTGGCAGCGCGGCCACCCTTAAAGGGGAGGGCCCACTGCCGTGGCAGCAATGGAGACATTTTTTCCAGCCAACTTGCCAATTGTCCGGCAAAATACTGACCCCCGGGTTTGGCTGGCCCAGCAGAACCCTTCCCTGGTGGCCCAGTGTCCAAAGTAAAAATATGATAGATTCTCTCCCCTTTAACGGAGAGAAGAGAGCGTGGTGATGCACATGCGCTGTGACGTCACCATAAGCCTGGCTTTGAATCTAAGGCCAGCCCCATTATGATCCATTTCATGTGGGACTTTGAAAAAATTTGGTATATTCTCCACATGATTGGTGGAAAAGACGTGTGGTGCAGAGGAGGGAAGTATTCAGGGTGCTGGCGGGTGGGGTGGAAATGCTATGGCCAAGTGTCATATCTAGAAAAATCTGATGCTCAACCTTGCTGTTTTGGTCAGGTCTTCAAAGTGCTTACGGCACTGAATCCATATCCTGGGTGATGGTTCAGGCATTCACAATGTCTGCCTTTCAAGTCTGCTGTAGCGTTTGTGTGGGCACCTTCCTGCCATATGAAGGGAACAGTACCTCCTTGAGTGCTATCACCTCAAGCAGTTCTAATGCTGTGTCAGATAACCAAGGTGCTCTTGTCTGAGACATTTTGCAACTTCACAATCCTCTGAGTGATAGCAAAACAAATTTAGCCGAGTTGAATGACTGTTCACTTTAAGATATGCATTTACTAAATGCACAGCAGGCCTGCCGAATATCCCACCCTCCAACTGTTACGCTGGTTCTAACTTTGTTCTTGAACGTTTTACAAAGTCTTTTGGAGTTACAATTGGTGCAACATGAGATAGCATACATTTAAATTGCATACAGCATTGAAAGTTGTTATTGTAACCTCTGTAGACAGTCTTTAGGGTGGAAGATGCATCATCTCTGAGTTCTGTTGATGGTAAAATACAAGTTCCACCCAGTGAATGGGGCCAAAGGAAATCTGTTGGAGCAGACATTGGGCGAGTGGGCCTTTCATCAAGAACAGCAAATTCTGGAAGTGTGAGGAAAATATAATGAGTTAATTGGGACAGTAATGTCGATATATATCTATGCATGTATGGATATATGTATGTATATATATGTATATGCACATATATATATATATATATATATATATATACACATAATTCTCAGGATACGGGTATGATTGGCAAAGCTGACATTTTTTGCCCATCCATAATTACCCTTGAGAAAGTGGTGGTGGGCCGCCTTCTTGAACCGCTGCAGTCCATGTGCAGTCCATCTGTCGTCTCCCAAATCCATGCACATCTTTCCCGCAACTCCATGTTTGAATCCCTCCAATCAGGTTTCCACCCGTCACAGTACTGAAATGGCTCATTTCAAAATCACAAATGACATCCTATGTGACTATGACCATGGTAAACTATTCTTCCTCATTCTTCTTGACCAATCTGTAGCCTTTGACGCGGTTGACCTCACCATCCTCCTCCAACATCTCTCCTCTGTCATCCAGCTGGGTGGGACTGCACTCACCTGGTTCGATTCTTATCTATCCAGTTTTAGTCATAGAATCGCCTGCAATGGCTTCTCTCCACCTTCCCTCACCATTGCCTCTGGTATCTCACAAGGTTCTGATGTTGGTCCCCAGAAATTTCCTCTAACTAAATATTGGGAAGACCGAAGCCATTGTCTTCGGTCCCCTTCACAAACTCCATTCCCTAGCCACCAACTCCATTCCGCTCCCTGTCAACTGTCACATTGTTCACAACCTTGGTGTCGTATTTGACCTCGAGATGAGATTACGACCACATATCCGCGCCATCACCAAGACCGCCTACTTTCACCCTCCATAAATTTGAGCGTATCCAAAACTCTGCTGCCCGTATTCTAACTCGTACCAAGTCCTGTTCACCCATCACCCCTTTGCTTGCTGACCTACACTGGCTCCTGGTCTGGAAACGCCTCAATTTTAATATTCGCATCAAATTCCAAAATGGTCTTGCCACTCCCTATCTTTGTATCCTCTAGCAATACAGCCTTCCCGGGCTCTATGTGCTCCTCCAATTCTGGCCTCTTATGGATGCCCTATTTTAATCGCTCCACCATTGGTGGCCATGCTTTTGTTTGATAATGCTCCTGTGAAGCCTTGGGCATTTACTATGTTAAAGGTGCTGTATAAAATGTAAGTTGTTGTTGTTTATGAAGGTACTCCTGCAATGCTGTTTAGTAGGGAGTTCCAAAATGTTGACACCGCAACAGTGAAGGAACAGTGATATATGTCCAAAATGCGATGGGGTGTGGCTTGGAGGGGAATTTGGAAGTGATGATATTCCCATGCACCTTCTAGTTGGTGGACATTGCAGGTTTGAGAAGTGCTGCCAAAGAAGACTTGGCGACTTGCTGCAATCTTGTAGATAGGACACACTGCAGTTACGCTATGCCGGTGGTGGAGGGAATGAATATTTAAATGGTGGATGGTGTGCTGCTCAAGTGGTTATTCTTGAGCTGTTTTATGGCTTTGCCTACCTTGTGCAACGTTGGGGTTTCACTGAGGTGGTGACGGGTTGCATGCTGTGGGATGGAGTTGCGAACACTCGAGTCAAAGGCAGAGTCTCGATTGAGGAGATCTTCAAACTGCTCCTTCCAGTGGACCCTGACAGCCTTGGTGTCCTTGATGAGTGTTTCCCCGTTCTTGGCCAGCAGTGGGGTGGGGCCTTGGGAGTTTGGACCGTAGGTGGCCTTGACTGCAATGAAGAATCCTCGCATATCATGGTTGTTGGCCAGTTGTTGTATCTCCTGTGCTTTCTCCATCCACCACCTGTTCTTTAGGTCCCGGGTTTTTTGTTGGACCTCAGCCTTGAACCGTCTGTAACATTGCTTTGCTGCTCCCGAGTTGGGTTGTTGCTTGAGGCTCAGAAATGCTTTGCGCTTGCGATCTATTAGTTCTTGGATCTCCTACAAGGCTGTTGTAATACCCGCCCTCCTATATGGATCAGAGGCATGGACGATGTACAGATGACACCTCAAGTCGCTGGAGATATATCACCAACGATGTCTCCGCAAGATCCTGCAAATCCCTTGGGAGGACAGACGCACCAACATCAGTGTCCTCGTCCAGGCTAACATCCCCAGCATTGAAGCACTGACCACACTCGATCCGCTTCACTGGGCAGGCCACATAGTTTGCATGCCAAACACGAGACTCCCTAAGCACATGCTCTATGCGGAGCTCCTTCATGGCAAACGAGCCAAAGGTGGGCAGCGGAAAAGTTACAAGGACACCCTCAAAGCCTCCCTGATAAAGTGTGACATCACCACTGACACCTGGGAGTCTCTGACCGAAGACCGCCCCAGGTGGAGAAAGTGCATCCGGGAGGGCGTTGAGCTCTTCGAACACCGAGAGCGTGAAGAGGTCAAGCGCTGGCAGCGGAAGGAGCGTGCGGCAAACCAGTCTCACCCACCCCTTCCCTCGACGAATGTTTGTCCCATCTGTGACAGAGTCTGTGGCTCTCGTATTGGACTGTTCAGCCACCAAAGAATTCACTTCAGGAGCAGAAGCAAGTCTGAGGGAATGCCTATGATGATGATAGCTCAAGTGGACTGCTTTGTCCTTAATGGTGTCAGCCTTCTTGAGTGTTGCACCCATCCAGGCAAGTGGGGAGTATTCCATTACGCTCTTTACTTGTGCATTGTAGATATTGGAGAGGCTTTGAGGAGTCACTCGCCGCAGAATACCCAGCCTGTGGCCTGCTGCAGTAGCCATGGCATTTATGTGGCTGGTTCAGTTGGGTTTCTAGTCAATGGTAACTTCAGGATGTTGTTGGTGGGGGATTCAGCAATGGTAATGCCATTGAATGTCTAGGGTAGTTGGTTTGGCTCTCTGTTGTTGGAGTAGTCATTGCCTAGCACTTGTGTAGCGTGAATGTTACTTGCCACTTATCAGACCAAACCTAGATGTTGTTGCGGTCTTGTTACATGCGAGCATGAATTGCTTCATTATCTGAGAAATTGTGAATGGAGCTGAACAATGTGCAATCATCAGTGAACAGCGAACTTCTGTTCTTATGATGGAGGACAGGTCATTGATAAAGCAACTGAAGATAGTTGGGCCTAGGGCACTGCCCTGAGGAACTCCCGCAGTGAAGTCCTGAGGCTGAGATGATTGGTCTCCAACAACCACAAGCATCTTCCTTTGTGTCAGGTATGATTCCAGCCATTGGAGAGTTTTCCTCCTGCTTCCCATTGATTTCAGTTCTACTCGGGCTCCTTGGTGCTACACTTGGTTGAATGCTGCCTTGATGTCAAGGACAGTCACTCTTATCTCACCTTTGGAATTCTGGTCATATCCATGTTGGGACCAAGGCTATAATGAGCTCTGGAGCCATGTGGTCCTGGCGGAACCCAAAATGAACACTGATGAGTAGGTTATTGGTGAGTAAGTTCTGCTTGATAGCACTGTTGATGACTCCTTCCTTCTCTCTGCTGATGATTGAGTAGGCTGATCGGAATGTAACTGGCTGGGTTGGATTTGTCCTATTTGTGGACGGTATACTTGGGAAAATTTCCACCTGTTAACTACATATTGGGAAATGCAGAAGTTGGATGGACAAAAGAAGTCTATCAAGAGCCTTATTGTTTTAGATGCAACCTGTGTGACTCTGAATAGATGAATCTAGAAATTTGTTTGTGCCAGCCTGCTGGCACGAATTAGATACAGAGAATTATTCCTGCACTGGAATGGGTAGGCCCAAGGCCCAATATCGAGGTTGATGAATGGCAGAAACCCGCTGGGTGTCTCAAGGCAGCTCATGGTGATGAGGATTTCAATTTCAGGCCACTGCACCACTGTCATTAGTACCTCTGGTAGGTTCTGGAAGAAGGGGCGGAAGCAATTGGGGTGGAGGGTGCCGAACAGGAGAGGAAGTGAAGAGACCAGGAAGCGGGGGTGGGGGAG
This sequence comes from Pristiophorus japonicus, assembly GCF_044704955.1. NCBI lineage: Eukaryota > Metazoa > Chordata > Chondrichthyes > Pristiophoridae > Pristiophorus > Pristiophorus japonicus. The sequence continues at coordinate 259,497,614 of NC_091980.1, read as the reverse complement.
CGGGGATTGGGAGAGGCAGGGGTACGGTAGCATAGTGGTTATGTTTCTGGACTAGTAATCCAGAGGCCTGGACTAATGATCTGGAGACATGAGTTCAAATCCTGCCATGGCAGCTGGGAGCTTTAAATTCAGTTAATTAAATAAATCTGGAATTAAAAAGCTAGTATCAGTAATGGTGACCATGAAACTACTGGATTGTCGTAAAAACCCATCTGGTTCACTAATGTCCTTTAGGGAAGGAAATCTTCCGTCCTTACTTGGTCTGGCCTATATGTGACTCCAGAGCCACAGCAATGTGGTCGACTCTTAATTGCCCTCCCAAATCACTATGACAAAGTCAGGACTGTGGGAGTACCTTCACCACACGTACTGCAGCGGTTCAAGAAGGTTACTCACCACCACCTTCTCAAGGGCAATTAGGGATGGGCAATAAATGCTGGCCTTGCCAACGACACCCATATCCCGTAAACAAATACATTTTTAAAAACTAGGAGAGGGAGGGAAGCAATCAGGAGCCAGCAATGGTCTTCAGAGATGCAACGGAGCCGGGAAGAGCACTCCTGCTGCTCTCGACTCTACATTCAGGTAAGTATATATTACAAAACTTACCCCTATGGTGGCGGCCTCCAGTGGTTCCTTTATGCCGCATATAGACCACGTTTTACTGAACACAGCAGGCCTGGCGCTGGCTGCGTTCAGGGCAAACTGATTTGGTAAAGGAGGCATCAAACAGGTGTTGGGCCACTTATTTGCAGATGGCAAGGGCCCAACACCTGTTTCAGGCTTGGGCCTTGGACGACTCTTTTGATGGCTATATCAATATGGCGGTCACTTCCAGTTCAGAATGTACGTGTATACGCCGCCCATCATATTGGACACCTTGGCGCCCTGTTTACACTTGTAAAATGGGCACAGCATCACTGAATTTCTAGGCCATAATGACTAGGTAGTTGAAAGGATTCCTATGTGGTCTTCAGCTTCTCACGTACTAAAAATTTGAATTATTCACATGCTGTGCTCATTGAATAAAGATATATGTTGTTTGAGAAGCTAAGGTTCCAAGCGTTCTTTAGAAATAAGATCAATTCCATTTTTGCAATTGACTTACCATTTCCTGACACATATTGACAGTGATGTGCGACCTCTGATGAGAGGCTAAAGAGAATAATTAAAATTAACAGTCAATACTTTATATTCCCAATATGTGGTAGTCTGGCTTTATTTTTACACAGAAATTCATTATCTGCTATATATTTTATGGAAAGGAATATATCATTTGACAGCAATATGTTGATAAATACATCAGTGGTGAAGTTGACCATAATGTCTTATCATCTCTGTAGATTTACCTTTGGAAATATTTATTATATTTCATTGGTGGAAAATATATCCTTATCTCTGTGGCTTGTACTGTTCAAAGATGATGTAATAATAAACTGGTATGACCTCATGGACTGACTGTCTGATGCAGATAAATTTAACAGATTTACCTTCTGAGAGAAATTAAAAAGTTATAACTTTACACAAAAGAGAAGCTAAAGGGGTCCACTAGAGAACTGATAATGGACAGAGGTAGATTTCAATACAGTAAGGAATAACAATGGGAGGGTTTTGCACTTCAAAGTACCTTGGTGACTTTTACAAAGCTACTGTAAATGGAATTTTTTAATGACGAGTGAAGCAAAACATTTTCTGGACGAATTATTTCAGGATCTTAATAATAACTACTTTATATCATCTTTTAAATTTAGAGGACCAAAACACCAGAAAACGTTGCTTCTTAGGTAAGTACATACATAAGCTTACGTACAGAATAGAGAAGTGTTGTGAGACAGGACATATTTGTTTATTTTTAATTCACTGCCTTTTGCTGTGAATTTCTTACAGTTAAATGTCAGAGGAATGAACACTATTCTGCACTTATATAAATGAACATCATACACAAAATATTTAAGTGAATGGGAAGCACAACAAGAAACACCCTACAGATCTAAATACATTAATTGTCAACCAAAGGGAAATAAATTTCCTGGATTAACTTTGGAGATTATAATGGAATACACGCCAGCAGGGGAAGATAGAAAGAAAGATTTACATTTATATAGTGCCTTTCATGACCACCGGACATTTTAAAACGCTTTACAGCCAAGTAATTACTTTTAGAATATAGTCACTGTTGTAATGTGGGAAATGCGGCAGCCAATTTGCGCACAGCAAGCTCCCACCAAACAGCAATGTGATAATGACCAGATAATGTTTTTGTTATGCTTATTGAGGGATAAATATTGGCCAGGACACCGGGGATAAATTCACTGCTCTTTTTCGAAATAGTGCCATGGGATCTTTTATGTCCACCTGAGAGAGCAGACGGGGTATCGGTTTAACGTCTCATCTGAAAGACGGCACCTCCGACAGTGCAATGCTCCCTCAGCATTGCACTGGAGTGTCAGTTAGATTTATGTGCTCGAATATCTGACCCATATCATTCAACATTGAGGCCTGCTGTAGTACGATACATTGCAGGTTGGGAAAACTAATTTGGTGCTGAAGACCTGTGCACCATCATTAAGGGAACAAACATTATATTTGTTATGTATTGTGCTTGTATATTGTGTAACTGAGCACTAGAAGGCCCCCTTATGGGAGCAAGAATATTGTATCAATTACGCTCCAGGGTTTCCTCTCATATTGGAATTAATGGCCTGGAATTTGCGGTGGGTAGTAACAGCAAACTAACAGTGTTCGCTGTTATTATCCCTTTGAAACTGACCGTAACTTTAGGATGCAGCGCATACACATTTAAAAGCAGAAATCCTGAGGTTGCGGTCAGTCATTCACTGCTCTAAGACTATCTGCGCTTTGCCACCCCCACCCCATGGCCAGCAATCAGCATAATCAGTGAAATCAATGAAATTGACGAAAATTTGGGCTTTTCTGCGGTAATACCACTGTTAAATCTGACCATCCGATCAGCTGCCTCTGTAAGTTCCCTACCTTCACCGAGCCCACAGGGCCAAACTTCATCTGAGGCTCCCACCTGCCCTAGCCCGAAACACACATATTTCTCGAATTTCTCTTTGATCTCCCCTCTTGATCTCTCCAAGCTCATCTTGTCCATGAGACCAATTTCCTGCTCCCTCGACCCTATTCCCACCAAACTGCTGACCACCCAACTTCCTTTTTTGGCTCCCATGTTAGCTGACATTGTTAACAGTTCTCTCTCCTCAGATACTGTTCCCCTCGCCTTCAAATCTGCGGTCATCACCTCTCTCCTCAAAAAAACAATCTTTCACTTTGCTTGCTAGCTATCGCCCCATCTCCAACCTCCATTTCCTGTCCAGAGTACTTGAATGTGTTGTTGCCTCCCAAATCCGTGACCATCTATCGCTGAATTCAGTGTTTGATTCTCTTCAATCTAGTTTCCGTGCCTGCCACAGTACCGAAACAGCTCTCATCAAAGTCACAAATGACATGCTTTGTGACTGTGACAAAGGTAAACTATCCCTCCTCGTCCTTCTCGACCTATCTGCAGCTTTTGACACAGTTGATCACTCCATCCTCCTCCAACGCCTCTCCACCATTGTCCAGCTGGGTGAGACTGCACTCCCCTGGTTGCATTCTTATCTATCTAATCATAGCCAGAAAATCTTCAACAACGGCTTCTCTTCCCACTCCCACATCGTTACCTCTGGTGTCCCCCAAGGATCTATCCTTGGCTCCCTCCTATTTCTTATCAAATGCTGCCCCTTGGCGACATCATCCAAAGACACGGAGTCAGTTTCCACATGTATGCAGACGACACCCAGCTCTACCTCTCCACCACTTTTCTTGGCCCCTGTTTGTTTGTCCGACATCCAGTACTGGATGTGCAGAAATTTTCTCCAACAAAATATTGGGAAGACCGAAGCCATTATCTTTGGTCCCTGCCACAAACTGCGTTCCCTAACCACTGACACCATCCCTCTCCCTAGCATCAATCTGAGGGTGGACAAGAATTTTCGCAACCTAGGGGCCATATTTGATCCGGCCACATATCCACGGCATAACTAAAACTGCCTTTTTCCACCTCTGTAACATTGCCCGCCTCTGCCCCTGCCTCAGCTTTTCTGCTGCTGAAACCCTCACTCATGCCTTTGTTACCTCTACACTTGACTACTCCAACTCACTTCTGGCTGACCTCCCACATTCTACACTACGTAAACTTGAGATCATCCAAAACTCAGCAGCCCGTGTCCTAACTCGCACCAACTCACTACCACCCATCACCCCTGTGCTTTCTGACCTACATTGGCTCCCGGTTAAACAGTGCCTCGATTTCAAAATTATCATCCTTGCTTACAAATCACTCCATGGCCTTGCCCCTCCCTATCTCTAATCTTTTTCAGCCTCACAGCCCCATAAGATGTCTGCGCTCCTCAAATTCTGCCCTTTTAAACATCCCACATTATAACTGCTCAATTATTGGTGGCCGTGACTTCAGTTGTTTGGATCTTAAGCTCTGAAACTCCCTCCCTAAACCTCTCCGTCTCGCTACCTCTCTTTCCTCCTTTAAGACGTTCCTTAAAACCTACCTCTTTAATCAAGCTTTTGGTCATCTGCCTTAATTTCTTCTTTTGTGGTTCGGTATCAAATTTATCTGTTTTCTCACGTAACACTGCTGTGAAGCACCTTGGGACGTTTTACTACGTTATCATAGGCAGTCCCTCAGAATCGAAAAAGACTTGCTTCCACGCCTAAAGTGAGTTCTTTGGTGGCTGAACAGTCCATAGAAACATAGAAACATAGAAAATAGGTACTGAATAGGCCATTCGGCCATTCGAGCCTGCACCACCATTCAGTAACACCATGGCTGTTCATTCACCTCAGTACCCCTCGCCTGCTTTCTCTCCATACCCCTTGATCCCTTTAGCCGTCAGGGCCATATCTAACTCCCTCGTGAATATATCTAACGGACTGGCTTCAACAACTCTCTGCGGTAGAGAATTCTACAGGTTAACAACTCTCCGAGTGAAGAAGTTTCTCCTCATCTCGGTCCTAAATGGCTTACCCCTTATCTTTAGACTGTGACCCCTGGTTCTGGACTTCCCCAACATCGGGAACATTCTTCCTGCATCGAACTTGTCCCGTCCCGTCAGAATTTTATATGTTTCTATGAGATCCCCTCTTATTCTTCTAAACTCCAATGAATACAGGCCCAGTCGATCCAATCTCTCCTCATATGTCAGTCCCGCCATCCCGGAAATCAGTCTGATGAACCTTCGCTGCATTCCCTCAATAGCAAAGTCCTGTACAACTGCATTAAACGTCCCTGCTCCTGTACTCAAATTCCTCTAGCTATGAAGGCCAACATGCCATTTGCCTTCCTCACTGCCTGTTGTACCTGCATGCCAACTTTCAATGACTGATGTACCATGACACCCAGGTCTCGTTGCACCTCCCCTTTTCCTAATCTGCCGCCTTTCAGATAATATTCTGCCTTCATGTTTTTGCCACCAAAGTGGATAACCTCACATTTATCCATATTATACTGCATCTGCCATGCATTTGCCCACTCACCTAACCTGTCCAAGTCACACTGCACCTCTTAGCATTCTTCTCACAGCTCACACCGCTACACAGCTTAGTGTCATCTGCAAACTTGGAGATATTACACTCAATTCCTTCATCTAAATCATTGATGTATATTGTAAATAGCTGGGGTCCCAGCACTGAGCCCTGCGGCACCCCACCTGTCACTGCCTGCCATTCTGTGATAGACCTGTTTATCCCTACTCTCTGCTTCCTGTCTGCCAACCAGTTCTCTATCCACGTCAATACATTACCCCCAATATTTTAATTTTGCACACTAATCTCTTGTGTGGGACCTTGTCAAAAGCCTTTTGAAAGTCCAAATACACCACATCCACTGGTTCTCCCTTGTCCACTCTACTAGTTACAGCCTCAAAAAATTCCAGAAGATTTGTCAAGCATGATTTCCCTTTCATAAATCCATGCTGACTTGGACCGATCCTGTTACTGCTTTCCAAATGCGCTGCTATTTCATCTTTAATAATTGATTCCAACATTTTCCCCAGTACTGATGTCAGGCTAATCGGTCTATAATTCCCCGTTTTCTCTCTCCCTCCTTTTTTAAAAAGTGGTGTTACATTAGCTACCCTCCAGTCCATAGGAACTGATCCAGAGTCGATAGACTGTTGGAAAATGATCACCAATGCATCCACTAATTCTAGAGCCACTTCCTTAAGTACTCTGGGATGCAGACTATGAGGCCCGGCTTTCAATCCTATCAATTTCCCTAACACAATTTCCTGACTAATAAGGATTTCCTTCAATTCCTCTTTCTCACTAGACCTTCGGTCTCCTAGTATTTCCGGAAGGTTATATGTGTCTTCCTTTGTGAAGACAGAACCAATGTATTTGTTCAATTGGTCTGCCATTTCTTTGTTCCCCATTATAAATTCACCTGATTCTAACTGCAAAGGACCTATGTTTGTCTTCACTAATCTTTTTCTCTTCACATATCTATAGAAGCGTTTGCAGTCAGTTTTTATGTTCCCAGCAAGCTTCCTCTCATACCCTATTTCCCCCTCCTAATTAAACCCTTTGTCCTTCTCTGCTGAATTCTAAATTTCTCCCAGTCCTCAGGTTTGCTGCTTTTTCTGGCCAATTTATATGCCTCTTCCTTGGATTTAACACTATCCTTAATTTCTCTTGTTAGCCATGGTTGAGCCACCTTCCCAGTTTTATTTTTACTCCAGACAGGGATGTACAATTGTTGAAGTTCATCCATGTGATCTTTAAATGTTTGCCATTGCTTATCCACCGTCAACCCTTTAAGTATCATTCGCCAGTATATTTTAGCCAATTCATGTCTCATACCTTTCCTTAAGTCCAGGACTTTAGCCTCTGAATTAACTGTGTCACTCTCCATCTTAATAAAGAATTCTACCATATTATGGTCACTCTTTCCCAAGGGGCCTCGCACAACAAGATTGCTAATGAGTCCTTTCTCATTACACATCACCCAGTTTAGGATGGCCAGCCCTCTAGTTGGTTCCTCGATATATTGGTCTACAAAATCATCCCTAATACATGCCAGGAAATCCTCCTCCACTGTATTGCCACCAGTTTGGTTAACCCAATCTATGTGTAGATTAAAGTCGCCCATGATAACTGCTGTACCTTTATTGCATGCATCCCTAATTTCTTGTTTGATGCTGTCCCCAACCTCACTATTACTGTTTGGTCTGTACACAACTCCCACTAGCGTTTTCTGCCTTTTGGTATTCCGCAGCTCTACCCATACAGATTCTACATCATCCAAGCTAATGTCCTTCCTTACTATTGCGTTAATTTCCTTTTTAACCAGCAATGCTACCCCACCTCCTTTTCCTTTCTGTTTATCCTTCCTGAATATTGAATACCCCTGGATGCCTTGGTCACCCTGGAGCCATGTCTCCGTAATCCCAATTATATTATATTCGTTAATAGCTGCCTGCGCAGTTAATTTGTCCACCTTATTACGAATACTCCTCGCATTGAGGCACAGAGCCTTCAGGCTTGTCTTTTTAACACATTTTGTCCCTTTAGATGTTTGCTGTAATGTGGTCTTTTTTGATTTTTGCCTTGGGGTTTCTCTGCCCTCCACTTTTACTTTTCTTCTTTCTATCTTTTGCTTCTGCCCCCATTATACTTCCCTCTGTCTCCCTGCATAGGTTCCCAACCCCCTGCCATTTTAGTTTAAACCCTCCCCAACAGCACTAGCAAATACTCCGCCTAGGACATTGGTTCCGGTCCTGCCCAGGTGTAGACCGTCCAGTTTGTACTGGTCCCATCTCCCCCAGAACCAGTTCCAATGTCCCAGGAATTTGAATCCCTCCCCCTTGCACCATTCCTCAAGCCACGTATTCATCTGAGCTATCCTGCGATTCCTACTCTGACTAGCACGTGGCACTGGTAGCATTCCTGAGATTATTACCTTTGAGGTCCTACTTTTTAATTTAACTCCTAGCTCCCTAAACTCAGCTTGTAGGATCTCATCCCGTTTTTTTATCTATATCGTTGGTACCTTTACGTACCATGATAGCTGGCTGTTCACCCTCCCCCTCCCAAAAAGCGCTGCAGCCGCTTCGAGACGTTCTTGACCCTTGCACCAGGGAGGCAACATACCACCCTGGAGTCTTGTTTGCGACCGCAGAAACACCTATCTATTCCTCTTACAATAGAATCCCCTATCACTATAGCTCTCCCACTCTTTTTCCTGTCCTCCTGTGCAGCAGAGCCATGCGGTCTGTCAGGTGCTGCAGCTAGATACACTTCCTGCACATGTAGTCGTCAGGGACACTGGAAGCGGGAGCATGACATGGGTCTGGGATCTCCTGCCATGACTTAACCCTCAGATTACTTAATTTGGCAACAATGACTGCTAAGAACAAGAAGAAAGATAAATAAAAAGAAAACTACTCACCACTCAACCAGCCGATCACTTACCCTCTTGGCTGTGACGTCACCCTTCGATTACTTTTTACTTCTTTCTTACTTCTGACCCTGTTGCAGCTGCAGCTCGCTGCTCGCTCCACCTTTGGCTGCTGCTCCCAATTGCCGCCGATCCCCGGACTCCTGCTGGGCCTTTATAGGCCGCTGCTCGCTCCACCTCCGGCCGTTGCTCCCAACTGTCGCCGATCCCCGGACTCCCGCTGGGCCTTTATGCCGCTGCTCGCTCAACACGAGAGCCACAGACCCCATCAGATGTGGGACAGATATTCGTCGGGGGAAGGTGGGGGACAGCACTGATTTGCCGCATGCTCCTTCCGCTGCCTGCACCTGACCTCTTCACGCTTGCAGCGTTGAGATTCGAAGAGCTCAACGCACTCCCGGATGCACTTTCTCCACCTACGGCGATCTTTGGCCAGGGTCTCCCAGGCGACAGTGGTGATGTCGCACTTCACCAGGGAGGCTTTGAGGGTGTCCTTGTAACGTTTCCGCTGCCCACCTTTGGCTCATTTGCCATGAAGGAGCTCCTCATAGAGCAGTTGTTTAGGGAGTCTCGTGTCTCGCATGCGAACTAAGTGGCCTGCCTAGCGAAGCTGATCGAGTGTGGTTAGTGCTTCAATGCTGGGGATGTTAGCCTGGGCGAGGACACTGATCTTGGTGCGTCTGCCCTCCCAGGCGATTTGCAGGATCTTGTGGAGACATCGTTGGTGCTATATCCCCAGTGACTTGATGTGTCTTCTGTACATCGTCCATGCCTCTGATCCATACAGGAGGGCAGGTATTACTACAGCTCTGTTGACCATGAGCTTAGTGGTAGGTTTGAGGGCCTGGTCTTCGAACACTCTTTTCCTCAGGCGGCCAAAGGCTGCACTGATGCACTGGATGCGATGTTGAATCTCCGCATCAATGTCTGCCTTTGTTGACAAGAAGCTCCCGAGGTATGGGAAGTAGTCCACGTTATCGAGTGCTGCGCCGTGAATCTTGATGACTGGAGGACAGTGCTGTGCAGCGAGGACAGGCTGGTGGAGGACCTTTGTCTTACGGATGTTAAGCGTAAGGCCCATGCTTTCATATGCCTCGGTGAATACATTGACTATATCCTGGAGTTCAGCCTCAGAATGTGCGCAGACGCAAGCGTCGTCCGCATACTGCAGCTCAACGACAGAGGTTGGGGTGATCTTGGACCTGGTCTCGAGGCGGCGTAGGTTAAACAGCTTCCCACTGGTTCTGTAGTTTAGTTCCACTCTAGCGGGGAGCTTGTTGACAGTGAGGTGGAGCATGGCAGCGAGGAAGATTGAGAAGAGGGTTGAAGCGATGACGCAGCCCTGTTTGACCCCGGTCCGGATGTGGATTGGGCCTGTAACGGATCCGCTGGTAAGGATCACGGCCTGCATTTCGTCGTGGAGCAGGCGAAGGATGTTGACAAACTTTTTGCGGAGGAGGACGCTCCATAAGCCCTCACAGTCGTGCTGCAATGATCATGTCCGTTGTTCCCCGTAGGGGACGAAATCCGCACTGTGACTCCGGGAGGAGCTCCCCGCCCACATGGAGAAGATGGTTGAGGAGGACTCTAGCGACAGCTTTCCCAGTGATTGATAGCAGGGAGATTCCTCTGTAGTTGCCGCAGTCGGATTTGTTCCCCTTTTTAAAAATGGACACGATCACTGCATCTCTGAGATCACCCGGCATGCCCTCTTCCCTCCAAATGGGAGAGATGAGGTCATGTATCCGCGCCAACAGCGCCTCTCCGCCATATTTTAGCACCTCAGCAGGAATTCCATCCGCACCCGTAGCCTTGTTATTCTTAAGTTGTTTTATGGCTTTGCCTACCTCGTGCAGCATAGGAGTTTCACTGAGGTGGTGACAGGTCGCATGCTGCGAGATGGAGTTGAAAACACTCGAGTCAATCGCAGAGTCTCGATTGAGGAGATCTTCAAAGTGCTCCTTCCAGCGGGCCCTGACAGCCTCGGTGTCATGGATGAGTGTTTCCCCGTTCTTGGCCAGGAGTGGGGTGGGGCCTTGGGAGTTTGGACTGTAGGTGGCCTTGACTGCAGTGAAGAATCCTCGTATGTTGTGGCTGTCGGCCATTTGTTGTATCAACGGCCGAGTGAGTGACTGATGATAACTTTACAGAAATAATGCTGTGGGTGTAAGCCAGAGTGGGGGAGTGTGACATGTGCACGCTGAGCAGAGAATCATGGTCACACATTTGGTGCAGAACTTTTCTGTTTTTGAAACTTTACAGTGTGTCGTTTTAGGGAGGTGCTGACATGACGTGGTGAAGGGTTATATTTGTGGTTTTACACTTTCTCAATCTGCATCTTGCAATGAGAGGCTGACAGTGCTGGTATCTAGACACCCCAGAAAGTCCAGTGACAGTGCCTGGCGTAAGGGAGAACCTAGTTTTGCTCACTACGTTAAAGGCGCTATATAAATACAAGTTGTTGTTGTCGTTGTTAAATACCCCATTGAAAGTTAGGCCTTGTTGGATTAGGTGTAACTGAAGTATTAACAGCATATTGACCACTAAACGTTTAACTCTGAAAAAATAATTTTAATTTTGTGGAATGTCAAATGTTTCCATAATGATGAAAATTACAAACATTACAATCACAATTTAAAGAAACTTAAAAAAAATTATATTTTTTTAAAGTTTGTTCACATTTATTTCAAGTTTACCTTTTCCCCATGTGAGGGTCCCAATCTTTGTTTCGCTGTCTGTACATTTTTTTAAAGTCTGAATAAAAGCAATTTCTTCACTTCCTGGTTCCCTGTCTGTGAGAATTCTGCATTGTGATTGGTTGCTTTGACAGCTTGTTGATGGCACAGCATATCCCGCTATGGAATCCCCACTATTCTGCACTGATCTGACTTACGCATTGAGAAAGGCAAACTTCTCGCCAGAGATTGCAAGATCTTTGTGGGTAGCTTTCTTCGGGGCAGCGGCGATCGCCTTTGCTTCACAGTTGAACAAAAATTCCATGCCTGTATCTAGAAATAATTTAGAATCTGAAATAAAAGCAGCCACGACATTACCACACTACCTCAAATGTTTACTGGCTGCAAAGGATGTAATGAAGATGCGCCAGAACTGGAAATTCTCAAAGTTAGAGAAGTAACTTCTGCACTGTGCATTCTGCGTTGATTCATCAAGTCAAAAGATCGTGAAATGTTTCATAAATTTTATGCACTGGAAAGGAAAGTGCGGAATTTGATGACTCCTGATCTCCACCAAACAAAATCACACATATCTTTACCCAAAACATCCCCAAGACAGGTGCATTTTTCCTTAATTTTTAAGATGTTATATTATATTCACCTTTTTAAGATGTAATTTTTAAGATGTTATACTGTATTCACTCTTGTTAGAAACATAGAAACATAGAAAATAGGTGCAGGAGTAGGCCATTCGGCCCTTCTAGCCTGCACCGCCATTCAATGAGTTCATGGCTGAACATGCAACTTCAGTACCCCATTCCTGCTTTCTCACCATACCCCTTGATTCCCCTAGTAGTAAGGACTATAGAAACATAAGACGTTGTAAGACGTTTTTCAAAATTTAGGCAAATAAAGGTTATGTACCAGACCAGCTTTGATTTTTGTTTTTGTTGCTTCATGCAATTTGCGAGTTTGTCCCAAGCGGTGGCAATTAAACAAGTTGCAATGTGAAGCTTTTAAAATGGAAGTGAATAAATATTTGAAGAAGATAAAAATAAAATAGTATGGGGAAAGAGCAGGGAAATTAGGCTCAGTGAATAGCTCATCCAGAGAGTTGGTGCTAGTGCCAAGAACAAAATTACAGTCTTCTATATTGTAAAATTCTGTGTGGAGAAATTCGTATCGTTTGCACTGCCTGTTAGTGACGCTAATGGGGCGCAAATGATCTCTTGCACGGGGCACGGGTCCGTTACTGCCTCCTGCGAAATTTCGTGGAAGTTAGCGGAGGCGTAAACTGGCAGCGCCCAGCTCCTGCCAGGATTGCCCAGGGCTGATGTACGCAGTGACCCGTTTTTACCACGGAGCGGAACTTCGATAGCGCCTCTTGAGACCACCGTGGGCGACGTCCATGCCAGCCTTGCAGGTCGCGAACTGGGCTGCACTCCGTTCACGGGCCGAAAATTAAAGGGGAGGTGCGTCGCGCCATTTTTTTTCCATGGCCGACTTACCGGTCGTGGCCTTATGTTGTGGAATTTGCGTGGTCCGTGCCGCCATTTTGAAGCCCGGCACGCCGCTTCTGTGCCGGGCTGCTGCCACGGCACCCCACTTCCCAGTGGAGAGGTGGTGACCCCTCGCCCCATTGCAGTTTGCTGCGTGCCCTCCCCTTTAACGGAAGGGAAGGGCCCTGTGCTCCCGCCAGCGCTACTCGGCGCTCCGCGTAGCACTGGTAAAATCCCACAGTTTGCGCTCCACTTCCTCTCGGGGGCAGTAATCCCAATTTCACAGCTGGGACGGGACTTCTGTGCCTAGCGCAGGAAGTCCCGCCTCACCATGGTTACTGCCCTCAAACGGGCGCTAGTGAATTTCGGCCCCTATGATTTCCAGTTTTGAAGTTTTGATCATTTTCTTTCTTTCAATGCCTCCCCAGCAAGAGAATGCTTGGAGACAGGACTATGCCAGCATCCACAGTGCAAGTATCAAACTCTCCTAAACTTATAGGGCTTACAGTTTTAAGAGTGCTTTCACTTACATCATACCATCTGGAATAATCCCACCTTCCCATTCTGTTGCTTTCTCACTCTCCAGGCAGAGAAAGCAAGAGTAACATGATACAGGTGCCCACAAATCCCACGGCAAGGCAGACTTTGAAGAGGGATGATAAAAAGAGACACAGAAATCAAGGTAGAGAAAAAAAGAAAAGAAAATGCAGGAAGGAGCATGGGAGAAAAATAAATGAATGCCACTTTTACACTTTGATCTGAAGGTTGGGCTCTATTTTCACACTGGTGCTCAAATCATTGCGAAGTTAGGGAAGCAGAGTAGTAAAATAGGTCACGAGTGATTGTTTTTAGTGTTAAAAGCTTATGACACTTGCCGGTACGTCATACCATATAATTTTATACAGCAATTGGTACCCATTCATTCGGGTGTGTGAAATCGCCTCATCGGCATGATTTCTGATAAAGACGGTTGCCTGAAAGCAATAACTATCGGAAGACTCGGTCACTCTTGTAATGTCTGTAAGCTTGTAATGTTTGTAGCTCCGCACTGTGGCTGTGGACGTATTGTGCACTGCAAGTGCAGGGTTAATAATAAACAGAACTAGACAGATTTCCGGAGACTTCCGAGAGAGCTGCCTGCCATGTTAGGAAGCTGTGTGTGCTGTGCTCTGTGAATATATCACATTTGGTGGCGAGATGGGATTTTTCGGATGATTTAAAGCTAAAATTTTGTTGGGGAAGGATTCAGCCAGCTGACGAGAGACTTTGGAAGTTTCTGTCTTTGGAAAAAGCTACAAAATCCGAGGTAAAATACAGCACACGGTGTGAATAGCTAGAGATTAAAATGGCAGGTGTATTCGGACATTTGGGAGAATATAGACACAACCGGGAACGTTTTAAAGTGTATGTGGATCAGCTAGAAATGTATTTCACTGCAAATAACATAATCAAAGTTCCAGACAATACAGTCCAGAACCGGGCTGTGTTGGAATGTAAGAAACCGATCTTCTTATCGGAGGCAGGTCATGCATTATATGACACCCTTGTAAATCTGCTTGTGCCTGACGAGCCAAAGGACACAATGCTTAAAGATATTTTAATGAAGCTGGAGCAGCACTATAACCCCAATCTGTTAGAAATTGCTGAAAGCTATCATTTTGGGATTCAGAATCAAAAGACTGATGAAAGTATCAGCAATTACATTGTAGCATTAAAAAAGCTATCGATGCACTGTAATTTTGGAAACTTTCAAAACCGAGCATTACGGGATCGTTTTGTTTGTGGGGTGAAAAATGATGCGATCAGAAGGAAGTTATTGACGACGGATGACTTGACTTTTGAGATTGCTTGTCAGACAGCGAGGCCGATGGGCATGGCCGAACAATATTCCCGAGAATTAAATAATGATTACGGTTGTCAGTCAACCGAGGTAAATCACCTACAGGTTCAAAGTAAAAGACGGGCATGGCCGAAAGTCTCAGAAACTGGAAATTCTAACAGAGCGTCGAAGTCATGCTATAGGTGCCTGGGACAACACATTGCTCAAAGTTGTCCATACATGAAGGCAGAGTGTTTTTTCTGCAGGAAGACTGGGCATCTTGCGAAGGCATGCCGACTGAAGGGTAAACCAGCTTTTAAAGCTATGAGTCCAACGTTCAAAGCTATGAGTAGAAATCCCAAGAGACTACATAGCATGGAAGAACAACAACAGGACAAGGAGATGTTAGAGTTACACGTCATCAGGAGCACAAGGTTAACGGACACTGATTCGGAAAGCGTCAAAATCTACATAGATGTTGCGGGATTCAAGATACCAATGGAAATTGACATGGGTGCCTCCGTGAGTGTACTACCGGTGTCACTGCACCTCGACAAATTGCGTGATTTTCAACTGGAGAAATCCAAGATAGAGCTGCGAGGCTACTCGGGAGTGGTAGGTCGTATCACCGTACCGGTGAAATATAAAGATCAATTTCAGAATTTGCCTCTAATAGTAGTGAAAGGAGACAAGTCTGCCTTACTAGGAAGAAATTGGTTGAGCTCACTGAAGCTGGATTGGAGGAAGATTTTCTGTGTGGAAGCGAGATTTTCATTAACGGATGAGGTTATCAAGAAGTATCTGAAGGTGTTCTGCGAATCGGGCAGTCCGATCCAAGGCTTCAAGGCGAGTGTCAGGGTACAGAAGGATGCGAGGTCGGTTTACTACAAGCCACGTTCCGTACCATATGCACTCAAGGAGAAAGCTGAGCAAGAACTCAAAAGACTAGAGACTGAGAACATTATTTGTAAGATAGATCGATGTAATTGGGCTACACCCATTGTTGTTGTACCTAAGTTCGATGGTAAGGTAAGATTGTGTGGTGATTATAAAGTAACCGTAAACCAGGTACTAGAGGGTAATGTCCCCAATATATTGCCGAATATAGAAGATTTGTTCACAATACTGACAGGTGGTCAGATCTTCTCAAAACTGGATCTTACAAATGCCTACTTACAGCTTGAACTAGATGAGGAGTCCAAGTCATGTTTGACAATAAATACTCATCTAGGCCTATATCAATTTAATAGGCTACCGTTTGGAGTGTCTTCCGCCCCAGCCATATTCCAAGGGGTGATGAACCAGATTTTGCATGGTATTGAAGGGGTAGTATGTTATTTGGATGACATACTAATTTCAGCACCAAATAGGCAAATTCACAATAACATATTGAATGAAGTCCTCAAATGGCTAGAGAAGCACAGAGTACGAGTGTCTGCTCGTAAGTGTGAGTTATTTAAAAACTCAGTGGAGTACTCAGGGTACAGAGTAGACAAAGATGGTTTACATCCAACCATGGAAAAATTGGATGCGATCAGAAATGCACCCACTCCCAGGAATGTCACTGAACTTCGTTCATTCTTGAGTCTTTTGAACTATTATGGGAAGTTCCTACCAAATTTGGCTACAGTATTACATCCACTGAATGAACTTTAAAAAAAACAGGTCCATTGGAAGTGGTCAAAAGACTGTGATACAGCATTCAAAGAGTGTAAAAGCAAATTGGTAGAGAGCACCATGTTAGTTCACTATGACATATCTAAGGAGATTAAGCTAGCATGTGATGCCTCTCCCTATGGTGTTGGGGCAGTAATCTCTCATATATTAAGTAGTGGGGAGGAGAGACCAAATGCTTTTGCTTCATGCACTCTCAGTATCAGTGAAAGGGAAGCTTTGGCATTAGTTTTGGGGTCAAGAAGTTTCACAAATACTTGTATGGTCATAAGTTTACCATAGTTATGGACCAGAAGCCCCTAACAGCAATCCTCCATCCAAAGTCCCCAGTTCCAACATTAGCTGCAGCCCGAATGCAGAGATGGGCTTTGCTTTTGTCAGCATATACAGATGATATTGAATACAGATGATCAGCTGATCACAGTAATGCTGATACAATGTCTAGATTGTCTTCCCCATCACAAGTTACACCCGATAGGGAAGAAGTGTTTTATTTTTCATACATTGATGAACTGCCAGTCACAGCTGAAGAGATTGGTAGAGCAACCAAACGTGACCCAGTGATGTCAAAGGTGTATGAGTATATTGCAAATGGATGGCCAAACCAGGTAACAGACAAAGATACACATCCATTCTTCATTCGTAGGAATGAATTATCAGTCAATAAAGATTGTATCATGTGGGGTGCAAGAGTGGTTATACCAAATAAATTCAGGTCCAAATTATTAGGAGACCTCCATGACCAGCACCTGGGAATGTGCTTGACCAAGAGTTTTGCACGGAGTTATTTATGGTGGCCAGGTCTTGATAAAGATATAGAATACATCGTGAGTCAGTGTACGACATGTCAATCGGTAAGCAAGCAACCACCACCAGTATCATTACAGCCATGGAAATGGCCTCCCAGGGTGTGGCAAAGGCTACATATTGATTTTGCTGAGTTAGAAGGACAACAATTGTTCATTGTGATTGATAGCCATTCAAAGTGGGTTGAGGTGTTCCCAATGTGGAAAATAACAACAAGTAAAACATTGGACATTTTACGAAAATGATTTTCTTCATTTGGCCTTCCTGAAGAAATTGTTTCGGATGATGGACCACAATTTTGTTCAGAAGAATTTGCACAATTCTCGAGCAAAAATGGTGTGACACATACCAAGGTTTCACCATACCACCCTGCTACGAATGGTGTAGCAGAGCACACTGTACAAATTGTAAAACGTGCCCTCATTAAAACAAATGTTAGATCCAAATCCAAGGAAACGACAGTTGTCATTGGATCACAAATTGGCTAATTTTTTTGATTACACATCAAAATACTCCTCATACAATTACTGGTAGAACACCAGAAAAGCTGTTTCTCAGACGACAGCCTCGAACCAGATTCTCGTTGTTAAAGCCAAATTTGGCACAGTCCATAGAAGAGACACAATTAAGACTGTTGTGTATTGCTCTGGTACATTAAATGTATAATATAAGTACAATGGTGCACCACAGAGGGCGTTGTGGTGGGAGACCTGAAAGTACCTGCAAGAGGCAGTATAAAAGGCTGCCCACCACACCTGAGGGGCACTCTGGAGTTGAACAATAAAGGACCAAGGTCACAGCAGTTATTACAACACCAGACCGTGTGGAGTCAGTGATTTGTGTGCTACATACACCACATTGGCAACGAGGACGAACTTCACGCAAACATGGCTACTCTGGGCTCGCTAACGGACTTTACCGTGGGCAATGATTGGGAGGCCTTTATGGAAAGGCTCGACTACTGCTTCACAGCCAATGACCTGACGGGGAGCACAGATGCAATGAGAGATAAGCGTAAGGCGATATTACTTTCCAGCTGTGGCGATGAGGTTTACTGTCTCGTCAGGGATTTGCTGGCACCTGCGAGCACCAAGGACAAGACATATGACCAGTTGAAACCAAAGGAGAGCATCCTCATGGCCAGACACAAATTCTACCATCACGGCAGACCTGAGGGCCAGGATGTCACCAAATATGCTGCAGACCTCAGGAGACTCGTGGCGCCGTGTGATTTTGGCACACACCTTGACTGTTGTGTATTGCTCTGGTACATTAAATGTATGATAAGTACAATGGTACACCACAGAGGGCGCTGTGGTGGGAGACCTGTAAGTACCTGCATGAGGCAGTATAAAAGGCTGGCCACCACACCTGTGGAGCACTCTGGAGCTGTTCAATAAAGGACCAAGGTCACAGCAGTTAGATCAACACCAGACCGTATGGAGTCAGTGATTTGTGTGCCACATACACCACATTGGCGACGAGGAAGCGGACGAATTCCATGCAACCATGGCTATTCTGGGCTCGCTAAAGGATTTTACCGTGGGCAATGATTGGGAGGCCTTTACGGAAAGGCTCGAGTACTACTTCACAGCAAACGATCTGACGGAGGACACAAATGCACTGAGAGAAGCGTAAGGCGATATTGCTTTCCAGTTGTGGGGATGAGGTTTAATGGCTCGTCAGGGATTTGCTGGCACCCGGGAGCGCCAGGGACAAGTCTTTTGAGAGCTGGTCGCACTCATTCGTGACCAGTTGAAACCGAAGGAGAGCATCCTCACGGCCAGATGCAAATTTTTCCATCACTGCAGATGTTAAGTCCTGACTCTAATGTACTGACTTACATGAGACACATGCTGAATTCAAGGTCACTCAGGACCTGCACCTTTAATTCCAGGTCTCCAGTGCTGCACTTGCCTGAGACCTCCCTTTATATACCTCAGTGGGACAGGTATGGAGTGTCTCCTGTTAGTGCACCCCTGGTAGTAAGGTATGCTTATTATTACAGGTCATATCCAGTTACAGTCATGTATAGCATGGTAAGATACAGTTATATACAGTAATGTGAAATACATGACATCACCCTCCCCCAAGGTCTTATTGCCTTTATAGATTCAGTCTCTCAGGTGATCTGCGCTCTCGCGTGGAGCGTCTTAGTTGTGGTTCAGTTGTTTGCCTTGGTGCCTGTTTTTCGTTTGGTGTGATTGCTGGTATCTCGCCTGGGCTGTCTGTTTTGTTTGGTGTGATTGCCGGTATCTTGCCCTTTCCTCAGGTTGTTCCACCTGTCTGTCCACCAGGTGTGGTGTGAGATCCAAATTGTAGTCTGCCTCTGGTTCTTCAGTGTTATCAGTGAATCTACTTTTTACATGGTCTACATGCCTCCAGCAGGTTTGGCCATTGTCCATTTGTACAACCAGTAGCCTGTTTCCCTCTTTGTCTGTTACTGTCCCTGCAAGTCATTTGGGACCCCGGCCATAGTTTAGCACAAACACTTTGTCCCCTATCTCATTCCACCTCCCCCTCGAATTTCGGTCATGGTACTCAGTTAGCTTTTGACGCTTAGCCTCAACAATTTCATGCATGTCTGGGAGGATTAACGAGAGCCTGGTCTTTAAGGTTCATTTCATCAATAGTTGTGCGGGGGGAACCCCAGTCAACGAATGCGGACGAGATCTGTATGCCAGCAGCAGTCGCGACAGGCGGCTCTGCAGCGTGGGACCTTGGATTCTGAACATGCCTTGTTCAATGATCGTCACTGCTCGCTCCACCTGGCCGTTGGAGGCCGGCTTGAAAGGTGCCGTCTTAACGTGATTTATACCGTGGTCAACTATAAAATTGTGAAATTCTGTGCTGGTGAAGCACGGACCATTATCACTGACCAATATGTCAGGAATGCCGTGCGTTGCAAACATGGTTCTAAGGCACTCCACAGTGGTGTAGGTGGTGCTCGAGTTTAAAATGGTGCACTCGATCAATTTTGAAAATGCATCAACGACTACGAGGAACATTTTGCCCACGAATGGGTCCACATAGTCTACATGCACCCGCGACCACGGTTTGGTGGGCCAGGGCCAGGGGCATAGGGGGACCTCCTGGGCGCATTACTGAGTTGGGCACAAATGGTGCACCGACGGACGCAGAGCTCCAAGTCCGCATCAATGCCAGGCCACCAGATATGAGATCTGGCTATGGCCTTCATAAGGACGATCCCCGGGTGCTCGTGATGGAGCTCCCGGACAAACGCCTCCCTGCCTCGTAAGGGCATAACTACTTGGCTGCCCCACATCAGGCAGTCTGCCTGTAGTGAGAGTTCATGCATGCGCCTACGGAAGGGTTTGACCTCCTCGGGGCAGGCATTGCGAGCCTCTGCCCAGTCACCGGTTAAAATGCATCTTTTAACTAGAGATAACGTGGGGTCGCTGGTCGTCCAGGCTCTGATTTGGCGAGCCGTCATGGGCGAACCTGTGGATTCAAAGGCATTGATTGCCATGACCATCTCACAGCCCTGTTCGTCGGACCCTTCTGTGGTCGCCAGGGGTAGTCTGCTAAGCGCGTCGGCACAGTTGTCTGTGTCTGGTCTGTGCCTTATCATGTAGTCGTAAACCACCAGCATGAGTGCCCACCGCTGAATGCGCGCCGAGGCGTTGCCGTTGATTGCCTTGCACTCGGATAGTAGGGACGTGAGGGGTTTGTGGTCGGTTTCTAACGCAAACTTGGCCCGGAAAAGGTATTGGTGCATTTTTTTGACACCGTACACACACGTGAGCGCCTCCTTCTCAACCATACCGTACCCGCGCTCCGCCCGCGAAAGTGACCTGGAGGCATAAGCAACGGGCTGCAATTTACCCGCATCATTAACGTGCTGTAAAACGCACCCGACCCCTTACGCTGACGCATCACACGTAAGGACTAATTTTTTACCTGGGTCAAAAAAGTCTAAAACACTCTTGGAACATGGAAGGTTGCGTGCATTATTGAAGGCGTGTTCTTGGGCGTCCCCCCAAAACCAATCACACCTTTCTGAGTAGCACGTGGAGAGGCTCCAGCAGCGTGCTCAAGTTCTGCATAAAGTTCCCAAAGTAATTGAGTAGCGCTCAGTTCCGAGACATTCCAGGGCCTGGGTGCCAGGCGAATCGCTTCGGTTTTGGATTCGGTTGGGCGGATTCCATCAGCGGCAATCCTTCTGCCCAAAAATTCAACCTCAGGCGCGAGAAACAGACACTTGGATTTCTTAACTCTTAGGCCTACCCGATCCAATCGACTTAGTACTTCCTCAAGATTGCGGAGATGAGAGTCACCCGTGATGAGTATGTCATCTTGAAACAAAACCGTCCCCGGGATGGACTTGAGCAGACTCTCCATGTTGCGCTGGAATATAGCAGCTGCCGACCTGATGCCAAATGGGCATCGATTGTACATAAAAAGGCCTTGATGTGTGTTGATGGTAGTGAGTAGCTTAGACTCTTCGGTCAGTTCTTGCGTCATATACGCAGATGAGAGGTCAAGTTTCGAGAAAAGCTTTCCTTCAGCCAACGTGGCTAATAGGTCCTCCACTCTGGGCAGCGGGTATTGGTCCTGCAGGGAGACTCTGTTTATGGTAGACTTGTAATCCCCACAGGTTCGCACGGATCCATCAGACTTCATGACGGGGACGATGGGGCTTGCCCAGTCGCTGAATTCCACGGGAGACATTATGCCTTCCCGCAGAAGCCGGTCCAGTTCGTTTTCAATCTTTTCCCTCATCACATAGGGCACAGCTCTAGCCTTGTAATGGACCGGTCTGGCATTCTGTGTGATGTAGATTATAATTTTAACCCCTTTGAAGGTGCCCACACCTGGCTGAAAGAGATGTTCAAAACAGCTTAGAACTGTTGAGCAGGAGGTCCGTTCCTCTGACGACATGGCGTGAACATCTTCCCATTTTCAATTAAGTTCTGCTAGCCAGCTTCTCCCCAACAGGGCTGGGAGATCCCCGGGGACAATCCACAGGAAAAGTCGGTTCACCATCCCTTTGTGTGTGACAGAGAGCATGGCGCTGCCAAGGACTGGGACGATTTCTTTAGTGTAGATCCTTAGTTTGGTGTTGATCTTTGTGAGTTTTGGTCTGTTGCTTTTGTGCGGCCACAGCTGTTCAAATTGTTGAACGCTCATGAGGGATTGACTGGCCCCCATGTCCAGTTCCATGTTGACAGGTATCCTGTTGAGTCGAACCCTCTTCATAATTGGAGGCATCTTGGTGTAAGAACAGTGGACATTGATCATGTTAACCCGCTGTACCTCAGCATCCTGTGCACTGTTCCAACCATCTTCTGGTCCGCTTTCTGACCCTTCCAATTCATATACCAGCCGAGCTGCTGTTTTTCTGCACATGCGGGCCAGATGCCCTGTGTAGTTGCAGTTTCTGCAAACGGCATGCTGAAATCGACACACCCTGGTTGATTGCCTTCCCCCGCATCTCCAACACAGACCGTTTCCATTGTTTCTGAAGCATGAGCTGCGTCTGGCTGATCTCCCTTGAGCTTCTCTCAATCTGTTGTTGATTGCTCGCATTGTGGGTTGATGAGGTGTGATCGGCCGTTCATGTGGCCCTTGATTTTGATGGCTTCTGGCACCACTGTCTGCTGTTGAAGGCCTGCTCTCCTGCCTTTGTCTGTGTGTGGGGGTAGCGGTTTGTTTCACGCTGTGAACCCCTTGTTCCGATGCCTCGCTGGTTGTCGTACCCGAAGTATAGATCAGCCTCGTTTCTTCTTCGCCTGCCAAGAACGTCTGTGCGACCAGTGCTGCTGCCTCTAGAGTCAAGTTCTTAGTCTTTATAAGCTTTAGGAATATGCCTGTGTGGCCTATTCCTTCAATAAAAAAGTCTCTCAGTACTTCTCTCCTTAGTTCATCGGGGAACTCCCATGAACTAGCCAGCCTCCGAAGTTCCGCCACGAAGTCGGGTATGCTTTGACCCACACAGCGTCTGTAGTTGTAGAACCTGTGTCTGGCCATATGTAGGCTACTCGCTGGCTTCAGGTGGTCTCTCACCAGTGTGCTCAACTCCTCAAATGACTTGCTTGCTGGTTTCTCGGGTGCCAGCAGGTCTTTCATTAAAGCGTATGTTTTCGAGCCACAGCTGGTCAAGAGATGGGCTCTTCTCTTGTCTGCCTATCGTCGCCCAGCCAGTCTTTGGTCACGAAGCTTTGCTGGAGCCTTTCTATAAAGTCCTCCCAATTATCTCCAGCATTGTATTTCTCATCTGAGCTGTTGGTAGCCATTCTGTGGATTCTGTGATCCCGTACCTCGTCGCCACTGTTAAGTCCTGACTCTAATGTACTGACTTACACGAGACACATGCTGAAGTCAAGGTCACTCAGGACCTGCACCTTTAATTGCAGCTCTCCAGTGCTGCACTTGCCTGAGACCTCCCTTTATATACCTCAGTGGGACAGGTATGGAGTGTCTCCTGCAAGTGCACCCCTGGTGGTAAGGTATGCTTATTGTTACAGGTCATATCCAGTTACAGTCATGTATAGCATGGTAAGATAGTTATATACAGTAATGTGAGATACATGACAGCAGATCCGAGGGCCAGAATGTCACCAAATATGCTGCGGACCTCAGGAGATTCGCGGCGCCGTGTGATTTTGGGGCACACCTTGACGAGGCGCTGCGGGACGTTTTCGTTATGGGGATTGGCCATGAGGGCCTCCTTCACAAGCTGCTAGCCACGGAACCCAGAGTCACCCTGACAAAGGCCATCACCATCAGCCATGCATACATGACCTCGACTTGCAGCACCAAACAAATGATCCACACAGTTGCGAACCCGGCAGGCACTGTCCACAGGATCGCGCCCACCACGGACAGAACTGCAGAATGTGTCTCTGCCCAGGGCAGAGAGCACGGACCTCGGGGTCCTGGAACTCAGAGTCCGCTGAGGTGGGCCAATCAAGCAGCACCATGCTGGCGCTGCGGAGCAAGCCATGGGGCTCACCGGTGCAGGTTTGCGGAGTACACGTGCAATACCTGCCACATTAAAGGCCACCTTCAGCGTATGTGTAAAAGAAATCGGACTCACCATGTGGCTGAGGAGATGGGGGATGATCCACTGTTCAGCGAGGAGCAGGCAGAAGAAGATGAGGTGTTGGGACTGTATACATGTACCGACGATTCGCCCCCAGTGATAATGGAAGTAAAAATTGACGGAATCCCAGTGAGTATGGCAGTGGATACGGGATCGAGTCCGTCGTTGATGAGTCAGAGAACTTTTGAGAAATTGTGGGACAACCTGGCTGCACGACCCAAGCTGGTCCCGGTCACGGCAAAGCTGCGTACTTACACCAAGGAACTGATACCGGTTCTCAGCAGAGCGGATGTACAGGTATCTCACGGGGGCGAGACGCGCGGTTTACCTTTATGGGTCATTGCAGGTGATGGGCCGACGCTCCTTGGCAAAAGATGGATGGAAAAGGTCCGTGGGAGCTGGGAAGACTTCTTCACTCCTCCACAGACTGCTGCTCCCCGGGTTTCCAAAAGGCTGCGCCAACTGATCTGGAGCTGCAGCAGTAGCCCAGAACTCCTGGCCTCAATCAATCCTACAGCCTCAGCCTCCACTCAAGGTCACAGGTGCGGGCCCATTGCTGGGGTGAGGGCCGGTGGGGCGCTGCGGTCCATCGATGGCCAGCGGACCCACGGAGCAGAACAGTTGGGCAGCGGCAGCGGCCGCGATGGTGGTGGCCACGGAGGCAGCAGGAGAGGCGGCCAAGGCGGCCACGGCGGGAGCGGAGGCTGCAGGAGAGGCGGCCATGGCGGGAGCGGAGGCTGCGGGAGAGGCGGCCACGGCGGGAGCGGAGGCTGCAGGAGAGGCGGCCACGGCGGCCACGGCGGGAGCGGAGGCTGCAGGAGAGGCGGCCAAGGCGGGAGCGGAGGCTGCAGGAGAGGCGGCCAAGGCGGGAGCGGAGGCTGCAGGAGAGGCGGCCAAGGCGGGAGCGGAGGCTGCGGGAAAGGCGGCCAAGGCGGGAGCGGAGGCTGCGGGAAAGGCGGCCAAGGCGGGAGCGGAGGCTGCGGGAGAGGCGGCCAAGACGGGAGCGGAGGCTGCGGGAAAGGCGGCCAAGGCGGGAGCGGAGGCTGCAGGAGAGGCGGCCACGGCGGGAGCGGAGGCTGCGGGAAAGGCGGCCACGGCGGGAGCGGAGGCTGCAGGAGAGGCGGCCAAGGCGGGAGCGGAGGCTGCGGGAAAGGCGGCCAAGGCGGGAGCGGAGGCTGCGGGAAAGGCGGCCAAGGCGGGAGCGGAGGCTGCGGGAAAGGCGGCCAAGGCGGGAGCGGAGGCTGCGGGAAAGGCGGCCACGGCGGGAGCGGAGGCTGCAGGAGAGGCGGCCACGGCGGGAGCGGAGGCTGCAGGAGAGGCGGCCACGGCGGGAGTGGAGGCTGCAGGAGAGGCGGCCACGGCGGCCACGGCGGGAGCGGAGGCTGCAGGAGAGGCGGCCACGGCGAGAGCGGAGGCTGCGGGCGCAGCAGCAAGCAAACTGGCGCTGCCGCTGATGTTTGTTGTTCCTCATTCTGTTAACGAAACGCCGCACCGAGTTTGAGAGCGCCAGCATCGAGTATTTCCAGCAGTGCCAGAGGAAGACGATCTTGCACAAATGCCTGAAACCTTTCCCAAAAATTCCTTCTCCCCACTTTCTGTGTTTCCCTTTCCCTCCTTCCGTGTTTCTTCTTCTTCTTTCTAGGCCAGCTGAACACCTAGGATGACGGCGCCCAACGGAAGCCTCGTGGGAGCCACAAGATGGCGTCTTAAAAGGGAAATGCTCCCGGGCGTCTTAAAAGGGCCTTACACCACTGCAGTCCCCACATAAAGACTTTTGGACTTTTGTAAGGCTAGAGCGAGTCTAAATGTGCTATGTGAATATAGGATGATGGATTTATGACAAGAAATAATATTCTAATGCTGGGTGGTCACTGTGTTTAAAATAATGGACATGAATTGCGAATTATGACAAGAGTTAATATTTTAATGCTGAATGGTCACTGTGTTTAAATTCAGGGACGTGGATCCGTGACCAACGTTACCAATGGGCTGATGCGTTTTTCAATTTAGGGGATTCAAGCAACGGCTTTTTGAACTGGGGGGGCAGTAATGTTGTGTATTGCTCTGGTACATTAAATGTAGGATAAGTATAATGGTGCACCACAGAGAGCGCTGTGATAGGAGACCTGAAAGTACCTGCATGAGGCAGTATAAAAGGCTGCCCACCACATCTGTGGAGCACTCTGGAGCTGTTCAATAAAGGACCAAGGTCACAGCAGTTAGATCAACACCAGGCCGTGTGGATTCAGTGATTTGTGTGCTACATACATCGGGGATTGGCCATGCGGGCCTCCTTCACAAGCTGCTGGTCACTGAACCCACATTCACTCTGACAAAAGCCATTACCATCAGCCGGGCATACATGACCTTGACTTGCAGCACCAAGCAAATGATCCAAACAGTCTCGAATTCGGCAGGCACAGTCCACAGGATAGCGCCCACCACCGACAAAACTGCAGAACGTGGCTCTGCCCGGGGCAGAGAGCACGGACTTCGGGGCCTTGGAACTCAGAGTCCGCTGAGGGGGGCCAATCAAACAGCACCATGCTGGCGCTGTGGAGGAAGCCATGAGGCTCACCGGTGCAGGATTGCAGAGTACACGTGCAATACCTGCCACGTTAAAGGCCACCTCCAGCGTATGTGTAAAAGAAATCGGACTCACCGCTGAGGAGATGGTGGATGATCCACTGTTCAGCGAGGAGCAGGTAGAAGAAGATGAGGTGTTGGGATTGTATACGTGCACCGATGATTCGCCCCCAGTGATTATGAAAGTCAAAATCAACGGAGTCCCAGTGAGTATGGCAGTGGATACGGGATCGGGTCCGTCGCTGATGAGTCAGAGAACTTTTGAAAAACTGTGGGGTAACCCGGCTGCACGACCCGAGCTGGTCCCGGTCCTGGCAAAGCTGCGTACTTACACCAAGGAACTGATACTTGTTCGTGGCAGAGCGGACATGCAGGTATCTCATGGGGGCGAGACGCACGGTTTATCCTTGTGGGTCATTGCAGGCGATGGGCCGACACTACTCAGCAGGAGATGGATGGGGAAAGTCCGTGGGAACTGGGAAGACTTTATTCCTCCACAGACTGCTGCTCCCCGGGTTCCCAAAGAGCAGTCTTGTAGGTGCAGGCCGATTGCTGGGGTGTGAGCCAGCGGGGCGCTGCAGGCGATGAGCGGGAGGTCCATCGATGGCCGACAAACCAGGGGGGCCCACGCAGAGTAAACGTCGGGCGGCGGTAGAGACTACAGCGGCGGCCGGAATGGCAGGAGAGGAGGCGACAGCGGCGGCCAAAACAGAGGAGGCTACAGCGGCGGCAGGTATGACCCGGGAGAAGGCGACAAGTTTCAATTCTACGATCTTTCCAGACGGGCTTCTCTCTCCGCACATTTAATCGCACAATCGATCCAGCCTCCTTAAAGGCTTCCACTGCTTTGCTATGTGTTACTTCCCCTACATCTACCACAACTACCCGAAGGACACAATCATTGCACCGCCGTCCCTCCTACCATGGTTGTTGTAATGAGAGGGCTCGGATCATCACCAACGTGTGGATTATCGGCGCTACCTGCAATGCTGGAGCCGAGACCAGAATTTCCCCCCCCCCCCCCCACCCCTTCAAGCGTGATTTTATGCTTTCTTTCTTCTTTGTCAGCGAGCTCAAGATGGTGGCGGCCTCGGGGCAGCAGTGCTCGGCAGACTAAGGCCAGCAGAGCGACTAAAATGGCGGAGCCCAAGGAAAGCCTCGTGTGAACCACAAGATGGCGTCGTAAAAGGGCAATGCACCTGGGAGCCTTAAAAGGGCCCCACACCATTGGTGGTCCCCACAAAGAGACTTTTGTAAGGCAAGAGCAAATTTAGAGGAGTAATGAGACTGGTATGGTGACGTGTGTGACTAAGAGTTAAATTTTTTTGTGTTGATGCTGGTTGGTTACTGTGTTTAAAATGGTGAAACAAGGGATATGAAGGATTGACAATGCTGAATGGGTACTGTGTTTAAATATGATGGACATGAATGATTTACGAAAAGAGTCACATCACGGGGTACAGTAAAACAAGTAAAAGGGTTAACGGACCCGTGACTAATAATGCAAGGGTTCAACAGCTGCAGATGAACCGCTAAGGCGACTACTGAGCACAGAGGCAAAGCACCAGTTGCGATACCCTGTCTCAGCGCAGCCCAGTAAAAAGGGGGCAGTATACCGCCACCGTACCTTACCCAGCGGAGCTGGGATTAAACAACTGTTCAGTGCACCTGTAATCTTTTGACATACCAGCTGTACCACATATTGTATGTACCATACTAATGTACCATCTATGTATACCTGTTTTCTGTTGGAGGTTATACCTGACATTTCATCACCCATGCGAGGACTGCAAACACCACATGCTTGCACCTAATAATCTCTGCATGGGATGGTCATGGACTCACACTCACTAACCCACCAGGACGAACAAGGCCGAGGTTACCAGCAATGGCTTTTGGAACTGTGGCGGGGGGAGTGAGATGTTGTGTATTGTCCAGGTACATTAAATGTATAATATAAGTACAATGGTGCACCACAGAGGGCGCTGTGGTGGGAGACCTGAAAGTACCTGCAAGAGGCAGTATAAAAGGCTGCCCACTACACCTGAGAGGTACTCTGGAGCTGAACAATAAAGGACCAAGGTCACTGCAGTTATTACATCACCAGACCGTGTGGAGTCAGTGATTTGTGTGCTGCATACACCACAAAGACAGAAAGAGAATCAGGATAGAGGTAGAGTAAAAGAGAGAAGTGTGAAATTAAACCAGAAGGTGAGAGTGAAGAACCATCACCATAAATGGTTAAAGTGGATACCAGGAAGAGTGGTGAAGATATGTGATCCTCTCACATATTTGGTAAAGATGTTTGATAATGGACATGTTAGGTTTGTTCATATGGATCATATTTTACCTACAGACATGGAAGGAGTTGAAGGTGGGAATGATTCAATTATTTCTGACTCATCAGATAGTTTTGATACACCAGTAGCAAATCCTAAATCCAATGTACTGGAAACAAATCCAGGAGAGAATCAGAATGAAAGTCTGAGTCCGAGTCAGGATAACAAAGAGCCTGAAGTTAGAGTGACTTCAAATGAAAATCAAGGAAATTCCATGGAGGAAAATGTTCCTCAGGATGAGCCTCGAATGAGTTTAGATTCGACACCATGTTTGGAAGGTTCTGTTCGAGAGCGAAGGTATCCTCTTCGAAACAGAAAACAAGTGGTAAAGTTAAATTTGTAAATATGGAATAAAATAAGTTTATATCCCGTGTTATGTATAAACATGAAAGTTATGTATGATGTTTGTTATGATGTCTTCTTCATTAAAGAGGGGAGAAGTGTAATGTCTGTAAGCTTGGAATGTTTGTAGCTCCACACTGTGGATGTGGACGTATTGTGTACTGCAAGTGCAGGGTTAATAATAAACAGAACAAGGCAGATTTCTGGAGACTTCCAATTAGAGCTGCCTGCCATGTTAGGAAGCTGTGTGTGCTGTGTTCTGTGAATATATCACAACTCTAATAATAACTGGGTGGTGGAATCAGTGACTGGGCGGGCACTACAGCATCAAATGGTGATATCACATTGAACTGGGACGAAATCAGACGAGCTGTTCAACGCGGGACTCATTTGATGGATGGAGCTTGCCGCTTTAAGCTGTGTTGATGCTCTTGGTGCAGGGCAACGCCTCCTCCCACAAAACAGCAACCATCCTCTTTTAAAATGTTGACCGTTCACGAAAAAATACAATCAAACTGTATCAAACTTAAAATAATTCCCCTGACTTACGAGGGAAAAGATGCAAGGTCACAACATCAGAGGTTAGAGAGCTGAGCAGGAATGCGGGAGGCTGACCTTGGCATATCTGGCCATGGCTGACCTGACAGCTGGCGCTGGCAGGCCCCTGGTGCTCGAGCCCGGGGGACGGGGACGGGTGGGGGGGTGGTCAGAGGGCAGGCGTGCCTGGTTTCCAGGGCAATACCGCTGTGAGATGGCGGCCGGCCGTTGGCCTCTTCTCGCTGCCCGATCCCCTTCACGCGTGCGTAGCCTTGTTGAGACTTTACACTGAAAAAGAGGATCGTACTGCGGAGATGCCTTTACGCTTTAAGCCACGAGCCGTCGATGAATAGTAAGATGATATTTGCATAAGATAGAATGGTAAACAGCCGAGAAATGCAGCCATAATCGAACACCCTTTCACGGAGATGGTCTGCCATCTTGTGCACACCTGGGCATCACAGTGTGTTAAACAAAATGTGAAGATTTGTTACCTGCTGGCCCAAAGGACACGGGATCTACCTGTGACATTTAAAAATCGGAGGGGTTCAGAGTTATTGTAAATCTGTGTTGCTTTGTTTAATTAAATATTGTAATTTCTTTTTTTTACAGACTATCGACTAATAGCTAAAATAGGTGAAGGGACATTTTCAGAGGTCTGGAAAGCACAAAGCTTAAAAAATGGTACCTACTACGCTTGTAAAAAGATGAAAAAACATATGGAAAGGTAATTCAAATCATTATCTTATTTACAATAGTTTAACATGTTGTGAAACCTCACTATTTTTATTCATTGTTTCTTTAAATCCTAGCATTGTCTTAATCAAACTTATATTTGAATCGAGTTGCAAATAATGATTTATAAAACAATTCCTATATATTTGATATAAAGGCTTGTTTATATCTACTGTTCTAAATATTTTCTTATTGTTAAAAATTGTCATTGCAATTAATTAGAATATGTTTTGACTGTAATCAGTAATCAGTGCCTAGTAATCAGTGATATATTTAAAATCATTAATACTTTTTGTTACTGGCAGTATTTGAGTGTGGAAGTTATATGTGGTTACCTTAAGTTTCTGTTGTGAGCTAGAAACGGTGGCGTGTGCTTGTTAAACCAACTGGCACCAAAGCACCCAAATCAGTCCCAGCCTGCCTCTATCCAAGTCTTGACTTGGCTCTTATTGAGTCTTGTTGCTACCATAGTAAAAACTGAAGTGATTGAAAAAAAGAAAAAAAAAAGATTGAGATTTATATAGCGCCTTTCACGACCACCGGACATCTCAAAGCACTTTACAGCCAATGAAGTTGTCATGTATTCAACTATCATTGTAACCCATGTATAAGCTGACTTAAGTTGTACACCTTGAGAACATTGACCACAAGGGGGTGAACTTGTGGGAGACACTCCTAACCTGGACTTTCAGGTATAAAAGGGGAAGCTCCACCCACCTTCATCACTTGAGGTCTTGGTAATAAAGGTAACTGGTCACAGAGTGACCTTCTCTCAAGTATGGGCCTCGAGTGCATTTATACTGTATAGTAAGGACATATCAGAAGTACTTATTGGAGTGTAGTCACTGTTGTAATGTGGGAAACACGGCAGTCAATTCGCACACAAGCAAGCTCCCACAAACGTCAATGTGATAATGACCAGATAATCTGTTTTTTTTGTTATGTTGATTGAGGGATAAATATTGGCCAGGACACCGGGGATAACTCCCCTGCTCTTCTTCGAAATAGTGCTCTGTGATCTTTTACGTCCACTTGAGAGAGCAGATGGGGCCTCGATTTAACATCTCATCTGAAAGACGGCACCTCCGACAGTGCAGCACTCCCTCAGTAACCATATAATGCAGCTGCAGTCAGTCATTTCAGCTTTTATAGCAGCAACAGCACTCAATAAGAAGCACAGGGGAAGCTTGGTAAGGGTGGTGTGGGAATGACATGGGGAGCTGCATTGGAATTTGGATACTGGCTGGGAACAGAGAGAGGGGAAAACCAGGGAGTAGTGTTTGGGGGGGAGGGAAGGGTAAAGTTACAGAATGGATGGAGTGTGGGGTCGGGAGAGAGGGACACCATGCAAACATGGACTGGAAGGGTTGAGGAAATACACAGTGCCAGTATGGACTGGCGGAAAGAGCCGGAACACAATGTTAGCGGGACTGGAGAGGGTGAGGAAGGACATAATACCAGCATGAACTTGGTGGGTGGGTGGCAGGGAGGGGCAGTCCCAGCATGGGTTTGGCTGGAAGGAAAAGTTGGTTCTATTCTACTGCTCAGAGCCTTGCTTTGAACCCTTATAACTTCTTTTGGTACATTCACCGAACACTGTCTATCCCATGATGGTCCATTAGTACAGCAGGTTGTTTTCTGCAGCCCCAGTATGCAACAATAATTGAAGCAGATAACTTTTTTTTAACCATGTTTTCCACAGGTCAGGGTCCCAAATTCTTCCCCTTAGCCTCTAGTTCCCAACCTGTCCCAGTTAAATCCCTCACAGTTGCAGAGCCAGCGGTGCGTCATGACAGCCCCAATCACTTTTAGGTTGGCTAAATTTGTGTGTCAGGACTTGGCCAAAACTGACTGCAAATAATTTACTCACTTAACTCACTCCCAATCACTTGCTGTTTTGAGTCTGATGTGAATGGCAACATGGCACTGGAGGACATTGTCGTGGCTGTGTTGTGCCGAGTTGACCAAATCTGGACTTCAACTCACCCTGCTCCAATCCTTCGACCCCTTTGGCTGACTATGAGCTGGTGGATTTATCTAGTCTTCTTGTTCTGTATAGCTTAGTTACTAACTAGATAAAATCACTGAGATCAGGGGCATATGTTTTGTGTGTTTTAATTGGATAATGCACTCCAAAACACTGGAAAATGAACCAAATGAAGTATCAAAAATCAACATTTTCTGGGGAACTGCACCCAAACCCAACCCCCCCACAGAAATAATTTCTCATCTGTGATGTGCAGTATAGCCACTTTTAAAATTGTCACTATACTACTGGGTGACATTGCACATGAGACACAAGTGTAACCAGTATTGTACAGTTTAAAATGCAGTACATTTTACAGACAAATTAAGCCATTTATACTGGTTAGAAAGACATGAGAAAATAAGTTGTTGAAAGTAATAGAATT
This sequence comes from Pristiophorus japonicus, assembly GCF_044704955.1. Taxonomy (NCBI): domain Eukaryota; kingdom Metazoa; phylum Chordata; class Chondrichthyes; family Pristiophoridae; genus Pristiophorus; species Pristiophorus japonicus. The sequence goes on along the minus strand of NC_091980.1, from coordinate 259,464,648 downwards.
TTTGAGGTTCCGTTGAAATTTATAAACTGTAATTTCATGCTCGTAGATTATATCTGAACCAATCAGCTACATAACAAGCTCCCAGATGACCATTGACCTCTATTCAAATTTTGTAATTAGCATAGAGCAAGTGAACAATCTACGTGAAATTCAAGCGATGCGCAGACTGAGCTTACATCCTAATATTCTTCAGTTACATGAAGTGGCCTAGTAAGTATTGCTTCATCGATGCGTATTATAATTAAATATATTTATAAAACAAAGTAATGTTGATAGATCTGAATGCTTTATAACTTCAGTTGATTTGGATTTTGCCTACTAAGCAAAATGCCGGAATCTGAGCATTTTTGCACTTTCCTGAAGCAAGGCACCAATACTCACCAACAATGTATAAATAATTTCTGTGTAATGCTGTAAACTATTTTGAATATTTATTTTTATGCCGTGACTGTTTACTCTCAGCGATGCATCTGGATTTTCTGACTATTTCTGGTCCATAGTTTCCTGGCTTAGAACTACAGCATATAGAAGGTTATTCTAATAAAAGAACTAATCTCATTTTTTAATGTGAGCTATTATTCTAAAATGCTAAATACACAAGGGATTTAGGCACCGAAACTGCCCACCGCCCGAAACGAGTCGCACCTACCGCTCTTGAAGTGTTCCGTCTGTCCCAATGCGTGGGGTGGACAATCTGGAGAAATTGAGATTTTGGGGGATTGTTTCCTGTCGGAGCGATGTTGGTGTGGGGAATGGGGCGGGAGTGCAGTCATGTCGGAGTAACCGCCACTAGTGGGGCGGGGTTGCCAACGCTCCAAGTCATCATTGCTGCGTTGATGATGTCATCGCGCTGGCGGTGCCAGGCTGCCTGTGGACGGCCTGGCCGAATCCGCGGGCCTGACGTGGCAGTCTGCCGACAAAAAAAACAGGGAGTCGCTGGCAGTGCCACCTCTCTATTAGGGGCGGCCGTGTAGCCAAGCCACAGAAAGTGTACTGACAGCAAACTGACCGGCGGCGCCTCTCACGTGGGGCAATTTTCAAAAGGGACAATTTCCTGCGGGGCAATTTCGGGAACAGGTTGCCGCCGGTCGGTAAGGGGTCGGTGCGTGCACGTCGCAGCGGGAAAATGGGCGAAGTGGTCCCCTACACTGCTCCAAAACTGAGGAAGGACAATTTTTAAAATGGCGGCGCCTCCGCAGAGACTTGAACCTTATAGAAAGAGGCCCCTTCCTGTTTCCACTATGCTAATAACTAATAAATATTTCTATTCATGAGTCATCAGGGGGGCTGCCAAGAATTTTAAGTCAAAACTAGGACCTACTTTTAGGTTGACTTGACAGAGTGCAATGTTTTGTAGAATAGAAGTATTAAATATATAACAAGTTCTTTAAAGGACTGAGCCAGAGTGCCAATTATGCCTCTGTGAAGCAACTTAAAGGTGCTATATAAATGCAAATATGACTTATAATATAAGTTATATTTATCATCCCAAGTGATGATAAATATAACTTGGGATGACCTGGTAATAGAACTGGAAAAGTGATAGCACAGAAGGAGGCCGGCCATTCAGTTAATTGTGCCTGTGCTGCCTCTTTCCTCGCGCAATCCAAAATTAATCCCACTGCTTGCACTCTCCCCATACCTTGCATTATCTTCTGCTTAAATAGTTAGCCACTTTTCTCGTGAAAGGTACAATGGTCTTTGCCTCAACCATTCTGTGGCAAAGCAGTCCATGCTCACAACAACACTCTAGGGCCGAAACTGGAGAACTTACTGCCCACTGCCTCCGACTGCCGCCCACTGCCACAGACATTCCTCCCATCGAACCGCCCGTGCCACTTTCGTCATGGCCTGGAGCGGACGGGAGGGGAGAGCCGCTGGGAAGCGCCCGCTGACGTCAGCGGACGGTGATGCGCGTATGTATACTCCCGCTCGCCAAGATGCCATATTCATGCGGGCTGGAGTCGGCGGCAGGACGTTGGTGGATCACTGAGTGCAGGCAGCTCTGTACTCAATGGTAACATAGAAACATAGAAATCTACAGCGCAGAAAGAGGCCATTTCGGCCCATCATGTCTGCACTGGCCTTCAAAGAGCTGCACTGCCCTCAGTCAGCAGCAATGAAGGTTACGTATAAATGTATGAACAATGGCGGAAAGGCAAAGTGCACCCAGCCCAACCAGTCCGCCCCACACAACTGCGAAACCTTTGCACCGAAACAATCTACACTCTACCCCAACCGGAGCAATGTGATCTTCTGGGATGGCAAAAAACAGATAAAAACCCAGGCCGATTGGTGAAAAAAAATCGAGGAAAATTCCTCTCCGAGCCATCCAGGTGATCGAAACTAGTCCAGGAGATCACCCTGGCCGTATTCGATTCCCTGCAGTACTTACAATCATATCTGCGCCAGCCAACAAGAGGTTATCCAGTCTAATCCCACTTACCAGCTGCAGGTTATAGCACTGTAAGTGCCCATCCAAGCACCTTTTATATGTGGTGAGGGTTTCTGCACCCACCATCCTTCCAGGCAGTGAGTTCCAGATCCCCACAACCCTCTGTGTGAAGCAGCCTCTCCTCAACTCACCTCTGAACATTCCACCAACCACCTTAAAACTATGCCCCCTCGTAATTGACCTCTCCACCAAGGGAAATAGGCCCTTGCTATCCATTATATCCAGGCCCCTCAAAATTTTGTACACCTCACTGAAGTCTCCTCTCAACCTCCTCTGTTCCAATGAGAACAAACCCAGTCTATCCAATCTGTCCTCATAGCTAAGATTCTCCATTCCAGGCAGCATCCTAGTAAATCTCCTCTGCACCCTCTCTAGTGCAATCACGTCCTTCCTATAATACGGCGACCAGAACTGCACGCAGTACTCCAGCTGTGACCTAACCAGAGTATTACACAATTTAACCATTACCCCTGCTCTTGTATTCTATGCCTCGGCCAATAAAGGCAAGCATTCCGTATGCCTTCTCAACCATCTTATCCACCTGGCCTGCTACTTTCAGAGATCTGTGGACAAGCACTCCAAGGTCCCTTTGTTCATCTACACTTTTAAGTGGCCTACCGCTTAATGTGTATACTGTTTTCTTATTAGTCCTCCCAAAGTGCATTACCTCACACTTCTCTGAATTAAATTCCATTTGCCACTGCTCTGCCCACCTGACCAGTAGATTGATATCCTCCTGCAGACCGTGACTTTCCTCTTCATTATCAACCACATAGCCAATTTTAGTGTCATCTGCAAACTTCTTAATCATACTCCCTATATTCAAATCTAGATAATTGATGTATACCACGAAAAGCATGGGACCCAGTACTGAGCCCTACAGAACCCCACTGGAAAAATCCTTCCAGTCACAAAAACATCCATCAACCATTACTCTTTGCTTCCTACCTCTAAGCCAATTTTGGATCCAATTAGCGACTTTGCCCTGGATCCCATAGGCTTTAACCTTTGTGACCAGTCTACCATGTGGGACCTTATCAAAAGCTTTGCTAAAGTCCACATACACTACATCGTATGCACTACCCTCATCGACCCTCATGGTTACCTCCTCAAAAAATTCAATCAGGTTAGTCAGACACGATCTTCCCTTAACAAATCCGTGTTGACTGTCCCTAATTAATTCTTGCCTTTCCAAATGTAGATTTATCCTGTCTTTCAGGACTTTTTCCAATAATTTTCCCACCACTGAGGTTAGGCTGACAGGTCTGTAATTACTCGGCCTATCCCTTGCTCCCTTCTTAAATAAGGTTACCACATTAGCAGTCCTCCACTCCTCCGGCACCATGCCCAAATCCAAAGAGGACTGGAAAATTATGGTCAAGGCCTCTGCTATTTCCTCTTTTACTTCGCTCAACAGCCTGGGATGCATTTCATCCAGGCCTGGGGACTTATCTACTTTCAAAGTTGTTAAACCCCTTAATACCTCAAGTGTGAAGATGCTGTAAAAAAAAGTTTGTGAAGTTTATTTAAATGATTTCTTTACAGGTATTTGCCTGGATGGGGTCCCCTGAAGGTCGTCAGATGTTTTTTGTTTTTGTTTTTGATGCTTTTTATTTTTAGTTCTTCGACTCTCCCTGTGCCCGACTCCATCCTCGGCAGCACTTGTGTGGTAAGCGCCTCTGCCGAGAATGGGAGCTGCCGCCCAGATTGGCGGCGTACGTCGCAGTTTTTCCGCCCGCCGACCTTTGAGGGACCTTGGCGATGAAAATTCCGCCCAAAGAACTGTCTGGGACCTCGGCGGCCATCGGCGGAACTTGGGCAGGCGGAGGCCTTCACCAAGTTCGGGCCCTCTATGTGAATAAATTTCTTTTAACCTCTCTCCTCACTCTTAGTGGTAATTTTAAATTGAAAACCCTTCATCACTGACCCCTCAACCAAAGGAAATAGTATTTCCCTGTTCGCTCTATCAAAACTATTATGTTTGTACTGTACCTATGAATAACTCCACGAGGCAATGTGTTGTACTCAAACTGTAGTGATCTTGGTCCTTTATTCCTAACTCCAGAGTGAGGCAGCTGCATGGTAGCTACCCTTTTATACAGCCCCTGCCACCAGGGCAGGACAAGAAACTCCGGTCTCCACCAGTTGCACCCTCTAGTGGTGCCAGCATGTATATACACAGTGTAAACCTTATTGACAGTACATCAGGTAAACAAGTCTCCATCTTATACAACTATACAGTGACTACACAGAGAGTATGTCTATAGTCTGCATCTATACCAAAAACTATTTAGAATTAAAAAAAAAACTTCTATTAAATATCTTGTTAGCCTTCTTTGTTCCAGTGGGAATAGTCGCAGTATTTTGTCTATCCTCATAACTATATGTTCTTATTCTTGGCATCATCCAGGTGAATCTACACTGGTCTGTATGGCTTTAATGTCCTTTCTATAATGAGGTACCCAAAACTGCACTACTCTAATTATGATCTAACCAGTGTTTTGTGTAATTTCATAGTAATTCTTTACTCTTGTGCTCTATGCATCTATTTATAAAATGCAAAATTGTATTGTCCTTTTGAGGCTTTATTTATTTGCATTCACATATTTATGGAAATCCGCATTTGAACCCCTAGGTCTCTCTGTTAATCCAAATTCTCAGTGTCTTTCTATTAAATGTATGTTCCCATTCCTTATTTTCTCTCCCTAAATTATTACATCATACTTATCCACATTAAATTGTATCTGCCATATGTCTTCCCATTCTGCTAACTTACTTGTGTCTTCCTGAAATCCTCTTGCCAACCCATCTATGCTTGTGTTGTCAGGTATAGGAGAAACACAATCTCAAAATTTGCTAAGTCCAGATCATCTATATGTCACTAATGCCATCTCTCGTGATTTAATCGCGAGACACACGATTTTTAATGAAAATCCCCTCATCTCGCAATCTCATGATTTACCTCAGAAAGCTCACGCTTTTCCTTCGCAAAGCATAAAGGAGGTGTTACCATTACTAACAAGATACTGACTGATTGACCCAGCAGGAATCTGCAGCAGGGGACGATGCGGGGGAGGACCTCTTTACCTTAGCAGTGACTGAATCGGGTGGGCGGAGGAGCTGCTAACTGCTTGCCAGTTGTTCCCTGTTGTGTTCATTGGCTCTATGGCCTTGGACCCCTTCCTCCTCCTTCTCGCGAATGCCAAGAGATTTTGTGATATCTTGCACCTCTTGCGGGGTTGCCGTAGTAACGGAGAATCAGCGTGAAGAGGCTGGAGCACGAGGTAGAGCAGCAAAGCAGCCGAGGACGGTCAAACAGAAGATTCCAACTTCTGCTCACTGTCAAGTGTCTCCTTTTGGCTCGTGTACATGTGCGTGACCATTAAGTGAGGACTCATCTTCCAAAGTCAAACAGCCCGTTCTGTCTGCCTCACGCACGAATAGATACTTCAGCGAAGTATAAGGAAATGGTCAACTCTCGTGGAATTGCACCCCAGAAAGAACACCATCTGGAGAGAAGGAAAGCGGGGCGGGGGGGGGGTGGAGAAATCCCAGAAGTGATTGGAATAAGACAAACTGTGCTGTGGATAAGAAAGTACCTATGTTTATACAGGTTTAGCCAAAGTGCTTCACAGCCACTCAACAAACTAAATTACTTTTGAAGTATGGTCACTGTTCTTATGCAGGTAAGTGTGGCAACCAATTTGCGCACAAATAGTGTATGTTCAACCTCCCTTATCCAGAACCCTCGGGACCTGGCCTGTCCTGGATAAGGGATTTTTCCAGACGAGGGGTAGTCACGTTAAATTGGATGGTACACGTACTGAGCAAGGGGATATCGGGGCTGGCTGGCTTGGGGCTGGGAGTGCGGCAGAGAGATCGCGAGGTTAGGCCAGCAATTGCGGGAGTCAGCAGCGAGGAAGGACTTCAATTTGTTCAATTTGTTCATGTCGGAGTTCTGCGCATGCGTCATCCGGTGACCGGGAATGGTTCTGGACGAGGGGTGGTTCCGGATAATGGAGTTCTGGATAAGGGTGGTTCAACCTGTAATGACATAAATAACCAGTGTTTGGATGAGGGATGGGTGTTGACCAGGACACCAAGAGAGCTCACCTGCATTAAGAATTGTGTTGTGGAAACTTTTACATCCTCCTGAACTGGAAGGTGGGCCCTCGTATTTGACAATTCCCCTTCCCAGTGCTGCACTGAAGTGTCAGTCTAGACTAAGTGTCAGCTGTGGCTCAGTGGGTAGCACCCTTGCCTCTGGTCAGAAGGTTGTGGGTTCCAAGTCCCACTCCATCTAGGCTGACACTTCCAGTGCAGTACTGAGGGAGTGCTGCACTGTTGGAGGTACCGTCTTTAGATATGCGAACAGAGGGGGAGGATGCTCGTGTGGAGCATAAACACCGGTATGGACCTGTTGGGCTGAATGGCCTGTTTCTGTGCTGCACATTCTATGTAAATCTATCGTGAAACATACTTTACGGTCAAAGTGGAGCCTTTTTTTGGAACCAAGTCAAGTATTGAAGCCTTAAGTTATTCCAGTTTATGGAGAGTAGAGTATTACGGAAAGACCGGCAGGTCCTGACCCCCAGCAGCACTGAGTCCTGAACCTTCTGAGGTAGGAGCCCAGGTAAATTAGAGATTTCTTCATTCCAGGTGAATCTAATAAAGGGGTTTTAAAATTATGAACAGTTTTGAGAGAGTAAATAGTCAAAGATTGCTTGGTGAATTGGTAACAATCATAATTATTAGTATCAAAGATAAAGTTTCTGGGCCTGAATTTGCTGAAACGCAAGTTCCGCCCATTTTTCGGTGGTCCCCGGGCGGTGAGTGATTTTTTACCGCCCGGTACCGCTGGGGCTTTTCTCGGCAGGAGCGGAGTGCAGCGGGCGGTGGCAGAGTGCAACGGGCGGTGGCGGGCGGAGGAGGCCTTTCGACTCTGGAATCATCGGCTCCCGAGTTGTATGCACACACGTGCGGCTGTTGAGCTCCGTCCCCTGAGAGGCACTGCCGAGAGGCCAGAGACTGCCGACCTGAGATCGCTGTGGTGGGGGGGTGGGGGGAGGGATCACTGTAGGATGGGGAGAGGGGGGTTGGGGGGGTGGCGAAGAGAGAGATCGCTGATGGGGGGAAGAGATCGCTGTGGGGGTGGAGAGATCGCTGTGGGGGGGTGAGAGGGACTTCGGGGTGAGAGAGACTGGGGAGAGAGACTGGAGGGGGGGAGAGACTGGGGGGGGGGTGGGTGAGAGGGACTGGGGGTGAGAGAAACTGGAAGGGGGGGAGAGACTGGGGGGGAGAGAGACTGATACAATTTTTATTATAGTTTACTAATAAAGGAGTAAATAAGGCTTTATTAGACCATTTATAGTATTGCTGAACACTAGAAAATACTACAGTCCATTTAAAAATACATCAAACTGTGGTGAACTTCAAAGATCTGTGTAATATCAAACAAACCTGTCAGCTCTCTGTCCATACCGCCCATTTAAGATCCACTTAAAAGCACCTTCTCCAGGACGGTATGCAGTTCCAGCGGTATGGCAGCGGAATGTCATGAAACTTGCACTTTTGGGCGGTATGTGGGTGGTTCTACATGGGCCGACGGTGTGCATACCGCCCGGCAGTATGTCACTCATGAAACTTCTGCTGGGCGGTATGTCGGCAGTGTGTACCTGTTTTTTGACAAAACTTGCATTTTTCGGCGGTAAGCAGGCGGTAGCGAGCGGTATGTCGATGAATTTCGGGCCCGAAATGTTTTCACACAGAGTTGTCGCAACATAGGGGGCTTTAGGGTGCTTTACCGCGTGGCTATTGAGATAAGTACTGTAACATTACTTAAAAGGAAATTGGATAAGTATTTGAAAAGGAATAAATGGAAAATCATATGGGTAAAGGAAATGGGATTAGGATAGCACCAGTTGAAAGGTTAGCAACATAATATGGCACAATGGAGTAAATAGTCTCCGTCATTGCTAATTTTATAGTTCAAATGAAAGTTGGATGGACAGACTTCAAGAGGGATGAGCTTTTATGGGTTGAATACCTTTGGTTTGCAGCGACAGGGACTGCATTGCGGGTGGTTGTGTTGGCCACCAGGTGAGGGATGGTGATAATAGGTAGGATTTTTAAAAACATTTTTGTAAAGTATTTATAGATGCAGTAATATCCTTTTTCTAAAGAGCTGTGACCTGTTAGAGATTAAATAAAGCCACTAATGAGGTTTATAAATTAACTGTCAATCTACATTGGTTTGTGTTTGAAAAAAATAGCAACCCATGATTTCTTACAGATCTCAGGTTTTTTAAGAGTTTGGCTCATTATTTATGAGACAGCGGTGTTGGCATTATTGGGAGTGTGATGGAATACTCTCCACTTGCCTGGATGAGTGCAGCTTCAACAACACTCAAGAAGCTCAACACCATCCAGGACAAAGCAGTCCGCTTGATTGGCACCCCATCCACCACTTTAAACATTCACTACCTGAGGTGGAATCTGTATGGGTAGAGCTGCGGAACACCAAAGGGCAGAAAACATTAGTGGGAGTTGTGTGCAGACCACCAGTCATAGTGAGGTTGGGGATGGCATCAAACAGGAAATTAGGGATGTGTGCAGTAAAGGTACAGCAGTCATCATGGGTGACTTTAATCTACATATAGATTGGGCTAAATAAACTGGTAGCAATATGGTGGAGGAGGATTTCCTGGAGTGTATCAGGGATGGTTTTCTTGACCAATATGTCGAGGAACCAGCCAGAGAGCTGGCCATCCTAGACTGGGTGTTGTGTAATGAGAAAGGATTAATTAGCAATCTTGTTGTGCAAGTCCCCTTGGGGAAGAGTGACCATAATATGGTAGAATTCTTCATTAAGATGGAGAGTGACACAGTTAATTCAGAGACTAGAATCCTGAACTTAAAGAAAGGTAACTTCGACGGTATGAGACGTGATTTGGCTCGGATAGACTGGCAAATGATACTTAAAGGGTTGAGGGTAGATAGGCAATGGCAGACATTTAAAGATCACATGGATGAACTTCAACAATTGTACATCCCTGTCTGGCGTAAAAATAAAACGGGGACCGTGGCTCAACCATGGCTTACAAGGGATATTAGGGACAGTGTTAAATCCAAGGAAGAGGCATATAAATTGGCCAAAAAAAACAGCAAACCTGAGGACTAGAGAAATTTAGAATTCAGAAGAGGAGGACAAAGGGTTTAATTAGGAGGGGGAAAATAGAATATAAGAGTAAGCTTGCAGGGAACATAAAAACTGACTGCAAAAGCTTCTACAGATACGTGAAGAGAAAAAGATTAGTGAAGACAAATGTAGGTCCCTTACAGTCAGAATCAGGTGAATTTATGATGGTGAACAAAGAAATGGCAGACCAATTGAACAAATACTTTGGTTCTGTCTTCACGAAGGAAGACACAAAAAACCTTCCGGAAATACTAGGGGACCGAGGGTCTAGTGAGGAGGAGGAACTAAAAGAAATCCTTATTAGTCAGCAAATTCTGTTAGGAAAATTGATGGGATTGAAGGCCGATAAATCTCCAGGGCTTGATAGTCTGCATGCCAGGGTACTTAAGGACGTATCCCTAGAAATAGTGGATGCAATGGTGGTCATTTTCCAATATTCTATAGACTCTGGATCAGTTCCTATGGACTGGAGGGTAGCTAATGTAACCCCACTTTTTAAAAAAGGAGGGAAAGAGAAAGTGGGTAATTATAGACCAGTCAGCCTGACATCGGTGGTGGGAAAAATGTTGGAATCAATTATTAAAGATGTAATAGCAGCACATTTGGAAATCAGTGAAAGGATCGGTCCAAGTCAGCATGGATTTATGAAAGGGAAATCATGCTTGACAAATCTTCCAGAATTTTTTGAGGATGTAACTAGTAGAGTGGACAAGGGAGAACCAGTGGATGTGGTGTATTTGGACTTTCAAGAGGCTTTTGACAAGGTCCCACACAAGAGATTGGTGTGCAAAATTAAAGCACATGAAAATGGGGGTAATGTATTGACGTGGATAGAGAACTGGTTGGCAGACAGGAAGCAAAGAGTATGAATAAACCGATCCTTTTCAGAATGGCAGGCAGTGACTAGTGAGGTACCGCAAGGTTCGGTGCTGGGACCCCAGCTATTTACAATATACATTAATGATTTGGATGAGGGAATTGAGTGTAATATCTCCAAGTTTGCAGATGACACGATGCTGGGTGGCAGTGTGAGCTGTGAGGAGGATGCTAAGAGGCTGCAGGGTGACTTGGACAGGTTAGGTGCATGGGCAAATGCATGGCCAATGCGGTATAATGTAGATAAATGTGAGGTTATCCACTTTGGTGGTAAAAACAGGAAGGCAGATTATTATCTGAATGGTGACAGATTAGTAAAAGGGGAGGTGCAACGAGACCTGGGTGTCATGGTACATCAGTCATTAAAGGTTGGCACGCAGGTACAGCCGGCGATGAAGAAGGCAAATGTCATGTTGGCCTTCATAGCGAGAGGATTTGAGTATAGGAGCAGGGAGGTCTTACTACAGTTACACGGGGCCTTAGTGAAGCCACACCTTGAATATTGTGTACAGTTTTGGTCTCCGAATCTGAGGAAGGACATTCTTGCTATTGAGGGAGTGCAGCGAAGATTCACCAGACTGATGCCCGGGATGACAGGACTGACATATGAAGAAAGACTGGATCGGCTAGGCTTATATTAAATGGAATTTAGAAGAATGAGAGGGGATCTCATAGAAACATATAAAATTCTGACGGGATTGGACAGGTTAGATGCAGGAAGAATATTTGGAGAAGTCCAGAACCAGGAGTCACAGTCTAAGGATAAGGAGTAAGCCACTTAGGACCGAGATGATACTTAAAGGGTTGACAGTGGATGGGCAATGGCAGACATTTAGAGACCGCATGGATGAACTACAGCAATTGTACATCCCTGTCTGGCGTAAAAATAAAAAAGGGAAGGTGGCTCAACCGTGGCTATCAAGGGAAATCAGGGATAGTATTAAAGCCAAGGAAGTGGCATACAAATTGGCCAGAAATAGCAGTGAACCCGGGGACTGGGAGAAATTTAGAACTCAGCAGAGGAGGACAAAGAGTTTGATTAGGGCAGGGAAAATAGAGTATGAGAGGAAGCTTGCAGGGAACATTAAGACTGCAAAAGCTTCTATAGATATGTAAAGAGAAAAAGGTTAGTAAAGACAAATGTAGGTCCACTGCAGTCAGAATCAGGGGAAGTCATAACGGGGAACAAAGAAATGGCAGACCAATTGAACAAGTACTTTGGTTCAGTATTCACTGAGGAGGACACAAACAACCTTCCGGATATAAAAGGGGTCAGAGGGTCTAGTAAAAAGGAGGAACTGAGGGAAATCCTTATTAGTCGGGAAATTGTGTTGGGGAAATTGATGGGATTGAAGGCCGATAAATCCCCAGGGCCTGATGGACTGCATCCCAGAGTACTTAAGGAGGTGGTCTTGGAAATAGCGGATGCATTGACAGTCATTTTCCAACATTCCATAGACTCTGGATCAGTTCCTATGGACTGGAGGGTAGCCAATGTAACCCCACTTTTTAAAAAAGGAGGGAGAGAGAAAACAGGGAATTATAGACTGGTCAGTCTAACATCGGTAGTGGGTAAAATGATGGAATCAATTATTAAGGATGTCATAACAGCGCATTTGGAAAGAGGTGACATGATAGGTTCAAGTCAGCATGGATTTGTGAAAGGGAAATCATGCTTGACAAATCTTCTGGAATTTTTTGAGTATGTTTCCAGTAGAATGGACAAGGGAGAACCAGTTGATGTGGTGTATTTGGACTTTCAGAAGGCTTTCGACAAGGTCCCACACAAGAGATTAATGTGCAAAGTTAAAGCACATGGGATTGGGGGTAGTGTGCTGACGTGTATTGAGAACTGGTTGGCAGACAGGAAGCAAAAGAGTAGGAGTAAATGGGTACTTTTCAGAATGGCAGGCAGTGACTAGTGGGGTACCGCAAGGTTCTGTGCTGGGGCCCCAGCTGTTTACATTGTACATTAATGATTTAGACGAGGGGATTAAATGTAGTATCTCCAAATTTACGGATGACACTAAGTTGGGTGGCAGTGTGAGCTGCGAGGAGGATGCTGTGAGGCTGCAGAGTGACTTGGATAGGTTAGGTGAGTGGGCAAATGCATGACAGATGAAGTATAATGTGGATAGATGTGAGGTTATCCACTTTGGTGGTAAAAACAGAGAAACAGACTATTATCTGAATGGTGACAGATTAGGAAAAGGGGAAGTGCAACGAGACCTAGGTGTCATGGTACATCAGTCATTGAAAGTTGGCATGCAGGTACAGCAGGCGGTTAAGAAAGCAAATGGATGTTGGCCTTCATAGCGAGGGGATTTGAGTACAGGGGCAGGGAGGTGTTACTACAGTGGCGAGAAAGCAGGAATCGGGTACTGAAGTTGCATGTTCAGCCATGAACTCATTGAATGGCGGTGCAGGCTCGAAGGGCCAAATGGCCTACTCCTGCACCTGTTTTCTATGTTTCTATGAGGGGAAACTTCTTCACTTAGAGAATTGTGAGCATGTGGAATTCTCTACCACAGAAAGTTGTCGAGGCCAGTTCATTAGATATCTTCAAAAGGGAGTTAGATGTGGCCTTTACTGCCAAAGGGATCGAGGGGTATGGAGAGAAAGCAGGAATGTGGTACTGAAGTGCATGATCTGCCATGATCATATCGAAATCATGATCATATGGAATGGTGGTGCAGGCTCGAAGGGCCGAATGGCCTACTCCTGCATCTATTTTCTATGTTTCTGTATTTCTACCTCCACTCCAGTGCACCGTGGCTACAGTGTGTACCATCTACAAGATGCAGTGCAGCAACTCGCCAAGGCTTAATTGACAGCACCTTCCAAACCCGTGACCGCTACCGGCTGGAAGGACAAGGGCAGCAGGCTCATGGGAACAGCACTACCTTCAAGTTCCCCTCCAAATTACACACCATCCTGACTTGGAAATATATTGCCGTTCCTTTATTGTCACTCGGTCAAAATCCTGGAACTCCCTACCTAATGGCTCAGTGGGAGTACCTTCACCACACGGACTGTAGCGGTTCAAGAAGGCGGCTCACCATCACCTTCTCAAGGGCAACTAGGGATGGGCAATAAATGCTGGCCTTGCCAGCGACGCCCATATCCCATGAACAAATAAAAAAAATATTTTATTTTGTCTCCTTATTTAAGAAAGGACATGCATGCCTTAGAGGCGGTACACTGAAGGTTCACTAGATTGATCCCTAGGATGAGAGGGTTGTCCTATGAGGAGAGATGGAGTAGATTGAGCCTTTGATTTCTGGAGTTTAGAAGAATGAGAGGTGATCTCATTGAAACATGTAAGATTCTGAGGGGAATTGACAGGGTAGATGTTGAGAGGTTGTTTCCCCTGGCTGGAGAGTCTAGAACTAGGGTAAATAGTGTCAGGATAAGGGATTGGCCGTTTAAGACTGAGATGAGGAGGAATTTCTTCACTCAGAGGGTTGTGAATCTTTGACATTCTCTACGACAAAGGGTTGTGGATGCTGAGTTGTTGCGTATTTTCAAGGCTGAGATAGATAGATTTTTGGACTCTGGGAATCAAGGGATATGGAGTTGAGGTCGAAGATCAGTCATGATCTTTTTGAGTGGCTTAGCAGGCTCGAGAGGCCATATGACTTACTCCTGCTCCTAATTCCTATTTATCTTGTAGAGCTAATCCTGTGTTGTAAAGATGGCTGTCATTTGCACTAACCAAGTTATGCAGACCACACGCAGCAGTTTCCTTCAAAACTCAGAACGTCACTAAAGATGTATCTGCATGCACATGCCCAGTAACGTGCACATGTATTTGCATGCATAAGAACATAACATAAGAACATAAGAAATAGGAGCAGGTGTAGGCCATTTGGCCCCTTGAGCCTGCTTCCCATTCAATAAGATCATGGCTGATCTGATACTGGCCTCAACTCCACTTCCCCGCCCGCCCCCCATAACCCTTGACTCCCTTATCATTCAAAAATCTCTCTATCACCACCTTAAAAATATTCAAAGACCCAGCCTCCACAGCTGAAAGATTCCATGATGGGCCTAACTAAACTAAATGCAGAGCTCGCAGCGGACTCCCCTTTAATTGAAGGGGGAGGGATGTTGTTACGCGTCTGCGCGACCGACCGGAAATCGAAAACAAAGAGGTGAATATCAGTCCAATCTCCACCCCATGGATTGGGGCAGAGAAAAACCGAACAAATCGGTGCGTGTGTCTACTTTTTGGTCGGGGGGCAATTTCGGCCCCATAGTGTTTTGAAATAGTTGGAGTTAAAATGGTAGCTGTCTTTCTTTGGCAAATTTGAAAATAGAGGCCAGAAAATTAGATGTCTGTAGGACCAGATGAGGTTGATTGATCTGGAAATTAGTCAGGATACAAGTCCTTCTGGATTCTAATTACTTATACATAATCAAGACATCAGTAGATACGTGAGCAGCCACTCATTGGCATGATGTGCAATATCCTCTATTGAAGGCCTACAAAAGACTTTTATCCAAATGTTCTGTTGCTTATCAAATTGTGTAAGTTATAAGTTCTTAAAAGTGTATTTTAGTCTATTGTGGACTGATACTATTTTTATTGTTTTGAAGCATTGTGTGCTCAATTTCATGCTGTGTCTTACTGCTTCTATATATTAGTAAATCTGTATATTAATCTAACTATTTGTTTTAGCCTGTGTGCCTTTGAGGTATAAGTCCATGTGATCTCCAGTGTGTAATACCAAAATTAGAGACAATTATTAATTGTGTGTGAGCTATCCTATTCATTTCAAATTATAATTCATTAAAGACGATGTCTGCTTATGGAAATTACCTTTTTTGATGTGAACAGAAGACTAAAATGCTGGGAGAAAGTCCAAACTATAACAGCATCATTAAGGTATCCATACATATGCATTTACAGCAGAGGTTGTTGAAAAGTGATCATAAGAACATAAGAAATAGGAGCAGGAGTAGGCCATTTGGCCCCTCGAGCTTGCTCCGCCATTCAATAAGATCATGGCTGATCTTCTCTTGGCCTCAACTCCACTTCCCTTGACTCCCTTATCATTCAAAAATCTATCTATCTCCACCTTAAATATATTCAATGACCCAGCCTCCACAGCGCTCTGGGGTAGAGAATTCCAAAGATTCACGACCCTCTGAGGGGAGCATCGTTGTCGGAGAGGCAGCGTGGGGAGGCCTATAAAGGCCTAGCAGGAGTTCGTGAAGCCAGCGGGGGGCAGCGTCGTCGGAGAGACAGCGTGGGGAGGCCTATAAAGGCCCAGCAGGAGTTCGTGAGGCGAGCCGGTGCAGCTGCAGCAGGGCGAGAAGGCAAAAAAGTAGAAAGAAATCGAAAGGTGACGTCACAGCCAAGGGGGTAAGTGATTGGCTGGTGATTAGTAAGTAGTTTTTCTTTTTCTTTCTTTATCAGTAAGTAACCTTTTAGCATTGTTGTTGCCAAATTAAGTTAAATCTAAGGGTTAAGTCATGGCAGGAGAGCTCGGACACGTGTTATGCTCCTCCTGTAATATGTGGGAAGTGTCCATGACGACTACATGTGCGGGAAGTGCATCCGCCTGCAGCACCTGACAGACCGCATTGCGGCACTGGAGCTGCGGGTGGATTTACTCTGGAGCATCCACGATGCTGAAAATGACGTGAAGCATGTTTAGTGAGTTGCCACACCGCAGGTAAAGGGTACACAGCCAGATAGGCTATGGGTGACCAACAGGAAGAGCAGTGGAAGGAAGGTAGTGCAGGGGTCCCCTGCAGTCATCCCCCTGCAAAACAGATACACCGCTTTGGGTACTGTTGAGGGGGATGACTCATCAGAGAAGAGCAGCAGCAGCCAAGTTCATGGCACCGTGGGTGGCTCTGCTGCACAGGAGGGCAGGAAAAAGAGTGGGAGAGCTATAGTGATAGCGGATTCTATTGTAAGTGGGATAGATAGACGTTTCTGCGGCTGCAACCGAGACTCCAGGATGGTATGTTGCCTCCCTGATGCAAGGGTCAAGGATGTCTCGGAGCGGGTGTAGGACATTTTGAAGAGGGAGGGTGAACAGCCAGTTGTCGTGGTACATATAGGTACCAACGATATAGGTAAAAAAATGGGATGAGGTCCTACAAGACGAATTTAGGGAGCTAGGAGCTAAATTAAAAAGTAGGACCTCAAAAGTAGTAATCTCAGGATTGCTACCAGTGCCACGTGCTAGTCAGAGTAGGAATCGCAGGATAGCTCAGATGAATACGTGGCTTGAGGAGTGGCGTACAAGGGAGGGATTCAAATTCCTGGGACATTGGAACCGGTTCTGGGGGAGGTGGGACCAGTACAAACCGGACGGTCTGCACCTGGGCAAGACCGGAACCAATGTCCCAGGGGGAGTGTTTGCTAGTGCTGTTGGGGAGGAGTTAAACTAATATGGCAGGGGGATGGGAACCTATGCAGGGAGACAGAGGGAAGTAGAATGAGGGCAGAAGCAAAAGATAGAAAGAAAAAAAAGTAAAAGTGGAGGGCAGAGAAACCCAAGGCAAAAAGCAAAAAGGGCCACATTACAGCAAAATTCTAAAGGGGCAAAGTGTGTTAATAAGACAAGCCTGAAGGCTCTGTGCCTCAATGCGAAGAGTATTCGGAATAAGGTGGACGAATTAACTGCACAGATAGCAGTTAACGGATATGGTGTAATTGGCATCACGGAGACATGGCTCCAGGGTGACCAAGGCTGGGAACTCAACATCCAGGGGTATTCAACATTTAGGAACGACAGACAGAAAGGAAAAGGATGTGGGATGGCGTTGCTGGTTAAAGAGGAAATTCATGCAATAATGAGGAAGGACATTAGTTTGGATGATGTGGAATCGGTATGGGTGGAGCTACGGATTACCAAAAGGCAGAAAACGCTAGTGGGAGTTGTGTACAGATTACCAAACAGTAGTAGTGAGATTGGGGACAGCATAAAACAAGAAATTAGGCATGCATGCAATAAAGGTACAGCAGTTATCATGGGCAACTTTAATCTACATGTTGATTGGGCTAATCAAACTGGTAGCAATGCGGTGGAGGAGGATTTCCTGGAGTGTATTAGGGATGGTTTCCTAGACCAATATGTCGAGGAACCAACTAGAGGGCTGGCCATCCTGGACTGGGTGATGTGTGATGAGAAAGGACTAATTAACAATCTTGTTGTGTGAGGCCCCTTGGGGAAGAGTGACCATAATATGGTAGAATTCTTTATTAAGATGGAGAGTGACACAGTTAATTCAGAGACTAGGTTCCTGAACTTAAGGAAAGGTAACTTCGATGGTATGAGATGTGAATTGGCTAGAATAGATTGGCGAGTGATACTTAAAGGGTTGACGGTGAATAGGCAATGGCAAACATTTAAAGATCACATGGATGAACAATTGTACATCCCTGTCTGGAGTAAAAATAAAATGGGGAAGGTGGCTCAACCGTGGCTAACAAGGGAAATTAAGGATAGTATTAAAGCGAAGGAAGCGGCATATAAATTGCCCAGAAAAAACAGCAAACCTGAGGACTAGGATAATTTTGTAATATAGCAGAGGAGGACAAAGGGTTCAATTAGGAGGGGGAAAATAGAGTATGAGAGGAAGCTTGCTGGCAACATAAAAACTGACTGCAAAAGCTTCTATAGATATGTGAAGAGAAAAAGATTAGTGAAAGCAAACATAGGTCCCTTGCAATCAGATTCAGGTGAATTTATAATGGAGAACAAAGAAATGGCGGACCAGTTAAACAAATACTTTGGTTCTGTCTTCACGAAGGAAGACACGAATAACCTTCTGGAATACTAGGGGACCGAGGGTCTAGTGGGAAGGACGAACTGAAGGATATCCTTATTAGGCGGGAAATTGTGTTACGGAAATTGATGGGATTAAAGGCCTATAAATCCCCGGGGCCTGATAGTCTGCATCCCAGAGTACTTAAGGAAGTAGCCCTAGAAATAGTGGATGCATTGGTGATCATTTTCCAACAGTCTATCGACTCTGGATCGGTTCCTATGGACTGGAGTGTAGTTAATGTAACACCACATTTTAAGAAAGGAGGGGGAGCGAAAGCGGGTAATTATAGACCGGTTAGTCTGAAATCAGTAGTGGTGAAAATGTTGGAATCAATTATTAAAGATGAAATTGCAGCACATTTGGAAAGCAGTGACTGGATTGGTCCAAGTCAGCATGGATTTATGAAAGGGAAATCCTGCTTGACAAATCTTCTGGAATTTTTTGAGGCTGTAACTGGTAGATTGGACAAGGAAGAACCAGTGGATGTGGTATATTTAGACTTTCAAAAGGCTTCTGACAATGTCCCTCACAAGAGATTGGTGTGCAAAATTAAAGCACATGGTATTGGGGGTAATGTACTGGTTGGCAGACAGGAAGCAGAGAGTCGGGATAAATGGGTCCTTTTCAGAATGGCAGGCAGTGACTAGTGGGGTGCCGCAGGGCTCAGTGCTGCGACCCCAGCTATTTACAATATACATTAATTATTTGGATGAGGGAATTGAGTGTAATATCTTTAAGTTTGAAGATGACACTAAGCTGGTGGTGGTGTGAGCTGTGAGGAGGACGCTAAGAGACTCGACAGTTTAGATGCAGGAAGAATGTACCCAATGTTGGGGAAGTCCAGGACCAGGGGACATAGTCTAAGGATAAGGGGTAAGCCATTTAAGACTGAGATGAGGAGAAACTTCTTCACTCAGAGAGTTGTTAACCTATGCAATTCCCTGCTGCAGAAAGTTGTTGATGCCAGTTCATTGGATATATTCAAGAGGGAGTTAGATATGGCCCTTACGGTTAAAGGGATCAAGGGATATGGAGAGAAAGCAGGAAAGGAGTACTGAGGTGAATGATCAGTCATGATCTTATTTAATGGTGGTGCAGGCTCGAAGGGCCAAATGGCCTACTCCTGCACCTATTTTCTATGTTTCTATGTTTCTAAATTCTTCCCCATTTCTGTTTTAAATGGGCGACCGCTTATTCTGAAACTATGCCCCCTAGTTCTCGATTCCACCAAGAGGGGAAACATCCTCTCTGCATCTACCCTGTCAAGCCCCCTCAGAATCTTATATGCTTCAATAAGATCACCTCTCATTCTTCTAAACTCCAATGAGTATAGGTCCAAGCTGCTCAACCTTTCTTCATAAGACAACCTCTTAATTTCAGGAATCAACCTGTGAACCTTCTCTGAACTGCATCCAATGCAAGTATATCCCTCCTTAAATAAGGAGACCTAAACTGTAAGCAGTACTCCAGGTGCGGTCTCACCAACACCCTGAACAGTTGTAGCAGGACTTCCCTACTTTTATACTCCACCCCCCTTGCAATAAAAGACAACATTCCATTTGCCTTCCTAATTATTTGCTGTACCTGCATGCTAACTTTGTGTTTGATGTACAAGGACCCCCAGAGCCCTCTGCACCATAGCATTTTGTAATCTCTCCCCATTTAAATAATAATTTGCTTTTTTATTTTTCCTACCAAAGTGCATAACCTCACATTTTCCCACATTATACTCCATCTGCCAAATTTTTGCTCGCTCACTTAGCCTATCCATATCCTTTGCAAATTCTTTGCGTCCTCCTCGCAACTTGCTTTGCCACCTATCTTTGTATCATCAGCAAATGTGGCTACATTACACTCTGTCCCTTCATCCAAGTTATTAACATAGATTGTAAATAGTTGCGGCTTCAGCACCACCACTATAACATCCCACCAGTTGCAGTTTGCCAATCTGAAAATTACCCATTTATCCCGACTCTATTTTCTGTTAGTTCGCCAATTCTCTATCCATGCTAATATATTACCGCCAACCCTGTGACCTCTTATCTTGTGCAGTAACCTTTCATGTGCACCTGATTGAATGCTTTCTGGAACTCCAAATAGACGGCCTCTGCTGGTTCCCCTTTATCCACCCTGCTCATTACATCCTCAAAGAACTCTAGCAAATTTGTCAAACATGATTTCCCTTTCATAAAATGATGCACTGTATTGGGGCTAAAATTCCGGTCGGAGGCATCCTTTGTACGAACGCCTCCGACCCGAAAAAAATCTACGAATCTACCTGTTGGTCCCGGAGAAACGTAGGATCCTGGTCGGAGGCCTTCATTTGCTGTGCATTGCTTGGGGACCTGCCTTCGAGGTACTTAATCCAAGCTGGAGTCACATGGGCCTGGGCAACCAATCACATTGATAATAATGAGAACTCCGTTTCTCCGCATTCCCATTACTATCAATGAGAAAAAACCCCAAAACACCCAAACACAATGTAATAAATAAATAAAACACCTCACATATTTAAAATTAATTGAGATTAAAGTTAATTAAAAGTTTTAGAAAACAAATGTTTTAAAAAAATTTTTTTTAATGAGTTTTAATACGGTTTAAATTAAACTTACCTTAATGGACATGGTTTTTTTTAACATAAAAATGTGTTTTTAAAATTAATTGTTGTATGTTTTAAACTCTTATGCTGGTAAAAGTAGGCTATGTGCCTGCTTTTACCAGGCGTAAGAGTTTGAAGAACATTCGCTGGGCATGAGTTGGGCAAATAGCCCAATCTCACCCGCGCGAATGTCCTTCCTGTGGGGATGTGGATGATCTGTCAAGCTGACAGATCGGAAAAGCCGGTTTTCGGTGCATGTGCATCGCACCCTGAAAACCGGCTTTGCGAGGCCTCGCCGGGGCCGTCCACACTTCGGCCAGATCCAGGGAAGCCATAATTTTAGCCGCATTATTATTTAAATGTCCTGCTACTACTTCCTTAATAATGAACTCCAGCATTTTCCCAATGGCAGATGTTAGGCTAACTGGTCTGTAGTTTCCTGTTTTCTGTCTCCCTCATTTCTTAAATAGGGGCGTTACATTTGCGGTTTTCCAATCTGCTGGGACCTCTCCAGAATCCAGGGAATTTTGGTAGATTACAACCAATGTATCCACTATCCCTGCAGCCACTTCTTTTAATACCCTAGGATGCAAGCCATCACGTTCAGGGGACTTGTCCACCTTTAGTCCCATTAATTTGCCTAGTACTTTTTATCTAGTGATGGTAATTGTTTTAAGTGCCCCCCTCCTAATAGTCCCTTGATTATCAATTATTGGGATGCTTTTAGAGTCTTCTACCGTGAGGATTGATACAAAATATTTGTTCAAAGTCTCTGCCATTTCCCTGTTTCCCATTATTTATTGCCCAGTCTCATCCTCTAAGGGACCAACATTTACCTTAGCTACTATCTTCCTTTTTATATACCTGTAGAAGCTCTTACTGTCTGTTTTTATATTTCTTGCTAGCTGACTGTCATTAACTATCTTCCCTCTATTATTTTTTTAGTCATCCTTTGCTGGTTTCTAAAAATGTCCCAATCTTCTGGCCTTCCCCTATTATTTGCAACATTGTTTTCAATTTGATATCATCCTTTACTTCCTTAGTTAGCCACAAATGGTTCATCCTTCTCTTAGATTCTTTCTTTCTCACTGGAATATATCTTTGTTGAGAGTCTATTTTCCCAGTCCACTTTAGCCAACTCTGCCTTCATACCTTTGTAATTGCCTTTATTTAAGTTCAGGACACTAGTTTGAGACCTAGCTTTCTCACCCTCAAACTGAATTTGAAATTCTACCATGCTATGATCACTCTTCCCAAGAGGATCCTTTGCTATGGGATCATTAATTAATCCAGTCTCATTACACATTATCAGATCTAAAATAGCCTGCTCAACAACGCAAAGCATTGTTCGAGGAAACCATCCCAAATATACTCTATGAACTCTTCCTCAAGGCTACCTTTGCCAATTTGATTTGTCCAATCAATATGATTAAAATCACCCACGATTATTGCCGTACCTTCCTTACAAGCCTCCATTATTTCTTGATTTATACTCTGTCCTACAGTGTTTTTACCATTTTTCCCTACTCGGATCCCACTTTCTAATGCACTCTTATGTTTATACTCTCTGTCCCTTCCTGTCACACTCTGATTATTATTGCTACCCTGCGCTACTGCCTTCTTTCTTTTTGACTTTTAAAATTTCCGCTCACCTGACCCCTCCCCCCACTATTTAGTTTAAAGCCCTATCTACAGCCCTGGTTATTCAATTCGCCAGGACATTGGTTCAAGTAAAGCTCGTCCTGATGGAACAGCTTCCACTTATCCCAGTACTGGTGCCAGTGCCTCATGAGTCGAAATCCATTTCTCCCACACCAATCTTTGAGCCACGTGTTCATCTCTCTGATCTTATTTATACTATGCCAATTTGCTCATGACTCAGGTAGTAATCCAGAGATTATTACCTTTGTGATTCCGCTTTTTAATTTAGCCCCAGCTGCTCATAATCCCTCAGCACAACCTCTTTCTTTGTCCTTGTCATGTATCTTACATTATTATATATAACTGTATCCTAACATGCTATACATGACTGTAATAAGATATGACCTGTAACCACCAGCATACCTTACCACCAGGGGTGCACTTGCAAGAGACAGGTATATAAGGACAGGTCTCAGGCAAGTGCAGCATTCCAGAGCTGTGAAATAAAGGTGCAGGTCCAGAGTGACCTTGACTTCACTACATACCTCGTGTGAATCTGTACTGAGGGGACAGGACTTTACAGTGGCGACGGGTTACGGGATTACAGAATCCACAGAATGGCGAACAACGGATGAGATGAAAAGTACAATGCGGGAGACAATTGGGAGGACTTTATAGAAAGGCTCCAGCAAAGCTTTGTAACCAAAGACTGGTTAGGTGACTATAAGGCAGACAAGAGAAGAGCCCATCTCTTGACCAGCTGTGGCTCAAAAACATACGCTTTAATGAAGGATCTGTTGGCACCTGAGAAACCAGCAAGCAAGTCGTTTGAAGAATGGAGCACACTGGTAAGAGACCACCTGAAGCCAGCGAGCAGCCTACACATGGCCAGACACAGGTTCTATAACTACAGACGCTGTGTGGGCCAGAGCATACCCGACTTCGTGGCAGAATTTCGGAGGTTGGCTAGTTTATGTGAGTTCTCCGATGAACTGAGGAGAGAAATGCTGAGAGATTTTTTCATTGAAGGAATAGGCATATTCTGAAAGCTCATAGAGACCAAGAACCTGACCTTGGAGGCAGCAGCACTGGTTGCACAGACATTCTTGGTAGGGGAAGAAGAAACGAGGTTGATTTACAATGCAGGTACGACAACTAACGAAATATCGGAACAAGAAGTTCACAGCACTAAACAAGCTGCTACCCCCACACACAGACAAAACCGGGAGAACAGGTTCTTGACAGCAAGCAGAAGGCATCAAGGGCCACAGGAACGGCCGTTCACACCTCATCAACCCACAATGTGAGCAAACTGAGAGAAGCTCAAGAGGGATCAGCCAGACGCAGCTCATTCTTTGGAAACTCTTTGAACAATGGAACAGGTCTGTGCTGGAGGTGTGGGGGTGGGCACTCGGCAAGGGGATGTCGATTTCAGCAGGCTGTTTGCAGAAATTGTGAATATACAGGGTATTTGACTCGCATGTGCAAAAAAACGGCAGCTCGGCTGGTATCCGAATCGGATGGGTCGGAAAGCGGACCAGAAGATGGTGGGGACAGTACCCGGGACACCGATGTACAGCGGGTCAACACAATCAATGGCAGCTGCTCCTACAACAGGACACCTCCTATAATGATGAGGGTCCTACTTAACGGGATATCTGTCAACATGGAGCTGGATACAGGAGCGAGTCAATCTCTCATGGACACTCAACAATTTGAACAACTGTGAACGCGTAAAAGAGACAGACCAAAACTCACAAGGGTCGACACCACACTAAGGACTTATACCAAAGAAATCGTACCAGTCCTCGGCAGCGCCATGTTCTCTGTCACACACAAAGGGACAGTGAACCGACATCCCCTGTGGATTGTCCCCGGAGACCCCCCAGCACTGCTGGGGAGAAGCTGGCTGGCAAAACTAAACTGGAAATGGGATGATGTCCATGCCATGTCATTAGAGGAACGGACCTCCTGCTCAACAGTTAAAAAGCGATTTGAACATCTCTTTCAACCAGGTTTGGGCACTTTCAAAGGGGCCAAAGTCAAAATCTACATCACACAGGATGCTAGACCGGTCCATCACAAGGCCAGAGCGGTAACCTATGTGATGAGGGAAAAGATTGAACACGAACTAGACAGGCTTCTGCGGGAAGGCATGATATCACCTGTGGATTTTAGCGACTGGGCAAGTCCCATCGTCCCAGTCATGAAGCCTGATGGATCTGTACGAATCTGTGGGGACTACAAATCTACCATAAACAGTCTCCCAACAGGACCAGTACCCACTGCCCAGATGGGAGGACTTATTTGCCACATTGGCTGGAGGTAAACTTTTCTCAAAATTAGACCGCACATCTGCGTACATGAGCAAGAATTGACCAAGAAATCCAAGCTACTCACCACCATCAACACACATCGAGGCCTTTTCATGTACAATCGATGCCCATTCGGCATCAGGTCGGCAGCTGCCATATTCCAGCGCAACATGGAGAGTCTGCTCAAGTCCATCCCGGGGACGGTTGTATTTCAAGACGACATACTTATCACGGGCAGGGACACCGACTCCCATCTCCGTAATTTAGAGGAAGTACTAAAGCAGTTGGATCGGGTAGGCCTATGAGTCAAGAAATCCAAGTGCCTGTTTCTCGCACCCGAGGTTGAATTTTTGGGCAGAAGGATTGCCACTGATGGAATCCGCCCAACAAAGTCCAAAACAGAAGCAATTCGCCTGGCACCCAGGCCCCGGAATGTCTCAGAACTGCGCGCCTTTCTCGGGTTACTCAATTACTTTGGGAACTTTATGCAGAACTTAAGCATGCTGCTGGAGCCTCTCCACGTGCTACTCAGAAAGGGGTGCGAGTGGTTTTGGGAGGAAGCCCAGGAAAGCGCCTTTAATAAGGCACGCAACTTTCTGTGTTCCAACAGTGTTTTGACTTTCTTTGACCCAGGTAAAAAGCTAGTTCTCACATGCGATGTGTCAGCGTATGGGGTCGGGTACGTTTTGCAACATGTCAATAGTGCGGGCAAATTACAACCCATTGCTTATGCCTCCAGGTCATTTTCGCGGGCGGAGCACGGGTACGGAATGGTAGAGAACGAGGCGCTCGCGTGCGTGTACGGTGTCAAAAAGATGCACCAATACCTTTTCGGGGCCAAGTTCACGTTAGAAACCGACCACAAGCCCCTCACGTCTCTCCAATAAACGCCAACGCCTTGGCGCGAATTCAACGGTGGGCACTGATGCTGGCGTCCAACGACTATACCATAAGGCACAGACCAGGCACAGACAACTGTGCCGACGTGCTCAGCAGGCTACCCCTGGCGACCACGGAAGGGTCTGACGAACAGGACTGTGATATAGTCATGGCAATCAATGCCTTTGAGTCCACAGCTTCGCCCATGACGGCTCGCCAAATCAGAGCCTGGACGGCCAGCAACCCCACGTTATCCTTAGTAAAAAGATGTGTCCTAACCGGTGACTGGGCAGAGGCTCGCGATATCTGCCCCAAGGAATTAAAACCCTTTCACAGGTGCATGCATGAGCTATCACTACAAGCAGACTGCCTGATGTGGGGCAGCCGAGTAGTCATGCCTCTGCGAGGCAGAGAGGCATTTGTCCGGAAGCTCCACCGCGAGCACCCGGGGATCGTTCTCATGAAGGCCATAGCCAGATCCCACGTCTGGTGGCCTGGTATTGACGCAGACCTGGAGCTCTGCGTCCGAAGGTGCACCATTTGTGCCCAACTCAGCAATGCCCCCAGAGAGGCAGCACTGAGCCCCTGGCCTTGGCCTACCAAACCGTGGTTGCAGGTGCACGTAGACTATGCGGGCCCATTCATGGGCAAAATGTTTCTCGTAGTTGTAGATGCATTTTCAAAGTGGATCGAATGCACCATTTTAAACTCGAGCACAACCTCCACCACTGTGGAGAGCCTCGCAACCATGTTTGTAACGCACGGAATCCCTGACATATTGGTCAGTGCCAATGGTCCGTGCTTCACCAGCGCAGAATTCCAAGACTTTATAATTGACCACGGCATAAATCACGTCAAGACGGCACCGTTCAAGCCGGCCTCCAACGGCCAGGCGGAGAGAGCAGTGCAAATCATTAAACAAGGCATGCTTAAAATCCAAGGCCCCACGCTGCAGGGTCGCCTGTCACGACCGCTGCTGGCTTACAGATCTCGTCCGCACTCACTGACTGGGATCCCCCCCGCGCAACTGTTGATGAAAAGGACTTTAAAAACAAGGCTCTCATTAATCCTCCCAGACATGCACGAAATCGTTGAGGCAAAGCGCCGTAAGCTGACTGAGTACCATGACAGAAGTTCGAGGGGGAGATGGAATGAGATGGGGGACAAAGTGTTTGTACTAAACTATGGCAGGGGTCCCAAAAGGCTTGCAGGGACATTAACGGGCAAGGAAGGAAACAGGCTACTGGTAGTACAAATGGACAATGGCAAAACCTGCCGGAGGCATGTAGACCAAGTCAAAAGCAGATTTACCAACAACACTGTGGAACCAGAGGCAGACTACAATGTGGAACTCGCACCACACCTGGACAGACAGAGGGAACAACCTGAGGAAATGGCAATCCCAACAGACAGCCCAGGCGAGTCAACAACAATCACACCAATCGAAACAGACAGCCCAGGCGAGATACCAGCAACCACACCCAAAGAAAAACAGACACCAAGGCAAACAACTGAACTACAACTCAGACGCTCTACGCAAGAACGTAGACCACCTAAGAGACTGAACCTATAAAGACAATAAGACCTTGGGGGAGAGTGATGTCATGTATCTTACATTATTATATATAACTGTATCCTAACATGCTATACATGACTGTAATATGATATGACTTGTAACCACCAGCATACCTTACCACCAGGGTGCACTTGCAAGAGACAGGTATATAAGGGCAGGTCTCAGGCAAGTGCAGCATTCCAGAGCTGTGAAATAAAGGTGCAGGTCCAAAGTGACCTTGACTTCACTACATGCCTCGTGTGAATCTGTACTGAGGGGACAGGACTTTACAGTCCTTCCTATGTCGTTGGTACCTATGTGGACCACGACAACTCAAACTTTCCCTTCCACTACAAGTTCCTCTCCAGCCCAGGAGGCCTGACCAAATTCCCTCCTCATAACCCAGAGGCAGAAAAGTGGCAAATTGAATTCAATCTGGAGAAGTGTGAAGTAATGCCTTTTGGATGGCCTAACAAAACAAGGGAATACACAATAAATGGTAAGATACTGAGAAGTGTGGAGGAACAGAGAGAACTTGGAGTGCATGTCCACAGATTGCTGAAGGTAGCAGGACATGTAGATCAGGTGGTTCTTTATTAGCCAAGGCATAGAATGTAAGAGCAGACGTTTATGCTTGAACTGTATAAAACACTAGTTAGGTCACATCTAGAGTACTGTGTACAGTTCTGATCACCACATTACATGAAATATGTGATTGCACGAGAGAGGGTAGAGAGGAGATTTGGACTGGAGAATTTTAGCTATGAGGAAAGATTGGATAAGCTGGGTTGTTTTCTTTGGAATAGAGGGGGCTGAGGGGAGACTTAATTGAGATGTATACAATTATGAGGGGCCCAGATAGAGTGGATAGAAGGACCTATTTTCCTTAGAAGAGGGGTCAATAACCAGGGGGCATAGATTTAAAGTTTTGGTAGAAGGATTAGAGGGGAGTTGAGAAGACCTTTTTTTACCCAGAGGGTCGTGGCGGTCTGGATCTCACTGCCTGAAAGAGTGCTAGAGGCAGAAACCCTCATCGCATTTAAAAAGTACTTGGATAGGCACTTAAAGTGTCTTAGCTACAAGGCTATGGACTAAGAGCTGGAAAGTGCTTTAGGCTGGATAGCTCTTTTTTGCCTGGTACAGAGACAGTGGGCCGAATGGCCTCCTTCTGTGCTGTAAATTTCTGTGATTCAAGGTCTGAAGCCAATTGCAGTGCCCCAGTTATTGGTACAATTGAGGCAGCACAGGCCAAAATTTGCATATGAGAGGGTTCAGGACTGTGTGGCTCAGTATCTCCCTTAACCAGCTGAGCTCTATGAATGTGGTATTAAAATCAAATCTAATTATAGCATTAAGTAGAAACTGAGAAAACTGTAAGTTATAGACAAAAACATTTGAAAACAAGGATAAGAATTTTAAAACTGAGGCATTGCTGGACCAGGAGCCAATGGGTGAACGGGTCTTTGTGTTAGATATGATACGGGCGGCAGAGTTTTGGATAGGCTTAAGTCTATGGAGCATGGAGGATGGGGGGCCGGCGGGCCAGAATGTTGGAATAGTCAAGTCTAGAAGTAACAAAGGCATGGACGAGGGTTTCAGATAATCTGAGGGAGGGGCGGAGCCAGACAATGTTATGAAGGTGGAAGTAGGCGGGCAATAGGACAGAGTCAGAAGAATGGAGAGTTTGGAAGGGGGTTACAGGGTTGGAGGAGTTTACTGTGATGGGAAGTGTCAGGACTACAAAGAAATTTAAACAATAAGGGATGAGAATTTTAAATTTGAGGCATTGAGGGACTGCAAATCAATATAGGTCAACAAGGACACAGGTGATGGGCAAGCCAAATGGTGTGGGATAGAATATTGGCCGAAGAGTTTTAGATGAGCTACAGTTTAAGGAGGGGGAGGATGGGAGGCTCGGCAGAAAATCAGAGTGATTATTTGCACTAATTTTTTGAGCGTCCTTCTGCACCTGCGCGCCCTGGACTCCACCCCCGACACCTACGCATGTGCAGACTCCTCGAACCAGACACCGAAGTCGGCCCTGTATCATGAACCGGAGTTGTGCTGCGTGGAGTTGTGCCGCGTGGAGTTATACCGCATCTGTGGTTAAGGTGATGGACTTAAGATCCAATGGAATTATAACTGCGAGGGTTCGAACCCCACAACTGGTAATCTTCAGGATTATCTTCAGGACTTTTGCCTAGAATATCGCTGTGATTATCTACACGAACATTTATGCTGCCTTCTGTGAGAGAGAAAACATCGGAAGTGGGAGAAAGAAAGGCTGGGGGTTTGGGAGGGAGAGAGAGACTGGGGAAAGAGAGAGAGGCTGGAGGAAAGAGAGAGATTGGGCGGGAGAGAGAGACTGGGAGAGAGAGAGAGAGACTGGGAGAGACTGGGGGAGAAAAAGAGACTAGGGGGAGAGATAGAGAGAGGCTGGGGGAGGCAGACTGGGGGAGAGAGAGAGACACTGGGGGAAATATAGAAACATAGAAAATAGGTGCAGGAGTAGGCCATTCGGCCCTTCTAGCCTGCACCGCTATTCAATGAGTTCATGGCTGAACATGCAACTTCAGTACCCCATTCCTGCTTTCTCACCATACCCCTTGATCCCCCTAGTAGAAAGGACTTCATCTAACTCCTTTTTGAATATATTTAGTGAATTGGCCTCAACAACTTTCTGTGGTAGAGAATTCCACAGGTTCACCACTCTCTGGGTGAAGAAATTCCTCATCTCGGTCCTAAATGGCTTACCCCTGGTTCTGGACTTCCCCAACATTGGGAACATTCTTCCTGCATCTAACCTGTCTAACCCCGTCAGAATTTTAAACGTTTCTATGAGGTCCCCTCTCATTCTTCTGAACTCCAGTGAATACAAGCCCAGTTGATCCAGTCTTTCTTGATAGGTCAGTCCCGCCATCCCGGGAATCAGTCTGGTGAACCTTCGCTGCACTCCCTCAATAGCAAGAATGTCCTTCCTCAGGTTAGGAGACCAAAACTGTACACAATACTCCAGGTGTGGCCTCACCAAGGCCCTGTACAACTGCAGCAACACCTCCCTGCCCCTGTACTTAAATCCCCTCGCTGTGAAGGCCAACATTCCATTTGTTTCCTTAACTGCCTGCTGTACCTGCATGTCAACCTTCAATGACTGATGTACCATGACACCCAGGTCTCTTTGCACCTCCCCTTTTCCTAGAGTGAGAGAGAGCCTGGGGGAGGGAGAGAGAGATTGGGAGAGAGAGTCTGAGTTGGGGAGGGGGGAGAGAGAGAGCCTGGGGTGAGAGAGACTGGGGGAGAGAGGGACTGGGGAGGAAAGAGAGAGAGAGAGAGACTGGGAGGAGAGTGAGACTGGGGGGAGAGAGAGAGACTGGGGAGAGGGGAGAGAAAGACTGGGGAGGGGGGAGAAAGAGAGAGTGGGGCAGAGAGAGAGAGAGACCGTGGGTAGAGTAAGCGAGATTGGGGAAGAGAGAGGGGATCGGAGGGGAGAGAGGGAACTCAGGAAAAACTCACGTTCTTCCAACCCCAGCCCCTTTACTCCCACACCCGATTTATAAGAACATAAGAATTAGGAACAGGAGTAGGCCATCTAGCCCCTCGAGCCTGCTCCGCCATTCAATAAGATCATGGCTGATCTGGCCGTGGACTCAGCTCCACTTACCCGCCCTCTCCCCGTAACCCTTAATTCCCTTATTGGTTAAAAATCTATCTATCTGTGACTTGAATACATTCAATGAGCTAGCCTCAACTGCTTCCTTGGGCAGAGAATTCCACAGATTCACAACCCTTTGGGAGAAGAAATTCCTTCTCAACTCGGTTTTAAATTGGCTCCCCCGTATTTTGAGGCTGTGCCCCCTAGTTCTAGCCTCCCCTACCAGTGGAAACAACCTCTCTGCCTCTATCTTGTCTATCCCTTTCATGATTTTAAATGTTTCTATAAGATCCCCCCTCATCCTTCTGAACTCCAACGAGTAAAGACCCAGTCTACTCAATCTATCATCATAAGGTAACCCCCTCACCTCCGGAATCAGCCTAGTGAATCGTCTCTGTACCCCCTCCAAAGCCAGTATATCCTTCCTTAAGTAAGGTGACCAAAACTGCACGCAGTACTCCAGGTGCAGCCTTACCACTACCCTATACAGTTGCAGCAGGACCTCCCTGCTTTTGTACTCCATCCCTCTCGCAATGAAGGCCAACATTCCATTCGCCTTCCTGATTACCTGCTGCACCTGCAAACTAACTTTTTGGGATTCATGCACAAGGACCCCCAGGTCCCTCTGCATCTCAGCATGTTGTAATTTATCCCCATTCAAATAATATTCCCTTTTACTGTTTTTTTTCCCAAGGTGGATGACCTCACACTTTCCGACATTATATTCCATCTGCCAAACCTTAGCCCATTCGCTTAACCTATCCAAATCTCTTTGCAGCCTCTCTGTGTCCTCTACACAAGCCGCTTTCCCACTAATCTTAGTGTCATCTGCAAATTTTGTTACACTACACTCTGTCCCCTCTTCCAGGTCATCTATGTATATTGTAAACAGTTGTGGTCCCAGCACCGATCCCTGTGGCACACCACTAACCACCGATTTCCAACCTGAAAAGGACTCATTTATCCCGACTCTCTGCTTTCTGTTCGCCAGCCAATTCTCTATCCATGCTAATACATTTCCTCTGACTCCGTGTACCTCTATCTTCTGCAGTAACCTTTTGTGTGGCACCTTTTGGAAATCTAAATACACCACATCCATCGGTACACCTCTATCCACCATGCTCGTTATAACCTCAAAGAATTCCAGTAAATTAGTTAAACATGATTTCCCCTTCATGAATCCATGCTGCGTCTGCTTGATTGCACTATTCCTATTTAGATATCCCGCTATTTCTTCCTTAATGATAGTTTCAAGCATTTTCCCCACTACAGATGTTAAACTAACCGGCCTATAGTTACCTGGCCTTTTGTCTGCCCCATTTTTTAAACAGAGGCGTTACATTAGCTGCTTTCCAATCCGCTGGTACCTCCCCAGAGTCCAGAGAATTTTGGTAGATTATAACGAATGCATCTGCTATAACTTCCGCCATCTCTTTTAATACCCTGGGATGCATTTCATCAGGACCAGGGGGCTTGTCTACCTTGAGTCCCATTAGCCTGTCCAGCACTACCCCCCTAGTGATTGTCTCAAGGTCCTCCCTTCCCACATTCCCGTGACCAGTAATTTTTGGCATGGTTTTTGTGTCTTCCACTGTGAAGACCGAAGCAAAATAATTGTTTAAGGTCTCAGCCATTTCCAGATTTCCCATTATTAAATCCCCCTTCTCATCTTCTAAGGGACCAACATTTACTTTAGTCACTCTTTTCCGTTTTATATATCTGTAAAAGCTTTTACTATCTGTTTTTATGTTTTGCGCAAGTTTACCTTTGAAATCTATCTTTCCTTTATTGCTTTTTTAGTCATTCTTTGCTGTCGTTTAAAATTTTCCCAATCCTCTAGTTTCCCATGAACCTTGGCCACCTTATACGCATTGGTCTTTGATTTGATACTTTCCTTTATTTCCTTGGTTATCCACGGCTGGTTATCCCTTCTCTTACCGCCCTTCTTTTTCACTGGAATATATTTTTGTTGCGCACTATGAAAGAGCTCCTTAAAAGTCCTCCACTGTTCCTCAATTGTGCCACTGTTTAGTCTGTGTTTACAGTCTACTTTAGCCAACTCTGCCCTCATCCCACTGTAGTCCCCTTTGTTTAAGCATAGTACGCTCATTTCTGACACAACTTCCTCACCCTCAATCTGTATTACAAATTCAACCATACTGTGATCACTCATTCCGAGAGGATCTTTTACTAGGAGATCGTTTATTTTTCCTGTCTCATTACACAGAACCAGATCTAAGATAGCTTGCTCCCTTGTAGGTTCTGTTACATACTGTTCTAAGAAACAATCCCGTATGCATTCTATGAATTCCTCCTCAAGGCTACCCCGTGCGATTTGAGTTGACCAATCGATATGTAGGTTAAAATCCCTCATGACTACTGCCGTTCCTTTTTCACATGCCTTCATTATTCCCTTGATTATTGCCCGCCCCACCGTGAAGTTATTATTTGGGGGCCTATAAACTATGCCCACCAGTGACTTTTTCCCCTTACTATCTCTAATCTCCACCCACAATGATTCAACATTTTGTTCATTAGAGCCAATATCGTCTCTCACAACTGCCCTGATATCATCCTTTATTAACAGAGCTACCCCACCTCCTTTCCCTTCTTGTCTATCTTTCCGAATCGTCAGATATCCCTGTATGTTTAATTCCCAGTCTTGGCCACCCTGCAACCATGTTTCTGTAATGATTTCTTAGATAGCTTGGTGTGTGTGTGACTAGGGACATCATTGGAGTGGATGAAATGCAGAAATCATGACACTGTCACTATTCACTTCACACCCAATAAACCTGTTAACAATCCATGACCCACACACAATGCCCCATCTATGGTGGTGCATGCGAGGGAAGGGTAAGGTAAGGAACTTGGGCTGGAATGGGGCAATAACTTGGGATGGGGCAATAACTTGGGCTGGGAGGGTGGTCAGGAATTTGGGCTTTGGGATGTCAGGAACTTGGGCTGGGATGGGGCAGGAACATGGGCTGGGGGGTGGGGTCAGGAACTTGGGCTAGGTGGATCAGGAACTTGGGCTGGCGGGGGCATGAACTTGGGCTGGGGTTGTCAAGAACTTGGACTGGGATGGGGCAGAAACTTGGGCTGGCGGTGGGGGGGGGGGCATGAACTTGGACTGGCTGGGTGGTCAGGAACTTGGGCTGGGATGTGGCAGGAGCTTCGGCTGGGGGGGTGGCATGAACATTGGCTTGGGGAGGGGGGCGGTGTCAGGAACCTGGGTTGGGGCTGTCAGGAACTTGGGCTGGGATGGGACAAGAACTGGGATGGTGGAGCTCTATCCTATCTAGAGACAGCAGTCAGAATGGCTCGAATTACACTTTGCAAAGTCACTGAGGACTTCGGCTAGGCGATTCTAATTACACATTCCAGAGAAACTGCTGGGTGCGTCTTATCCTCCAAGGGGACCAATCAGCAATCAGATCATGTGATCATGGACAGCCAAACACAGCATTTTGCTAGTGCAAATAAGCACGTCCGCAGGAAAGCATTGGAATAGAAAATAACAACTGTTGTTACACCACTCAGTGTGAATTTAGGAATGTTACAATATGTTAATGAATTTAATTTACATGTGCGAAAGGGCAAGATCCTTTTTGCCTCCAGTGATTCTGAGTTATTTTGTATTCCATTTAAATCAGTAATGCATCATCATGAGTGCAGTATTCCACATTTTGTGACTCAGATCTGACTATTTGGGAGATTTGATTGATATTTAATTCTCTTGCTGCTTTATTATTCTTTACAAAATAGGCTTTTTTAACATTACTGTTCTTCCTTTGCTTCTTGTTTCCTGCACCATGTATGGCAGCGAGACAGACGGATAATTTTTACTGTTATGATTAGCAGTAGGTGATTAATGGAAGGCTGATGTTGCTCTTGAGCTAGTCACTAGGATGTGCACAAGAGCTGCAGGGATTACTCACCATCGAGGTTTCTCTCTTCCTGTATAACCTCAGAAAATACTGCACGTGCTCAAAATTTAAAAACAAAAACAACAAAAGCTAGAAATACTCAGCATTTTAAGGCAACATCTATGGAAAAACAGAAATCAGTCGATGTTTAAAATCCTTCTTCAGGACTGGGAGATAGTACAGAAGAACAGCAGTTAAAAAGGAGATGATTAAATGACAGGCGTGATTTTAAAAGAAGGTCTAATGAGAAAAATCAAAGACATATACGATACACAAAGAATGCGTCTATAACTTAAGTGGAATAAGTAGACAGGAAAGCATCAAAAATCAGTAAGGCACCACCAAGATTGATGTTTAGAAAAGGAAGCATGAAAAAACAGCAGTGTCCCGATGGGGTGGTCTGCACCCTTGGTATTGTCCTGCTTTTTTTTCTTCTACCAGACTCCCAGGACACTGCACAAGGCTGGTTTTTCATGCTTCCTTTTCTAAACATCCCTCTTTAGCTATTAAAAAGTATTTTAATGTTTTTCTATGATGTCTGAATAAATGTAAGTAATTGGTTTTGTTTCTCCTTGTTTGTTTCTTTCCAGTGATAAAAAGTCTGGGTCTCTTGCTCTAATATGTGAACTCATGGATATGAATATCTATGAGCTTATACGAGGTCAGTATTATTATTCTGTCTGACTTTTAATAAATTGCTTATTGCTTACAACTTGTTCAGTAATGAAACATTGTATCAAACTTATTTTTATGGCATACCTTTTGCTACAAAACTCTTTTATAACTCCTTAAGAAGGCACTATCCAGAGGGGTAATGTAACTGAGAAGCTTGTATATCTATATAATTAAAATCTATATCTGCACAGACTTCCTGTGTCAACAGTTTTTCCATTATAAATATCTTATGCCCATATTTATAATGGAAACTATTTATGTAAACTGATCCTGATTTAATTACACCCTCCTGTCAATTGTGCCTCTATAGCACCTCAGTTTGACATTTCCTAGCTCATCAGCTGTACTGCAGATAAACCTCTATGCTGATTACAAATTACCATAACTTTTATCAAAGAGTTGTGTAAAAGTAAGGGAAGTATATGTGGCTGAATTACATCTGCATGCCCTGGTCCAATTATCTCAGTCTTCTAATCCCGCTTCACCAGAAGACTACACTTGGTCTTCACCCCCCGCCCCCCCTTCCACCTCCATGTGCAACGCCATGGGAGATTGACTAGTACTTTATTAGTTTTAGAAATAAATGGCAATGGTATCGGGCTATTGCTACTGAATTTAACAAAATTAAATCGGTTAGTACTGGTTTGAAATGGGAGCTTCAGATCAGTGTGGAACAGTTAGTTTCTTGATTGATTCTTATGTAGTGTCAAGATAGGATTAATGATGCCCTGAAGTAGATTTTTAAACTGATTATATTGATAGGATTATCTGCACTTGCAAAAGTTTTAAATGTTCAACATTTAAAACAATTATTGTGTTAATATCTGCAAAGTGGATTTTACATACTGCATGTTGGGATGTCATTGGGACCTGAACTGTGTATTGAAAGCGGGATCCTGCTGCCTTCCTACGTGTGTCCTGCTTGCATGCTCAAAAGAACAGGTTAATATCTGGACCTGGTGGGAAAGCAGAGGGATCACAGTGGGTAAGTCGCCCCCCCCCCTTATTTTAACTACTGCCCTGCCTGGTTTGTGCCAAGTGGGAAGGGTTAAAATGGGAGCCATGGTGCAAGATATAGACTGGGCCAGCAGCAGTTGATGAGGGAACTAACTCAAGGGAAAAACCTACTTGACCTCTTCCTCACCAATCTACCTGTTGCAGATGCAGCTGTCCATGACAGTATTGATAGCAGTGACCACCGCACAGTCCTCTTGGAGACGAAGTCCTGTCTTCACACTGAGGACACTCTCCATCGGGTTGTGTGACACTAAATGGGATAGATTCAGAACAGAGCTAACAGCTCAAAACTGGGCATCCATGAGACGCTGTGGGCCATCAGCAGCAGCAGAATTGTATTCCACGACAATCTGTAACCTCATGACCCGGTATATCCCTCACTCTACCATTAGCATCAAGCCAGGTGACCAACCCTGGTTCAATGAGGAATGTTGAAGAGCATGCCAGGGGTAGCACCAGGCATACCTAAAAATGATGTGTCAACCTGATGAAGCTACAACACAGGACTGCAAGCATGTTAAACAATGGAAGCAGCATGCTATAGACAGAGCTAAGTGATCCTACAACCAACGGATCAGATCAAAGCTCTGCAGTCCTGCTGCATCCAGTCGTAAATGGTGGTGGACCATTGAACAACCGATGGGAGGAGTGTTTGCAACCATCTTCAACCAGGTGCAAGTGGATGATCCATCTTGGCCTCTTCCTGAGGACCCCACCATCACAGAAGGTAGTCTTCAGCCAATTTGATTCATTCCAAGTGATATCAAGAAACGGCTGAGCACATTGGATACAGCAAAGGCTCTGGGTCCTGACAATAACCCGACTGTCGTGCCGAAGACGTGCTTCCGAACTAACCGTGCCACAAGCCAAGCTGTTCCAGTACAGCTGCAACATTGACATCTACCTGACAATATGGAAAACTGCCCAGATATGTCCTGTCCATAAAAAGGACAAATCCAATCTGGCAGTTACCACCCTATCAGTCTACTCTCAATCATCAGCAAAGTGATGGAAGGTGTTGTCAACAGTGCTATCAAGTGGCACATACTCACCAATAACCTGCTCACCGATGCCCAGTTTGGGTTCCGCCAGAACC
This sequence comes from Pristiophorus japonicus, assembly GCF_044704955.1. NCBI lineage: Eukaryota > Metazoa > Chordata > Chondrichthyes > Pristiophoridae > Pristiophorus > Pristiophorus japonicus. Next base: position 259,426,970 of record NC_091980.1, on the reverse strand, counting down.
ACTTGGCTCCAGACCCCGTTACAGCCTTGGTCCAAACTTGGACAAAAAAGCTGAATTCCAGAGGTGAGCTGAGAATCTTTGCCCTTGACATCAAGGCAGCATTTGACCAAGTGTGACATCAAGGAGCCCTAGTAAAATTGAAGTCAATGGGAATTGGGAAAAACTCTCCACTGGCTGGAGTCATACCTAGCACAAAGGAAGATGGTTGTGGTTGTTGGAGGTCAATCATCTCAGCCCCAGGACATTGCTGCAGGAGTTCCTCAGGGCAGTGTCCTCGGCCCAACCACCTTCAGCTGCTTCATCCTTCCCTCCATCATAGTGCCAGAAGTGTGGATGTTTGCTGATGATTACACAGTGTTCAGTTCCATTCGCAACTGCTCAGCTAATGAAGCAGTTTATGCCTGCATGGAGCAAGACCTGGACAACATTCAGGCTTGGGCAGATAAGTGGCAAGTAACATTCGCGCCACACAAGTGCCAGGCAATGACTATTTCCAACAAGAGATCGTCTAACCACTGCCCCTTGACATTCACCAGCATTACCATCGCTGAATCCCTCACCATCAACATCCTGGGGGGGGGTCACCATACCAGAAACTTAACTGGACCATCCACCACTGTTCCCCGTAAGCTGTGCGGCTGCGCAATTACCTTGAGGCTGCCACATACCAGGTGTTGCAGGCTGCTCAGTCCCGTTGGAGCTGCCTCCAGGGCGCAGGCATTCCTTTCACTCGCGTCCCACAGGCTCATTCTTTAGGACTGCAGGAGCGGGCTTCGGTACCTGCACGCTGGACCCATTTTGGCACCTGTGCGCTGGAACCCACTACAGGCCTGACCCTGAGGCACTTAATGTGAACGCTGTGATTATCCACATCACCACTCTTGCGGCCTTCTGCGCATGCGATGGTATCCTAGAGCCGTGCATGTGCATTACCCAACAACTGCGGCCTTTTTTTTCTTCAGCTCCATGGGAGAACGAGATCCATTGGTGGCTGGGGAGGGAGAGAGAGACTTGGGTGGAAGAAAAAGAGAGACGCAGAGAAAGAGAGAGATAGACTGGGGAGAGAGAGACTGAGAGAGAGACTGGGGAGAGAGAGGGAAAGGAACGGGGAGAGAGAGAGATGGGGGTGAGAGAGCGACTGGGAGAGAGACGGGGCAAAGAGAGACTGGGGAGAGAGGTTCCCTGCGCTTCTTACAATAGCAATAAAAAAACCTTTAACATCCATCATCTCTTCTAAAACCAGCAACAGTTATCACTCAGAATTACACTGAACTGGCACATCAAGGGCATTCAATTAATTGCGAACACGTTAGTGCTGGTGTGATTATGAGCAGCGTCATCATCACAAGAGCACAACTATTGTTTCCCCAAAGAGGGAAAGAATTTTGCTCCTTTTTCAACATTGACAGGATTTCAAATATGTTAAAAAATGGGAGGAAAGCTCTCTCCTGAATCAATAATGATTCTCTGCTTCTCCTTTTGCTCTGATGTTCTTTGCAGAGAGAGACAGCGAAACAAAGAGACAGAGAGAGAGAGAGAGAGAGAGAGGGAGAGAGAGAGAGAGAGACAGGGAGAGACAGAGCGAATGAGACGGGGACAGAGTGAGAGAGAGATAGGGACAGGGAGAGAGAGAGAGAGAGAGACAGGGAGAGAGACAGGGACAGAGAGAGTGCGACAGGGACAGAGCGAGAGACTGAGGGCTGGATTTCAGCTTTCCCGATTTTGGGGCGCTAATCGCAGCGGGATGGTCCTGATACCACCTGAAAAAAGTCTACGCCTTTGACTGGAAATGTCGGCAAAAAATGAGGATCCATAACCGGGGGCATTAAATCAGGCGTTACACAACGGACTTTGTGCGTCTGAGCCTAAAATCACGGCGGTAAAAGAGGTGGCCATTTTGCGCATGTGCTATCGCGCTTTTGTTTTCCTGGGCACAGACGTTATTTCAGGGTGCGGCAGCTTCCCCCGCGTATACACGGATGACCCACCCGACCTCTGGCACTTCTGCAGAGATGGAGCAGCAGGAGACCAGGCCGCATGCCGGGCGTTTCTCAACAGAGGCTGCTGAGGCCTTAGTCCACGCGGTGGAGAGGAGGTCGACAACACTCCATCTGGTTGGGGGAGGGAGACCGCTGCCAACAATTTTCAAAAGGATATGGCGTGATATTACCCAGGAGGTGTCTGTGGCAGACACGGTTGCCAGAACTGGCACCCAATGCCGCATAAAGTTCAACGGCCTTACCAGGTTCATTAAGGTGAGTACTCTTCATATTTATGTATGCCTGCTATCCTTCCAACATGAATATCAGACACAATGTGAAGTCATTCATGTACCTGCCCATTCTCAAAGTCTTGCAGCCTGTGGTGTGGGTTTCACAATGCATCAGAAAGCTGAAGGCTGACTTCTCCAGCCATTGCCTCTTAATTAAGGATGCACATACTCTCTTGTTCCCTAATCATTGAGAACCTTCCTCGCAATACACTCTCACTGCTGATACGGGTTTCAGAAAGATCACCTGCAGCCCCTAGGCTACGTCCCTCTCACCTCCTAACAATCGCTCACAAAGCTCATGCAACATCCACACAGATTGAAGTGAAGACATTTGCATATCCACACAATCTCAGCTATTGAACTGTGGTAGGCATATGTGGCACAACAGGAGGTGTACCCTTTTTTGAACCCTTCCTATTTTTCTCATTGCAGGCAACGCTGTCACACAACAGGTGTGAGCAATGCCGGACAGGCGGGGGTCTGCCTCAGATCCTGGACTCAACAGATGTGGAGAAACAGGTGTCTGCCCTCATTGGAGCACCAGCTCGGACAGTTGCCGGGGACGATGCTGAGCCCCCTTCGGGTAGTGAGGGCATTTAAATGGCTTGCGTGACTGATGTGACTTCATTGAGATGTATTATGAAGTGACGTGGGGCCTTCACATGTACATGTGCAATGCCACCTTCCTGCTATCACCCTGCCCCCTACTCTGCTGCTAACCAGCGTCTGTTGTTTTCCGCTTGCAGAAGAACAGCCACAATTGCGACTGGCATTCAGGGAGCCATTGACATCTGGCCATGAGGGAGATGATGAGGCATGCGACGAGACTGCAATGCCTAAGCCTCAGAGCCCACCAGTTGATCTGTCGCAACAAAGCACATCTGGGGATGAGCCCAGTTTCCCTCGCTTTGCGCCATCGGAGGCTCCTGGCCCCAGTCGCCTACAGCAACGCACAGTGAGAGGGGAATCTTGGAGGCCAGCTCTCCAGAGGGTGAGTCGGCAAAGTAAGTCTGCTCAACAACAGGCAGACATGGAACTGGACTTGGTGGAAATGTCAAGGGAAAACACAGACATGCACCGTGAAGTGCATTCGGTCGGATCCCAGAGAGCATCGACAAACTTTCTGCGATTGTTGCGGAGGCAGCGTCACTCATTGTTGGTGCAACTCAGGACTCCAGGGAGGCCATCATTGGCCACTCACAGAGGCAGGTGGCTTCCAGCAGCAACAGAGTGTGTGGCGCGTGCCGTTGATCACGTTACAGCATCGATCGAATCATAGGCACAAGTTACCCTGCAGCTTGGTGATGTGATGTGGTCGATGACTGGTGCCATCCTCTCTGTGTTCCCCGCTGTCCAACGGGGAAGGGACGGTGCTGAAGCAGGCCAGCAAGTTGTGGAGACACATCGTGCTCTGGATGTTGAGGCCCAGCCCCGTCGGAATCTCAGTGGCTCCCAGGAAATGGAAGGTGCTGTCCTTCCTCAGGATGACAGCATTCCGGCTCCCACCACTGACACTCCAGTCATGCACCCTACATGGCGCACACCCAAGCCACCAGTGACTGATGCCGTCGATGATGAGGTGCAGCAGTCCGCAGTCGGGCCTTCCAGGCCCATAGCTGGTCCAGGGCTTCCTCATACGCCGTCTACACTGTCTGCCCCCCAGCATAGCAGCCCTCAAGCATCCTTGCTGTAGGCACTGAGGTCTCATTGAGGAGGAACAGCAGGCGTGGGAGGGGGATGAAGGGAAGGGGGGATTAATTTCAGGTCAAGTCCCATTAAGGGATGGAACAGCCTTCTGCAGATGCCTTGATATTTTATGAGAACACCTGTAAATAGTTGTTTTTTAATAATGCACTTGTTGTTAAGTAACTTGTAGCAGAACACTGTTCATTGTATCATTTGGTTATGATGGATTATTGTCTTGTTTGGTTTGTCGGGGATGCATTGTTTATAACTTTTTTGATAAAAATGCCACTTTGACCCATTGGTGTCGTTTGTATCATTCAAAAGCTCAGCGTACATAGCATGGCCAGTATTAGATGCATCCCTCAGCTTCCTCCATTCAAGCAAACCGGTCCATTATGAGCTGGACACTGCCTTCCCCATGGATGGGGTGGCTGTGAAATCGGGACTGCGCCAGGCTCCTCTTCATCGTCCTCCTCACTCTCCACCTGAGGTGGCAATCCCCACTGGCAATGCCTGGCCCCTCATGATGGCCAAGTTGTGTAGCACGAAGCACACCACAATGAATTCGGAAACCTATTGAGGGGTGTATTGAAGGCTGCCTCCAGAGCGGTCCAAGCATCGAAAGCGCTGCTTAAGCACCCCAATTGTCTGTTGCGGGTGGCTGAATGGCTCTTATTGTAGCACTGCTCGACTTGTATGTTTATGGTGGGGTTGCAGAGGGGGGTCATGAGCCAGGTGGCTTGGCCGTATCCTTTGTCCCCGATCAGCCAGCCCTACCCTTCCTTTTGTTGCTGAAATATTTGTGAGACACTGCTCTCATGCAAGATGAAAGCAGCATGCACGCTCCCTGGATAGCGGGCATTCACTGCGAGGATGCGCTGCATGTGGTCATACACCAGCTGGACGTTTAGGGAGTGCTATCGTTTTCAGTTTCTGAATACCTCTGCGTTGTCGAATGGTGCTCGCAAGGCCACGTGTGTACAGTCAATGGCTCCTTGAACCCTTGGGAAGCCCGCAATTCTGCCAAGCCCACATGCCCGCTCATTCTGGCTGTCCCTGCTCATTGGGAACATTATGAAGTCCATTCTGCATGCATACATAGCCTTTGAGGCTTGGCAAATGCAGCGATGTGTCGCATATTGAGAGATGCTGCATGTGTCCCCTGCTGCTACCTGGAAGGAGCTGCAGGCATAGAAGGCCAGCGCCATAGTCACCTTCACTGCGACAGGCAGCGCAGTCGTGTTGGTGCTGGAAGGCCGTAGGTCTGCCTGTAGGAGCTGGCATATCTCTGTCAGCACTTCCTTTTGGAAGTGCAACCTTCTCACACACTGCTCCTCAGAGAGCTGGAGGCATGAGCATTAGTCCCTGTAAGCCCGTCAGGGGTAAGACCTCCTCCCCAGACGTCTTTGGCCTCTCCTCATCTGTGGCCCGACATGGCCAGCAGCCCTTCTTTTAGCTTGAGGCCGCCTGCCAATAACAACCAGCATGATTTCCTGGTGAACTAGTAATGCCCCCATTAAATTCTCTCACTGACTTTGTAAGGACACTAATGGCAGATAAAACTGCTGTTTGCAAGTTGGAGCTTCTCGCAACCTGCTGTGCGCAACCGTTGCAGTCAACGATCTGTGATGTAGGATCCCCCTCCCTCCATTTAAATATGCCACCAATACTGCCTGCTGCACCCTGAAAACGACGTTTTTTTCAGACGTTTCCTGGGGCAGACGTTAAATGAGGCATAAGGGCGGGATTTTCCATCCGGGACGCGAGCGCAGCATTGCACGATGATTGACGTTAAGACCTCAGTCAAACTGGAGGGCGGGGTGGTAAGTTTTTGCACCGCCACAAATCAGGAGCTTCATTTACCGGCCGGGCACTAAAACCTGGGCGCTCGGCGTTATGCCCAGAAACACCATTTACCGCCCCTCCGGAGTGAAAACAGAGGCACAAACGAACGGAAAATTCAGCCCTGAGACACAGAGAGAGAGAAAGAGAGAGACAGGGACAGAGAAATAGAGTCAGAGAATGCGAAAGACAGCGGGGGAGAGCGAGAGACAGGGACAGAGGGAGATGGAGAGAGAGACAGGGACAGAGAGATAGATAGAGAAACAGGGACAGAGAGAGAGAGAGAGAGACAGGGACAGGTACAGAGAGAGAGAGAGAGAGAGAGACAGGGGCAGGGATAGAGAGAGAGAGAGGGATAGAGACAGAGAGAGAGAGAGACAGGGACAGAGAGAGAGAGAGAGGGGGGTGAGGGTCCAGGCAGGCGCGTGTAGTCTGATTCCGGGGACTGAGCAGTGGCCACACTTTGGAACAAAACAGATGGAGGCGCAGCACATGTACAATGGTCGCTGGAAGGAGGCTAAAGAAAACAATTTTTAGGCCTGTGGTGAAAGTTTTTTTTAACTTGGAAAATTGTTTAAAGCCGGAAAAAAATACGGGAAGATGATGTTGAATGTCCCGCGGTATGCATTTTGTCAGATGTTGTCCCCTTTTTGAAAGAGTTTATCAGGGTTATTTAAATCATGTTATGGGAGAGGGGAAAATGTTTGTGCCCTAGTTTGTACCTCAGAGTCTGAGAGAGACAGAGGGAATGGCAACAGGAAACAATTTCTCCAAAACTGATCCCAACTCATCGTCAAGGCTGGGGATAGATAACCTCACTGCCTTCTTAGGAAGTTTAACCACTGTATTCACTTTCTTATTTGAGCTCTGTTTGGAATTAGAGTTTATTTTATTATATTTTGTTGTATGTTTATGGACAGCATTGAAGAGGAGAAGAAAAACTTGGAGCAACTTTTTCTGTCAAAGCTGCAATGACATTTGAAAGAATTTAAAGATTTTTAATAAACTTTTCACCAAAAATGAGTGTTAAAAACACTTTTTTCCCACCTAAGTTTCAATTTTGGAAGAAACAAGAAAAAATCAATTTCCTCCTCATTTAAACAAGTTTCAACCAGGTCTTGAAGTCCAAACGGTTTTAAAGAGGCTCTAAATTGCTCAAAACATTTTAAAATTTAAATTTCTCAATATTTGATTTTGAACAATCAACTGAGTGAGTAGCTCAGTGAGTAGCTCACAAACATGCAACCATGCTGTTGAGGAGGGGAGGTCAGGGGAGGATTTGTCGGAGTTACATATTACTTTTTATTGACTTAAAAAAGAATCTTAAAGACATTTAGGAAGAGAACCAAAAAAGGGGAAAAACACAAACCATTTTATTTTGTCTGTCATTCTATAGACTGAACAAGTCGCAGGAATAATGTAAATATAAATGTCCTCTTAAACGTTTAGTGAAGTGTTAATAGAAACAAGTTATGTAATGATGTATAAAAATTGCAGGAAGTTGCTTTAGGAGAAACCATTATTTGTTTATTGAGAAAGACACAGAAAATACTTTGATTAAACTTTCCGTACAATTTTGATTTGCTTTAAATGTTTGGAATAGGTGATAAAAAATTGAGGGGGAGAAATTGGCCTCCTTTTTGTGCCTCCCGTTAACGCCTCTGGGGGAGGGGGTCAGATACCGGGGCGCTAAGGGCTAACTGACCAGGCACGGCGAAATCGCTGACATCCGTGGTGGGTTAGAACTGTCACTAAAACTTACTGCCTTGATCTCTTGCACCCTGGTGATTGTGGCCTCATCCGGTGCGCAGCGCCTGTTATCGCCACGGATGTAAAGTTCGCTTCCATACCCTGCAGCATCGCTGGGCTTCAACTATAGCAGCTGCAGGAGGCGTTGTCAACTTGGCTGGCCGCTTGGGGAACCCTAATTAAAGGCAGTGCTGGTCAGCTAGGCCAAAATGTAATTCTGTCCCCAGTGTGTTGGATTTTGCTTTTTTTGTGCACCGCCATTACTCAGCTTTGCACTCTCATAGAGTGCTTGGGGCTGTTATACACGTATCACAGGTGCTGTCTCCTAACATCCACAGCCTTAGGCTTCAATGACCGCAGCATTGGCCCTCCCTTTAAGAGAGGGAAGGAGCCTGTGAAACCGGCAACGCTGCACGGAACATTGTGCAGCGCCCGGCAATACTTTTGCACTCCCGCAAAAGTTATCGCCCCAAATGGAACATTTCACAATTTCTAGCCCTGAGAGTACGAGAACTTTATAAGAACATAAGAAATAGAAATAGGAGTAGGTCATACGGCCCCTCGAGCCTGCTCCGCCATTCAATATGATCCTGGCTGATCTGATCATGGACTCAACTCCACTTCCCTGCCCGCTCCCCATAACCCCTTATCCCCTTATCATTTAAGAAACTCTATTTCCGGCTTCAATTTATTCAATGTCCCAGCTTCCACAGCTCTCTTGAGGCAATGAATTCCACAGATTTACAACCCTCTGAGAGAAGAAATTTCTCATCTCTGTTTTAAATGGGCGGTCCCTTATTCTAAGATCATGGCCTCCAGTTCCAATCTCCCCCATCAGTGGAAACATCCTCTCTGCACCCACCTTGTCAAGCCCCCTCATAATCTTATACGTTTGTTTCCCACTATTTCATTGCAAAGTACCTAAAATAATTCAACACTTTTCGTGATAAGAGCAGAGGTTAATATTGCGGAGAATGAGAGAAAAACATTAGAAGCGAAATTCGTAAATTAGCATCTTTACTTTACCATATTAGTAAACATTTCCTAGTCAGTCTGATTGCTTCTCCCTGTCCTGGAAGAATGATGAATGCTTTTCCTGCATTTTGGTTTTAATTTGGTGACGCAAATTGTGTATATGTTTTTATTTATGAATAAGTGTTGCATTTTTGACATGTGACATGGGGAGGTATGCTGGTTCAAGAAGACAATGTGGGCGAAATTGCCCCTTTTGATAGCCCAGTTAGCGCCTCTGGAGGCAAGACAGTTTTCGCTGGGCGGGGGGTACTATTGCCTCCCGGGAAATTGTCCAGGAGGTTGCTGAGGCGCTGGCATGGCAGAGCCGTGCCCCGCGGTTAGCGCCCGGGCCGCGGCGCATCATCGCTGTGTGCAGTGGCCGTGTGCCAACCCCTTAACGACCCGCAAGGGAAATTGCCCCGCGAAGCTGGTGCGGGAGGATGTCATCCGCTCTTGGGACGGTGATTAAAGGTGAGGGCACCAGCGCCATTTTTTTTTGTCGGCCAACTCTCGGGTCAGCCCGGCCATGGCGGCCCTAGTGTGATCCTGGCCACCATTGTGCAGCCTGGCACACTGTCATGGGTGCGGGGCTGTTGGCCCCGACGCACGCTGCTCTAATGGCCCAGGGGGAACCATCAGAGGCCATGCAGAGTGCGCAGCGGCTCTCCCCTTTAATCGAATGGGAGGGGCCTTGAAGCACGTCAGCGCTACGTGAAGCATCCACATCGCGCTTCCCTCAGCGGCCCAGGACTGCCCTTACAGAAAGTGGAGTACCGGAGATAGCGGTAAGGGCAATTCCGTGGCAGGGGTGGGACTTCCGTGCCGGGTGCTAAATGTCCCGGCCCCGGATGGTTATCGCCCCCAATGTTTATTAATGGAAGTGATTGAAGTTGAAAATACGGATACCCGTTCTTGTTAAATTGTTCAATTATTTTTAATACTGTGAATTAAAGAACTATAGCACTTTTTATTTGTTGGTTGTAAGGTTGCATTGTGATTAATATTCTAATCACTTATGTGGACATGCAGCATGTCAGTGCCATAGGAATGCCGCTGCTCCTGCTGCTTGTGCAGCCATTGCTATAATAACACGAGGGATGAGCTGATACATTGAAAACTTTACAATTAATACTAATTGCACGAATAGATATGCCTCTTTCAGCTCACCTTGGATTTTTAGATTGTTTGTTGATGCATAACCATGTAACGGAGTGACATTTCTGAAGTGTGAATGCATTATTATGTAGTTCTTTTATATCCCAGTCATTTCTGACAAGTAATTTATAAAAAAAGAGTTTGTACATGATGAACTAAAAGCTTTTAATTAATTTTACCATAAACAAACTTGCAGGACGGATAGGTAAATGACAAATAAATTTCAATATAGGTCAGTGTGAGGTGATGCATTTTGGTAGGAGGAACAAGAAGGCCACCTTCTCCTGGGGAAATAAGACTCTAAATGGGCTAGAGTGATCTAGGGGTATAGCTTCACAAATAAGGTTAAAAAAGCCATAAAACTGCAAATAAAGCACTGGGGTTCATTTCTAGAGGAATAAAATACGAAAGCAGAGAAGTTATGTTAAACCTGTATCGGACCTTGTTTGATTGTCTCATGACTTGAGACGGTGGGGTGGCAATATAGTATTACTGTATATATGCTTTTAAGTGATTGCTGTTGTTGTGATAAAAGTTGTTGAACACCATCACCTCCAAGTTCCCCTCCAAGTCACACACCATCCTGACTTGGAAATATATCGCTGTTCCTTCATTGTCGCCGGGTCAAAATCCTGGAACTCCTTCCCTAACAGCACTGTGGGAGTACCTGCACCATGCGGACTGCAACGGTTCAAGAAGGTGGCTCACCACCACTTTCTCAAGGGCAATTAAGGATGGCAATAAACCTGGTGCCAGGTTAAGGATATCTCCTCGCAGCTGGAGAAGAACTTGGAGTGGGAGAGGGAGGATCCAATTGTCGTGGTCCATGTAGGAACCAATGACATAAGTAGAACTAAGAATGAGGTTCTGCTGAGGGAGTTTGAGGAGCTAGGGTCTAAATTAATAAGCAGAACCTCAAGGGTAATAATATCTGGATTACTATCTGAGCCACACGCAAGTTGGCATAGGGTCAAGCAGGTCAGAGAGTTAAATGCGTGGCTCATTGAGTGGTGTGGGAGGAAGGGGTTTCAATTCAAGGGGCACTGGCACCAGTACTGGGGAAACAGGGAGCTGTTCTGTCGGGACGGGCTCCACTTAAACCGGGCTGGGACCAACGTCCTGGCGAATCGAATAACTAGGCCTGTAGATAGAGCTTTAAACTAAAAAATGGGGGGTGGGGAGAGGTCAGGTGAGGGGAAATTTAGAAAGTTAAAGAGAAAGGTCAATGCAATAGAGCAGTGTAGCAATTTGGGTAAAAATAAGCAGAGTGTGACAGGAAGGTACAGAGAGTTTAATGGTAGTAATGCAACAGAGAATAATGACAAAGCAGGGAATAATGGTAAAACAATTAAATTGTAGGCTCTTTATCTGAATGCATGGAGCATTCATAATAAGATATATGAATTGGTGGCACAAATAGAGATAAATGTGTTTGATCTAATAGCCATTACAGAGATGTGATTGCAAGGTGACCAAAGTTGGGAAATAAATGTTCCAGGGTACTTGACGTTTCAAAAAGACAGGCAGAATGGTAAAGGAGGGGGGTAACTGTGATAATAAAGGAAGATATAAGGACAGTAGAGAGAAAGGATCCTGACTCAGAAGATCAGGAAGTAGAATCAGTATGGGTGGAGATAAGGAATAACAAGGGGCAGAAAACACTAGTGGGAGTAGTACATAGGTCCTCTAACAGTAGCTATATCAAGAAATAGTAGGAGCTTGTAACAAAGGTAATGCAATAATCGTGGGGGACTTTAATCTTCATATAGACTGGACAAATCAAATTGGTAAAGGTAGTCTTGAGGACGAGTTCATGGAATGCATTCGGGACAATCTCCTAGAACAATACGCATGGAACCAACCAGGGAACAAGCTATTTTGGATCTTGTATTGTGTAATGAGACAGGGTTAATTAGCAATCTCATATTAAAGGATTCTCTGGGGCAGTGATCATAATATGATAGAATTTCATGTTATGTTTGAGAGTGACTTACCTAAGTCCAAAACATAGAGTCTTAGGGGTCGAAATTCCGTTTCTAACGCCACCTGTTACTGCCGGAGAGGGGCGGCTAACGGGCGGCAGAGGCCTACCGTCGGCGGTAAGCAGCGTGCACGCCTCCGGAGAAATTCAGTTGGGTCTTTGGTAGTTGTGGCAAGAGGCAACGCTACGCCCTCTAACGCCACCCTCGTAGTGACGTCATCACCGGCAGGCGTTCTTACAGCCTGAAAAAAGTGGTGAGTACATAGTGGATCGTGGGCGGAATCGCCCAGAGAGCAAGGTAAGTTTTTTCCTTATTTATTTCTGCATTTTTTCATTTGTTGTAACAGTGGGAAAGTGTATGTCAGTCGAAGTTTTTGTTTTTTTTCTCTTCCCGTTTTTTCACCTAGCATGCCGGCAGTCTCCCATTGCGAAATTCAGTAGGCCTCCTGAGCTCCCGCCCCATTGGCGCCGAGGATGAGTGTGCAATGCCACTTTTTAGCGCTGCTCTCTCATCTTTGCGTGTAAAAACTCAATTTGAGCCTGCACCTGATGCCTGATGGTAAAATCAGCACTCAGGTGGTGACATCACCTCAAAAACGGCAATACCGAATTTCGACCCCTTAAACTTAATCAAAGCCAATTACATAGGTATGAATGGCAAGTTCGTTAAGGTAGATTGGAAAAATAGATTAAAAGGTGTAGCAGTAGATAAGCAGTGGCTAGCATTTAAAGAAATATTTCATAATTCTCAACAAAAATACATTACATTGAGAAATAAAAACTTCACCGGAAAAGTGATCCATCCATGACTAACTAAAGAAGTTATGGATAGCATTAGATTGAAAGAAGAAGCTTATAATGTTGCGAAGAATAGTAGTAAACCTGAGGTTTGGGAGAGTTTCAGAAAACAGCAAAGGATGACAAAAAATTGATAAAAATGGAAAAAATAGACTATGAGAGCAAACTAGCAAGAAATAGAAGCTTCTACAAGTATGTAAAAAGGAAGAGAGTAACAAAAGTAAACATTGGTCCCTTAGAGACTAAGCCAGGAGAAATTATTATGGGGAATAAGGAAATGGCAGAAACATTAAACAAATATTTTGTATCTGTCTTCACAGTAGAAGAAGCAAAAAGCATACCTAAAATGGTGGGGAACCAAGGATCTAATGAGGGTGAGGAACTTAATGTAATTAATATAAGTAGAGAAAAAGTACTAGAGAAACTAATGGGACTAAAAGCTGACAAATCCCCTGGAACTGAGGCCTACATCCTAGGGTTCTAACAGAGGTGGATAGTGGATGCATTGGTTTTGATTTTTCAAAATTCCCTAGATTCTAGAACAGTCCCAACGGATTGGAAGGTAGCAAATGTAACATTGCTATTCAAGAAAGGAGGGAGAGAGAAAACAGGGAATTACAAGCCAGTTAGCCTGGCATCAGTCGTCGGGAAAATGCTGGAATCCATTGTTAAGGAAGTGGTATCAGGGCACTTAGAAAATCATAACATGATTAGGCACAGTCACCTTGGTTATATGAAAGGGAAATCATGTTTGACAAATTTATTAGAGTTTTATGAGGATGTAACTAGCAGGGTGGATCAAGGGGAACCAGTGGACATAGTATATTTGGATTTCCAAAAGGTATTCGATAAGGTGCCACATAAAAGATTATTACACAATTTAAGGACTCATGGGATTGGAGGTAATGTATCAGCATGGATAGAGGATTGGTTAACGGACAGAAAACAGAGAGTAGGGATAAACGGGTCTTTTTCAGGTTGGCAGGCTGTAACTAGTGGGGTGCCGCAAGGATTAGTGCTGGGATCTCAGCTAATTACAATCTATATTAATTACCTAGATGAAGGGACCGAATGTAACGTATTCAAGTTTGCTGACGATACAAAGCTAGGTGATACTGTAAGCTGTGAGAACACAAAGCGTCTGCAAAGGGATATAGATAGACTATGTCAGCAGGCAGTAAGGTGACAAATGGAGTATAATGTAGGGAAATGTGAGGTTATTCACTTTGGGAGGAAGAATAGAAAAACAGAATATTTTTTAAATGGTGAGAAACTTTGAAATGCTGGTGTTCAGAGAGATTTGGGTGTCCTGTGCAAGAAACACAGAAAGCTAGCATGCAGGTACAGCAAGCAATAAGGACGGCAAATGGCATGTTGTCCTTTATTGCAAGGGGATTGGAGTATAAGAGTAAGGAAGTCTTGCTACAATTGTACAGGGTTTTGGTGAGACCACATCTGGAGTACTGTGCATAATTTTGGTCTCCTTGTCTAAGGAAGGATATACTTGCCTTGCAGGCGGTACAACGAAGGTTCATGAGATTGATTCCTGGGATGAGAGGGCTGTCTTATGATGAGAGATTGTGTAGAATGGGCTTAAACTCTCTGAAGTTTAGAAGAATGAGAGGTGGTCTCATTGGACCATACAAAATTCTGAAGGGGATTGACAGGGTAGATGCTGAGAGGTTGTTTCTCCTGGCTGGAGTGTCAAGAACTAGGGGGCACAGTCTCAGGATAAGGGGTAGGCCATTTAGGATAGAGATGAGGAGGAATTTCTTCACTCAGAAGGCTGTGCACCTTTGGAATTCTCTGCCCCAGAGGGCTGTGGATGCTGAGGGCTAGAAATTCGACAGGTTTGCGCCCGTTTTACTGCCGTGGCGGGGCGGAAAAAGTGATTTTCTTGGACGGTAAATGCGGCACACAAAATTTAGCGCCCAAGCGGAAAACTCAGCAGCGGTTTTGCGTCGGTGGTAAAAGTTATCGCCATCTGTTTTAAAAACTTTTTATGACATCAATTGGCGTGCAACACTCTGCTATCGCTGCGGGGGGAAATTCGCTGATACACCATTATTACCGCCTGCTCAGAAACACGCCGGAAAAAATCCAGTCTTACCTGCTCGGACCCATGACGCACCTGGCGCTAACGACGACGTCTTGAAAAACGGAGCAGAAGTTCAGTTTTTGGAGGGAAGGCTGCATTTTACACATTGAGGTTTTTGTGAGTTTATAGTTCGTTTTTAAGGCAATTTGAGGACATTCAAAAGAATGGGGGCAATAATATCTCTGCCATTATTGCTGGCTGCTTTTTCTATGCAGCATCGAGCTGGTAGAAGGCTTATTCAAGAACAGTTTGAGTGTAATCAAAGAGCTCGCAGACGTATGGAAAGGAGGCCTTACCCCCCCATGAGTTTACGGGGAACAGCGCTCATACCTGCAGCTGTCTGAGGCACAATGCATTCAAAGGCTGTGCTTCCGAAAAGAGGTACTCACAGAGATATGCCAGCTCATAAAGGCAGACCGACAGCTTACCATCAGCATCAGGACTACTGCCTGTCAAGGTGAAGGTGACTGCGGCACTTGCCTTCTATGCCTCCTGCTCCTTTCAGGCTTCAGCAGGGGACATATGCTGCATCTCGCAGTTTGCATTCGCCAGGTTGTTACTGCGTTGTACGCATGCAGGATGGACTTTATAAAGTTCCCAATGACCAAGGAGGTTCAGAATGAGAGGGCTGTGGGTTTTGCATGAATTGCTAGCTTTCCCAAGGTTCAGGGTGCCATTGACTGTACACACATCATCCTGCGAACACCTTTAGAGTAGCCAGAGGTTTACCGAAACTGAAAGGGATTCTACTCCCTGAACATATAGATCATTTGTGACCAGACTCAGTGCATCATGGCAGTAAATGCCCAGTTTCCAGGGAGCATCCATGATGCTTTTTCTTGTGTGACAGCAGTGTCTCACACCTGTTTGAGCGTCAGCCACAAGGCCAGAGCTGGATGCTGGGGGACAAAGGTAACGGCCTCACCACCTGACTCATGACCCTGCCTCCGGAACCCTCAGACACAAGCTGAGCATCGCTATAATGACAGCTGTCATGTATCTTACAATATTATATATAACTGTATCCTAACATGCTATACATGACTGTAATAAGATATGACCTGTAACCACCAGCATACCTTACCACCAGGGTGCACTTGCAAGAGACAGGTATATAAGGACAGGTCTCAGGCAAGTGCAGCAGTCCAGAGCTGTGAAATAAAGGTGCAGGTCCAGAGTGACCTTGACTTCACTACATGCCTCGTGTGAATCTGTACTGAGGGGACAGGACTTTACAGTGGCGACGAGTTACGGGATTACAGAATCCACAGAATGGCGAACAATGGATCAGATGAAAAGTACAATGTGGGAGACAATTGGGAGGAATTTATAGAAAGGCTCCAGCAAAGCTTCGTAACCAAAGACTGGTTAGGCGACGATAAGGCAGACAAGAGAAGAGCCCATCTCTTGACCAGCTGTGGCTCGAAAACATACGCTTTAATGAAGGATCTGTTGGCACCTGAGAAACCAGCAAGCAAGTCGTTTGAAGAATTGAGCACACTGGTAAGAGACCACCTGAAGTCTACACATGGCCAGACACAGGTTCTACAACTACAGACGCATTGTGGGCCAGAGCATACCCGACTTCGTGGCGGAACTTCGGAGGTTGGCTAGTTTATGTGAGTTCTCCGATGAACTGAGGAGAGAAATGCTGAGAGACTTTTTCATTGAAGGAATAGGCCATGCAGGCATATTCCGAAAGCTCATGGAGACCAAGAACCTGACCTTAGAGGCAGCAGCACTGGTTGCACAGACATTCTTGGTAGGGGAAGAAGAAACAAGGTTGATTTACAATGCAGGTACGACAACTAACAAAATATCGGAACAAGAAGTTCACAGCACTAAACAAGCTGCTACCCCCACACACAGACAAAACCGGGAGAACAGGCTCTCGACAGCAGGCAGAAGCCATCAAGGGCCACAGGAACAGCCGTTCACACCTCATCAACCCACAATGCGAGCAATCAACTACAAACTGAGAGAAACTCAAGAGAGATCAGTAGCTCATTCTTTGGGAACACTTTGAACAATGGAACAGTTCTGTGCTGGAGGTGTGGGGATGGGCACTCGTCAAGGGGATGTCGATTTCAGCAGGCTGTTTGCAGAAATTGTGAATATACAGGGCATTTGGCCCGCATGTGCAAAAAAAACGGCAGCTCCGCTGGTATACGAATCGGATGGATCGGAAAGCGGACCAGAAGATGGTGGGGACAGTACCCGGGACACCGATGTACAGCGGGTCAACACGATCAATGGCCGCTGCTCCTACAACAGACGCCTCCTATAATGATGAGGGTCTTACTCAACGGGATATCTGTCAACATGGAGCTGGATATGGGAGCAAGTCAATCTCTCATGGGCGCTCAACAATTTGAACAACTGTGGCCGCATAAAAGAGACAGACCAAAACTCACAAGGGTCGACACCAAACTAAGGACCTATACCAAAGAAATCATACCAGTCCTCGGCAGCGCCATGCTCTCTGTCACACACAAAGGGAGAGTGAACTGATTTCCCCTGTAGATTGTCCCCGGAGACCCCCCAGCACTGCTGGGGAGAAGCTGGCTGGCAAAACTAAACTGGAAATGGGATGATGTCCATGCCATGTCATTAGAGGAACGGACCTCCTGCTCAACAGTTATAAAGCGATTTGAACATCTCTTTCAGCCAGGTGTGGGCACTTTCAAAGGGACGAAAGTCAAAATCTACATCGCACAGGATGCTAGACCGGTCCATCACAAGGCCAGAGCTGTACCCTATGTGATGAGGGAAAAGATTGAACATGAACTAGACAGGCTTCTGCGGGAAGGCATTATATCACCTGTGGAATTTAGTGACTGGGCAAGCCCCATCGTCCCAGTCATGAAGCCTGATGGATCCGTACGAATCTGTGGGGACTACAAATCTACCATAAACAGAGTCTCCCTACAGGACCAGTACCCGCTGCCCAGAGCGGAGGACTTATTTGCCACATTGGCTGGAGGTAAACTTTTCTCAAAACTAGATCTCACATCTGCGTATATGACGCAAGAATTGACCGAAGAATCCAAGCTACTCACCACCATCAACACACATCGAGGCCTTTTCATGTACAATCGATGCCCATTCGGCATCAGGTCGGCAGCTGCCATATTCCAGCGCAACATGGAGAGTCTGCTCAAGACCATCCCGGGGACAGTTGTATTTCAAGACGACATACTTATCACGGGCAGGGACACCGACTCCCATCTCCGTAATTTGGAGGAAGTACTAAAGCGGTTGGATCGGGTAGGCCTATGAGTCAAAAAATCCAAGTGCCTGTTTCTCGCACCCGAGGTTGAATTTTTGGGCAGAAGGATTGCCACTGATGGAATCCGCCCAACAGAATCCAAAACAGAAGCAATTCGCCTGGCACCCAGGCCCCGGAATGTCTCAGAACTGCGCGCCTTTCTCGGGCTACTCAATTACTTTGGGAACTTTATGCAGAACTTAAGCACGCTGCTGGAGCCTCTCCACATGCTACTCAGGAAGGGGTGCGATTGGTTTTGGGGGGACGCCCAGGAACGCGCCTTCAATAAGGCACGCAACCTTCTGTTCCAACAGTGTTTTGACTTTCTTTGACCCAGGTAAAAAGCTAGTTCTCACATGCGATGCGTCAGCGAATGGGGTCGGGTGCGTTTTGCAACATGGCAAATTACAACCCATAGCTTATGCCTCCAGGTCACTTTCGCGGGCGGAGCGCGGGTACGCAATGGTATAGAAGGAGGCGCTCGCGTGCGTGTAACGTGTCAAAAAGATGCACCAATACCTTGTCGGGGCCAAGTTCGCATTAGAAACCGACCACAAGCCCCTCACGTCCCTCCTATCCGAGAGCAAGGCAATAAACGGCAATGCCTTGCACAAATCCAACGGTCGGCACTCATGCTGGCGTCCTACGACTATACCATAAGGCACAGACCAGGCACAGACAACTGTGCCAATGCACTCAGCAGGCTACCCCTGGCGACCACGGAAGGGTCTGACGAACAGGACTGTGAGATAGTCATGGCAATCAATGCCTTTGAGTCCACAGGTTCGCCCATGACGGCTCGCCAAATCAGAGCCTGGACGGCCAGCGACCACACGTTATCCTTAGTAAAAAGATGTGTCCTAACCGGTGACTGGGCAGATGCTCGCGATGCCTGCCCTGAGGAATTAAAACCCTTTCACAGGCGCATGCATGAGCTATCACTACAAGCAGACTGCCTGATGTGGGGCAGCCGAGTAGTCATGCCTCTGCGAGGCAGAGAGGCATTTGTCCGGGAGCTCCACCACAAGCACCCAGGGATCGTTCTCATGAAGGCCATAGCCAGATCCCATGTCTGGTGGCCTGGTATTAATGCGGACTTGGAGCTCTGCGTCCGAAGGTGCACCATTTGTGGCCAACTCAGCAATGCCCCCAGGGAGGCTCCACTGAGCCCCTGGCCCTGGCCTACAAAACCATGGTCGCGGGTGCATGTAGATGATGCGGACCCATTCATGGGCAAAATGTTCCTCGTAGTTGTAGATGCATTTTTAAAGTGGATCGAATGCACCATTTTAAACTCGAGCACAACCTCCACCACTGTGGAGAGCCTCGCAACCATGTTGCAATGCACGGAATCCCTGACATATTGGTCAGTGACAATGGTCCGTGCTTCACCAGCGCAGAATTCCAAGACTTTATAATTGACCACGGCATAAATCACGTCAAGACTGCACCGTTCAAGCCGGCCTCCAACGGCCAAGCGGAGAGAGCAGTGCAAATCATTAAACAAGGCATGCTTAAAATCCAAGGCCCCACGCTGCAGGGTCGCCTGTCACGACTGCTGCTGGCATACAGATCTCGTCCGCACTCACTGACTGGGATCCCCCCCGCGCAACTGTTGATGAAAAGGACTTTAAAAACAAGGCTCTCATTAATCCTCCCAGACATGCACGAAATCGTTGAGGCAAAGCGCCATTAGCTGACTGAGTACTATGACAGAAATTCGAGGGGGAGATGGAATGAGATAGGAGACAAAGTGTTTGTACTAAACTATGGCAGGGGTCACAATGGCTTGCAGGGACAGTAACGGGCAAGGAAGGAAACAGGCTACTGGCAGTACAAATGGACAATGACAAAACCTGCCGGAGGCATATTGACCAAGTGAAAAGCAGATTTACCAACAACACTGCGGAACCAGAGGCAGACTACAATGTGGAACTCGCACCACACCTGGTGGACAGACAGGGGGAACAACCTGAGGAAAGGGCAATCCCAACAGACAGCCCAGGCGAGTCAACAACAATCACACCAATCGAAACAGACAGCCCAGGCGAGATACCAGCAACCACACTCAAAGAAAAACAGACACCAAGGCAAACAACTGAACCACAACTCAGACGCTCCACGCGAGAGCGTGGACCACTCGAGAGACTGAACCTATAAAGACAATAGGACCTTGGGGGAGGGTGATATCATGTATCTTACATTATTATAGATAACTGTATCCTAACATGCTATACTTGACTGTAATAAGATATGACCTGTAACCACTAGCATACCTTACCACCAGGGGTGCACTTGCAAGAGACAGGTATATAAGGACTGGTTTCAGGCAAGTGCAGCATTCCAGAGCTGTGAAATAAAGGTGCGGGTCCAGAGTGACCTTGACTTCACTACATGCCTCGTGTGAATCTGTACTGAGGGGACAGGACTTTACAACAGCCATATAGCCACATGCAATATCATCAAAAAGACAATTGGAGTGCTCAAGCAACGCTTCCGATGCCTGGACCACTCTGGAGGCAGCCTGCAATACTCCCCTCAGCAGGTCGCTGAGTTAATTGTGGTGTGCTGCATGCTACACAACATAGCCAGCATGAGGGGATAGAAACATAGAAAATAGGTGCAGGAGTGGGCCATTCGGCCCTACGAGCCTGCACCACCATTCAATAAGATCATGACTGATCATTCACCTCAGTACCCCTTTCCTACTTTCTCTCCATACCCCTTGATCCCTTTAGCCGTAAAGGCCATATCTAACTCCCTCTTGAATATATCCAATGAACTGGCATCAACAACTCTCAGTGGTAGGGAATGCCACAGGTTAACAACTCTCTGAGTGAAGAAGTTTTTACTCATCTCAGTCCTAAATGGCTTATCCCTTATCCTTAGACTGTGTTCTCTGGTTCTGGACTTCCCCAACATCGGGAACATTCCTCTTGCATCTAACGTGTCCAATCCCATCAGAATTTTATATGTTTCTGTGAGATCCCCTCTCATCCTTCTA
The DNA here is from genome assembly GCF_044704955.1 of Pristiophorus japonicus. Lineage (NCBI taxonomy): Eukaryota > Metazoa > Chordata > Chondrichthyes > Pristiophoridae > Pristiophorus > Pristiophorus japonicus. Next base: position 259,406,103 of record NC_091980.1, on the reverse strand, counting down.
AACTCCAGTGAATACAGGCCCAGTCTATCCAGTCTCTCCTCATATGTCAATCCTGCCATCCCGGGAATCAGTCTGGTGAACCTTCGCTGCACTCCCTCAATAACAAGAACGCCTTCCTCAGATTAGGAGAACAAAACCGGACACAATATTCCAGGTGAGGCCTCACCAAGGCCCTGTACCACTGCAGTAAGACCTCCCTGCTCTTATACTCAAATCCCCTAGTTATGAAGGCCAACATACCATTTGCCTTCTTCACCGCCTGCTGTACCTGAATGCCAACTTTCAATGACTCATGTACCATGACACCCAGGTCTCGTTGCACCTCCCCTTTTCCTAATCTGCCACCATTCAGATAATATTCTGCCTTTGTGTTTGTTGTGTATCTGTAAAGCATGCATCCCCATGTTCCGCCACCAGGGAGCGCATCCTCTGAAGTCCCAAGGGGTCCCAGCATCCCTTGGGAGCACTGTATATAAGCCGGCCCCTAAGGCCTGTTCCTCACTCTGGAGTGTTTTAATAAAGACTGAGTTCACTGTTACTTTAACCTCCCTGTGTACAGTCTCATCTGTGTTAGGAACACAATAATTGGCGACGAGTATATGAATCCAACACAAAGATGCAGCAAACTGTGGGCATCCTGGAGAAGTTCTCGGAGGGTGAGGACTGAGAAGCCTATGTCGAACAGCTAGACCAGTACTTTGTAGCCAACGAGCTGGACGGAGAAGGAAGCGCTGCAAAAAGGAGAGTGGTTCTCCTCATGGTCTGCGGGGCACCGACCTACAGCCTCATGAAGAATCTTCTGGCTCCGGTGAAACCCGTAGATCAGTCGTATGAGGAGCTGTGTACACTGGTTCCGGAGCATCTTAACCCGAGGGAGAGCGTGCTGATGGCGAGGTATCAGTTCTACACGGGCCAGCGATCTGAAGGTCAGGGAGTGGCGAGCTACGTTGCCGAGCGAAGGTGACTTGCAGGACAATGTGAGTTTGATGGCTACCTGGAGCAAATGCTCAGAGACTTTTTTGTACTGGGCATTGGCCACGAGACCATCCTACGAAAACGATTGACTGTAGAGACACCGATCCTCAGTCGGGCCATTGCGATAGCACAGGCGTTTATGTCCATCGGTGATAACACCAAACAAATCTCTCAGCACACAAATGCTAGCAATGTTCATAAATTAACTGGAACTGTGTTTGTGAGCAGAAATGTACAGGGCAGAACCCATGAGTCTGCAACTGCCAGTAGGCCTCAGGTGACCCAGATGACTCAGAGTCCACAACAAAGGATGAATGCACGGCAATTCACACCTTGTTGGCGTTGTGGAGGCTTCCATTCAGCCTATTCATGCCGCTTCAAAGGGTATGTTTGCAAGAGCTGTGGAACAATGGGGACCTCCAACAAGCTTGCAGATGAGCTGCAAGCTCTGCAAAACCTGCTAAGCACCACGTGGCAGAGGAAAATCGGTCCATGGTGGATCAAAGCAATTTCGAGCCTCAGAGAGAGGAGACAGATGCTGAAGTACATGGGGTGCACACATTTTCAACGAAATGTCCACCTATAATGCTAAATGTAAAATTGAATGGCTTACCTATAGCCATGGAACTAGACATCATGAGTAAAAAGATGTTTGAGAGACTGTGGTGCAACAAGGCACTCAGGCCAGCCCTGAGCCCCATCCACACGAAACTGAGAACATACACCAATGATCTTATCACTGTCCTGGGCAGCGCCATGGTCAAGGTCACCTACGAGGGCACGGTGCATGAACTGCCACTCTGGATTGTCCCGGGCGATGGCCCCACACTGCTTGGAAGGAGCTGGCTGGGCAAAATCCGCTGGAACTGGGATGACATCCGAGCGCTATCACATGTTGATGAGGCCTCATGTACCCAGTTTTTTAACAGATTTCCTTCCCTTTTTGAGCCAGGTAGTGGAAACTTTTCTGGGGCGAAGGTGCGGATCCACTTGGGGGCCCAGAGGCACGACCCATTCACCACAAGGCGCAAACGGTACCTCACATGATGAGGGAGAGAGTGGAAATCGAGCTGGACAGGCTGCAATGCGAGGGCATCATCTCCCCAGTGGAATTCAGCGAGTAGGCCAGCCCGATTGTGTCAGTACTCAAAAGTGATGGCTCGGTCAGGATTTGCGGCGATTATAAAGTAACTATTAATCGTTTCTTGCTACAGGACCAATACCCGCTACCTAAGGCAGACGACCTATTTGCGATGCTGGCAGGAGGCAAGGCGTTCACCAAGCTCGACCTGACTTCGGCCTACATGACGCAGGAGCTGGAGGAGTCTTCGAAGGGCCTCACCTGCATCAACATGCACAAGGGACTGTTCATCCATAACAGATGCCCGTTTGGAATTCAGTTGGCTGCAGCGATCCTCCAGAGAAACATGGAGAGCCTACTCAAGTCGGTACCACGCACAGTGGTTTTTCAGGACGACATATTAGTCACGGGTCGGGACACCGTTGAGCACCTACAAAACCTGGAGGAGGTCCTCCAGCAGCTGGATTGCGTAGGGCTGCGGCTGAAGAGGTCGAAATGCGTCTTCATGACAACAGACGTGGAGTTTTTGGGGAGAAAAATCACGGTGGGCGGCATTCGGCCCACAGACGCCAAGACAGAGGCTATCAGGAGCACGCCCAGGCCACAGAACGTCACGGAGCTGCGGTCGTTCCTGGGACTCCTCAACTATTTTGGTAACTTCCTACCGGGGTTAAGCACCCTCTTAGAGCCCCTACAAGTGTTATTGCGTAAAGGTGAGAACTGGGTATGGGGAAAAAAAACAAGTAATTGCTTTTGAGAAAGGCAGAAACATTTTATGCTCCAACAAGCTGCTTGTATTGTATAACCCGTGTAAAAGACTTGTGCTAGCATGTGATGCGTTGTCGTATGGAGTCGGGTGTGTATTACAACAAGATAATGTTGTGGGGAAGTTGCAACCTGTCGCCTATGCCTCCAGGAGCTTGTCTAAAGCCGAGAGGGCCTATAGCATGATTGAGAAAGAGGCATTAGTGTGTGTGTTCGGGGAAAAGAAAATGCATCAGTCCCTGTTTGGCCTCAAATTTGAGCTGGAAACCGATCACAAGCCCCTCATATCCCTGTTCGCTGAAAACAAGGGGATAAATACTAATGCCTCAGCCCGCATACAAAGGTGGGCACTCGCGCTATCTGCGTATAACTATACCATTCGCCACAGGCCAGGCACCGAGAACTGTGCAGATGCTGTCAGTCGGCTACCATTGCCCACCACAGGGTTGGAAATGGCGCAGTCTGCAAACTTGTTGATGGTGGCGCAGCCCGCAGACTTGTTGATGGTCATGGAAGCGTTTGAAAATGATAAATCACCTGTCACGGCCTGCCAGATTAGGACTTGGACCAGCCAAGATCCTTTGCTGTCCCTAGTAAAAAGCTATGTACTGCATGGGAGCTGGACCAGCATCCCCGTTGAAATGCAAGAGCTAATCAAGCCGTTCCAGCGGTGAAAAAACGAGCTGTCCATTCAGGCAGACTGCCTGTTGTGGGGTAACCGCGTAGTGCTACCCAAAAAGGGCAGGGAGACGTTCATCTCGGATCTCCACAGCACACACCTGGGTATAGTAATAATGAAAGTGATAGCCAGATCCCACGTGTGGTGGCCCGGTATCGACTCTGTCTTAGAGTCCTGTGTACGGCAATGTAGCGTGTGTGCTCAGCTGAGCAATGCGCCTGGAGAGGCACCACTAAGTTTGTGGTCCTGGTCCTACAGACCATGGTCGAGAATTCATGTCGACTATGCGGGCCCGTTTCTCGGTAAAATGTTCCTGGTGGTGGTGGATGCTTTTTCAAAATGGATTGAATGTGAAATAATGTCAGGAAGCACCGCCACCGCCACCATTGAAAGCCTGAGGGCCATGTTTGCCACCCACGGCCTGCCTGACATACTGGTCAGTGACAACAGGCCATGTGTCACCAGTGCCGAATTTAAAGAATTCATGACCCGCAATGGGATCAAACATGTCACCTCGGCCCCGTTTAAACCAGTCTCCAATGGGCAGGCAGAGCAGGCTGTACAAACAATCAAACAGAGCCTTAAATGAGTCACAGAAGGCTCGCTCCAAACCCACCTGCCCCAAATACTGCTCAGCTACTGCATGAGACTCCACTCGCTCATAGGAGTGCCCCCGGCTGAGTTACTCATGAAAAGGACACTTAAAACCAGACTCTCACTGGTTCACCCCAACCTGCATAATCATGTAGAGAGCAGGCGGCAGCAACAAATTGTAAACGATGGTCGCGCCACTGTGTCACGGGAAATTGATCTGAATGACTCTTTGTATGTGCTAAACTATGGACATGGTCCCAAGGGAATCGCGGACACGGTGATAGCTAAAGAAGGGAGCAGGGTGTTTGTAGTCAAACTAGACAATGGACAAATTTGCAGAAAGCACCTGGACCAAACGAGGCTGTGGTTCACAGACTGCCCTGAACAACCCACAGCAGACACCACCTTTTCGAGCCCACAACACACACCCAAAGGATCAACGACACCACCCCGGACCAGGAAATCGAACCCATCACGCCCAACAGCCCAGCAAGGCCAGGCTCACCCAGCAACCCTGCAGGGCCAACAACACGCCAGCCCAGTGAGGGCACAGCCAACATACCAGAACAGACATTTGTACCGAGGCAGTCCACCAGGGAAAGAAAGGCTCCCGACCACCTCACCTTGTAAATAGTTTTCATTTTGATTTTGCGGGGGAGTGATGTGTATCTGTAAAGCATGCACCCCCATGTTCCGCCACCAGGGAGTGCATCCACTGAAGTCGCAAGGGATCCCAGTATCCCTTGGGAGCACTGTATATAAGCCGGCCCCTAAGGCCTGTTCCTTACTCTGGAGTGTCTTAATAAAGATGAGGTCACTGTTACTTTAACCTCCCTGTGTGCAGTCTCATCTGTGTTAGGAACACAATCGTGTTTTTGCCCCCAAAGTGGATAACCTCTCATTTATCCATATTATACTGCATCTGCCATGCATTTGCCCACTCAGCTAACCTGTCCAAGTCATCCTGCAGCGTCTTAGCGTCCTCCTCACAGCTCACACTGCCACCCAGTTTAGTGTCATCTGCAAACTTGGAGATATTACACTCAGTTCCTTCATCTAAATCATTAATGTATATTGTAAAGAGCTGGGGTCCCAGCACTGAACCTTGCGCCTGCCATTCTGAAAAGGACCCGTTTATCCTGACTCTCTGCTTCCTGTCTGCCAACCAGTTCTCTATCCACGTCAGTATATTACCCCCAATACCATTTGCTTTAATTTTGCACACCAATCTCTTGTGTGGGACCTTGTCAAAATCCTTTTGAAAGTGCAAATACACCACATCCACTGGTTCTGCCTCGTCCACTCTACTAGTTACATCCTCGCTGCTATTTCATCTTTCATAATTGATTCCAACGTTTTCCCCACTACTGATGTCAGAATAACCAGTTTATAATTACCCATTTTCTCTCTCCCTCTTTTTTTAAAAAGTGGGGTTACATTAGCTACCCTCCAGTCCATAGGAACTGATCCAGAGTCAATGTTGGAAAATGATCACCAATGCATCCACTATTTCTAGGGCCACTTCCTTAATTACTCTGGGATGCAGACCATCAGGCCCTGGGGATTTATCGGCCTTCAATCTTATCAATTTCCCTAACACAATTTTACATCTAATAAGGATTTCCTTCGGTTCCTCCTTCTCACTAGACCCTCGGTCCCCTAATATTTCCGGAAGATTATTTGTGTCTTCCTTTGTGAAGACAGAACCAAAGTATTTGTTCAACTGGTCTGCCACTTCTTTGTTCCCCATTATAAATTCACCTGAATCCGACTGCAAGGGACCTACGTCTGTCCTCACTAATCTTTTTCTCTTCATATATCTGTAGAAGCTTTTGCAGTCAGCTTTTATGTTCCCAGCAAGCTTCCTCTTATACTCTATTTTCCCCCTCCTGATTAAACCCTTTGTCCCCCTGTGCTGAATTCTAAATTTCCTTCAGTCCTCAGGTTTGCTGCTTTTTCTGGCCAATTTATATGCCTCTTCCTTGGATTTAACACTATCCTTAATTTCCCTTATTAGCCACGGTTGAGCCACCTTCCCCGTTTTACTTTTACTCCAGACAGGGATGTATAATTGTTGAAGTTCATCCATGTGATCTTTAAATGTTTGCCATTGCCTATTAAGTATCATTTGGCAGTCTATTCTAGCCAATTGACGTCTCGTACCATCGAAGTTACCTTTTCTTAAGTTCAGAACCCTAATCTCTGAATTAACTGTGTCACTCTCCATCTTAATAAAAAATTCTACCATACTATGCTCACTCTTCCCGAAGAGGCCTCGCACAACAAGATTGCTAATTAGTCCTTTCTCATTACACATCACCCAGTCTAGGATGGCCAGCCCTCTAGTTGGTTCCTCGACATATTGGTCCAGAAAACCATCCCTAATACACCTCCACCGTATTGCTACCAGGATTTGCTACTGGGGATTGCAGGACCACCTCAGGAGAGAGGGGAGGAGGATGACCACGAGGAGGAGGACAAGGAGCCTGGCGATGAACCCATGCCACCACCACCACCACAGTGGAGGCTTTGTGGACTTTCACCACTGCAAAAGTCTTACATCAGCAGCTCATAAATCAATATTTTGCTTCAACAGTGAATTGCACGTTTCACCGTTGTCTGCCCACTCTCTCCCACCATGTTGACTATTCCCCCTCTTATTCTACAAATGAGACACTGCACAAGAATGGTTAAGGTGAACAAAAGAATTTATAAAACATTTGTAAATTTATGAAGGATTTGTACATTCTTGAAACTTTGTAAACTTTAATTTTGAAATTTAAATAAATTTTTAACTTGAACACAATTTGTAAAACTTCTAAAACTTGTATAAAATAACGAAAACAGGAAAACTACAGCAGAATAGCAACAAAACAATACCGAACATCTTTTAACTGTGACCACCTTTGCCCCCCGCCGCCCCCTGATCTTACCCATCCCCCTCGCTTTTTGCCCCTATCCCTACCCGTGTTGGGACCAAGACAGTGTACAGCAACATGCGCAGAGTGCTGCTGCTGTTGGGGGAGAGACAATGGAGACACCATTGGACCCCCTGGAGAAGCTCGGGGTATGAAAGGCCCGGCTTCTGAGTGGCAAGGCTCTTGTTCGGCCTCACCACTCACAGGTGCTGTCGGTCTGGGTGGTATACTGGGGACTGCAGTGCCAATAGTCGAGACCATCAATTGTCGCAGGGCATTGACAGCCTCGGTGTTCTCCCGGATTGCAGCTGCAATCTGCGACATGCCCTGTCTCATGTTGCAGATTGTGTCGCAGATTGTGCCGCAATGTTGCCGGGAATGCCATCCAGGGTATAGAGGAGCTCTCGACCGAGTTCGATGCTCTCCCTTGACAGTCCCACCATATCCAGTTGTGCGTCTTCCTGTCTTTCAGCAGACTGGCTTTGCCGACTCAACCTCCAAAGAGACGGCATACGGGGTTCAACTCTGGAGGTGCATTGCTGCACATGACTTGGACCCGCCTCCTCAGATGAGACAAAGCCTGTCAATGTGGCTTCCTTTGAGGAACTTGTGGCCACAGCTAAAAGACATGCTGCCTGCATCACCCCTCCCCCCCCACCACCAGCACCCCCAGCACCTCCTCCACCCCCAGCACCCCCTCCACCACCTCCCCCCCCCACAACAGCTTCATGATGTTGTTCCTCCCATGGATGGTCCTCAGCTCGGCCCTCATCTTCCTACTCGACGCACACATGATGGGCTGAGGTGGCAGCTTGCATAGGAGGATGTGGCACCTCAGAATCCTCATTGCAAAATAGAAAACAACAGACGAGTGGCTAGCAGCAGGAGAGGGGGCAGGGTGATATGAGTAAGGTCACATAGAGCAGGCTTATTTGAAGGACCACCACTACTGCATTATATGTCGTCGAGAGACACTGCATTACATTACCCGAACCCGAGTCCACAGACACTGCATCACATTATCCCAACCCAGCCCGGAGATTTGGCAGGGCTTACCGTCAGTTCAGAACATGGGCTCAGCACCCGTAATGGTAGTTGACCTCCCGGAGGCACCAATTAAACCAGCCACTCTCCAAGGGATGCGTTTGGGCGGACCACCGCCTCTCCTTGCGGTGATTGTGGGACAACCTTTTGTTACGTGTGCAAACCTCACCAATGAGTAAGACTTGCTACCAGGGACCACACCTGTGGGAGACCTAAGGGTCACCTGTGCACCCTGGGCAAGCAGGTATAAAAGGTAATCTACCATGCTGTTTCCTCACATTTGAGTTACATTAAAGAGACCATGGTCACAATGATTTGAGCTTACAACACAGTCTCGTGGAATTATTCTGAACCTAACAACTGGCGACGAGTTACAGATCACTAACTTTCACACGGTAATGGCTGCCGTTGGTATTCTTGAGAGATTTGTTGAGGGTGATGATTGGGAAGCCTTCGTTGAGCGTCTCAATCAGTATTTCGTGGCCAACGAGCTGGACACGGTTGAGACAGCGGTCAAGCGCAGGGCGATTCTCCTCACCATATGTGGGTCATCAAAAATCTGTTGGCACCGGTCAAACCAATGGACAAGACTTACACAGAGCAGTGCATGCTGGTTTGAGAACACCTCAAGCCGAAGGAGAGCATCCTAATGGCCAGGTATCGCTTTTACATGCACCATCGCTCCGAGGGCCAGAACGTGGCTTTGTTGACGACCTATGACGCCTCGCGGGACAGTGCGAATTTGCCGGATCTTTGGGGGAAATGTTGCGGGACTTTTTCGTGCTTGGAATCGGCCACGAGGTCATTCTTCGCAAACTGCTGTCTGCCGAATCTCTAGATCTGAGCAAGGCCATCACGACAGCCCAGGCTTTCATATCCACGAGCGACAACACAAAACAGATATCTTCACAGCATCGTAGCTTACCGGCAAGTACTGTGCATAAAATAATGCCTTCAGGCAGAACTGTACATGACAGGGCCTACACGACCACAGAGGCCAGGCCTAGGGTGACTCAGAGGCTGCTGTGGGGTGTGAATGCGTATCCATTAACACCATATTGGCGCTGCAGGGGAAGTCATAGAGCCCATCAATGTCGATTCAAGCAGTGTGCAAGGGCTGTGGAACAATGGGGCTCCTCCAGCGAATGTGCAAATGACCTCTGACTCACCGCATGGCAAAGTCAGCAGAGGACGACCAAGCCAGCGTGGATCACGCTGAACGAGCAGGAGAGGTTACTCAACCGGAGGATGAAGAGGAAGTGTATGGGGTACACACCTTCATCACCAAAAGCCCGCCGATAATGCTAAAAGTTAAACTTAACGGCATTCCAGTCTCCATGGAATTGGACATGGGGGTGAGTCAATCAATCATGAGCCAGAAAGCTTTTGAGAAACTGGGGCAACAAGGCACAGAGGCCAAAACTGAGCCCGATTCACACAACGCTGCGCACTTACACCAAATAACTCATACCTGTTATTGGCAGTATGGCAGTGAAAGTATCATACAACGGAATAGTGCATGATTTACCACTATGAATTGTACCAGGTGATGGTCCCATGCTGTTCGGCAGAAGCTGGCTAGGAAAGATCCGATGAAACTGGGACGACATCAAAGCACTGTCTTCGGTGGATGACGCCTCGTGTGCTCAGGTGCTAAGCAAATTCCCGGCGTTATTTGAGCCAGGTGCCAAGGTGCAGATCCATCTTGTTCCTGGGGCACGGCCCATTTATCACAAGGCCCGAGCAGTCCCATATATGATGCGAGAGAAAGTCGAGATCGAGCTGCACAGACTTCAACGAGAGGGAATCATATTGCCATTCGAGTTCAATGAGTGGGCCAGTCTAATTGTGCCGGTGCTAAAGAGCGATGGGACAGTCAGAATCTACGGGGACTACAAGGTAACGATCAACCGAGTCTCGTTACAGGACCAGTACCCACTACCTAAAGCGGAGGACCAGTTTACAATGCTAATAGGGGGAAAGTCGTTCACCAAGCTCGATCTAACCGCTGCTTACATGACACAGGAGTTGGCTGAACCATCAAAGAAATTGACTTGCATCAACATGCACAGAGGACTGTTCGTGTACCACAGATGCCCCTTTGGGATTCGCTCGGCTGCGGCCATCTTCCAGAGGAACATGGAGAGTCTGCTGAAATCGATTCCATGCACCGTGGTGTTCCAAGACGATATCTTGATCACTGGTCGCAACACCACCGAACACTTGCACAACCTGGAAGAGGTTCTAAAGCGACTGGACAGAGTGGGACTCAGGCTGAAACGCTCCAAGTGTGGTTTCCTGGCGCCAGAGGTCGAATTTCTTGGGAAAAAGATTGCGACCGACGGCATCAGACCCACGGACTCCAAGACGGAGGCCATCAAAAATGCACCCAGACCACAGAATGTGACGGAGTTGTATTCGTTCCTGGGACTCCTCAACTATTTTGGTAACTTTCTACCGGAGTTGAGCACTTTGCTGGAACCCTTACATTTATTGCTACGCAAAGGTGATGACTGGGTTTGGGGTAAATCTCAAGAGACAGCCTTTAATAAGGCCAAAAATCTGCTATGCTCTAACAAGTTACTTGTATTGTATGACCCATGTAAACGTTTAGTACTAGCTTGTGATACGTCGTCATACGGGGTCGGTTGTGTGTTACAGCAAGCCAATGTGTCAGGCAAACTGCAACCAATTGCATATGTGTCCAGAAGTTTATCCAAGGCTGAAAGAGCCTACAGTATGGTTGAGAAAGAAGCATTAGCATGCGTATACCGGGTTAAGAAAATGCACCAATATCTATTTGGTCTCCGGTTCGAGCTCGAAACCGACCACAAACCGCTTACTTCACTGATCTCAGAAAGCAAAGGTATCAACACCAATGCTTCGTCCCGCATCCAAAGATGGGCACTGACATTGCCTGCATATGACTATGTAATCCACCACAGACCAGGCACTGAGAATTGCGCTGATGCCCTCAGTTGGCTACCATTGCCCACCACTGGGGTGGAAATGGTGCAACCCGCGGACTTGCTTCTGGTAATGGATGTTTTTGAGAGCGAGAGGTCACCCGTCATGGCTCGCCAGATCAGGACCTGGACTAGCCAAGACCCTGTGCTATCACTAGTAAAAAGCTGCATCCTTAATGGGAGCTGGTCAGCGGTTCCCGGGCAAATGCAAGATGAAATGAAGCCATTCCACCGACGTAAGGATGAATTGTCCATCCAATCGGATTGTCTCCTATGGGGTAATCGCATGGTTTTGCCAAAAAAAGGCAGGGAAATATTTATATGTGAACTACACAGTACCCACCCAGGCATAGTCATGATGAAGGCTATCGCCAGGTGGCCCGGCATTGACTCCGAATTGGAGTCATGCATACACCAATGCAACACTTGCTCACAGTTGAGCAATGCACCCAGGGAGGCCCCACTGAGCCTGTGGTCATGGCCCACCAAACTGTGGTCTAGGGTCCACGTAGATTTTGCTGGCCCTTTTCTTGGAAAGATGTTTCTAGTAGCAGTGGACGCTTACTCAAAATGGATTGAATGTATAATAATGTCATCATGTATGTCCATTGCCACCATTGAAAGCCTCTGGGCCATGTTCGCCACCCATGGTTTGCCCGACGTCCTTGTTAGTGACAATGGACCGTGTTTCATCAGCTCGGAATTCAATGAGTTCATGACCCGCAGTGGCATTAAGCATGTCAGGTCTTCCCCATTTAAGTCTACATCCAACGGTCAAGCGGAACGGGCAGTCCAAACCATCAAGCAGAGCTTGAAATGCGTAACGGACGGCTCCTTGCAGACCATGTTATCGTGGGTCCTGCTCAGTTACCGGACACGCCCCCACTCGCTCACCAGGGCTCCCCCTGCAGAATTGTTAATGAAGCGAGCACTCAAAACCAGGCTCTCCTTAGTCCACCCGGACCTCAATGATCACGTAGAAACCCGGCGGCACCGGCATAACGTGTACCATGATCGCGCGGCGACATCGTGTGACAATGATCCTGTTTATGTTCTCAATTACGGTCATGGTCCCAAATGGATTGCTGCCACTGTTTTAGCCAAGGAGGGGAATAGAGTGTTTGTTGTTAAACTGTTGAATGGGCAAACTTGGAGAAAGGATCAGACCAAACTGCGATTCTCTGAGAACCAAGAACAGTTTGAAGAAGACTTTACCATCTGTGATCCACCCACACACCCAACCAGCAATTGACCTCACTGTCAACCACGAGGATGGACCCACCATGCCCGACAGTCCGATCAGACCAGCCACACTTCCTGCAAAAGATGTGCAGAATCATCTTTTAAGATGCCAAAAAGCAATCTTAACAATGTGTAATGATCATTCATGGCAAATAAGGTGCAACACTAAGCCTACCTACAGCAATATGTGTTAAATTTACAATTTGAATAATCCAGGAGTGCATCAATAAAAATATTACTTAATTCTCATGAGCCTGCAATGGTCATTCCACTTTCATTGCTGGTGGTCCCTGGGAATGTCATCAACTGAGGAGACCTCCTCAGCAACACAGGTCCAAAATCTCCTTTCAACGGCTGGGGAGGTGAGTGCGGGGGGGGGTTAATTCGACCCCTCCTATTAAACCCACCCCATCTACTCTCTAATGCTGTTATCAGTACCTCATTGGCATCGGAACTAAATTTCCTGGTCCTCTGCCTACTATAATCACCCTGCTGCATCTTCTCTTGTCTGTGAAAAATGGCAGATTGAGATTTGGGTGTACTGCGCATGTGCAGGCACACTCTGACACCTGACTAGAATTACGGGGGAAAAAAATTGGAAGAAAAAAATCAGCAAAAAAAAAAAAATTGCGCATGCGCAGAAGGTCTGTTTTTTCCCCCAGATCGCTGAATTCGGCTCCGGTGCATAAATGCAGTCCTGCAAGGTCGGACTTTACCGCTACCGCTGGTCACCGTTTGCCAAATTTTGTGGCCTCCAGCCATAGCGGTATTCCGCCACTAAAAAAGAAATCAAAAGCTGCGATTATTGCCCATAGCGCTAATTATGGAATTTCTAGCCCTGAGTCTCTGAATATATTCAAGGCTGAGAAAGATAGATTTTTGGAATCTAGGGGAATCAACGGATATGGAGATCGGGTGGGAAAGTGGAGTTGAGGTCGAGGATCAGCCATGATCTTATTGAATGGCGGAACAGGCTCGAGGGGCCATATGGCCTACTCCTGCTCCTATTTCTTTTGTTCCAAGCACCGCAAGAGCAGGAGAGTCGGCAAGGGTACAAAGAGTGCAAGTCAGCCGGAGTTGCGGGACACCAAGCACCGTGAGAGCAGGAGAGTTGGCAGGGCTACAAAGGGCGCAAGGCAGCCGGAGCAGCCAGCCCAAGCAGCATCAACTGACCTGGGAGTATAAGAAGTAATAAGAATTGAAGTGTGACGTTACAGGAAAGCAGGTGAGTGATTGGTTGCTCAGTATTTCTCTCTTTTCCTTGGGCATTGGTTTAATTTAAAAGCTGGAATTAAAAATCTGAACATTCAAAACGTAAAAACTTAATTAAAACTTAATACATTAGAGATAGCAGGGCAGGTGATGTGTTACTGCTGTTGCATGTGGGAGCTGGTTGACCCCATTGAGGTCCACATTGACCACATCTGCAGTAAGTGTCTGCAGCTCGAGGAATTTCGGCTCTGTGTTGTTGAGCTGGAGTCCGAGCTGCAACACAGCGACACTTCAGGGAGGGGGAGAGTTACCTGGATGCTGTGTTCCAGGAGGTAGTCATATCCCTTTGGTTAACTAGTTCAAATTTTGTCTGTGGCCAGGGATAGGAGTGTGTGACTACGAGTGAGGCACGTATGGGGACCCAGGAGGTAGTGATGGTGGAGCCTCAACCCTTGCTCTTGTCCAACAGATACAAGATTCTTGCTCCCTGTATGGACGAGAGCAAGGACTGCAGGGAAGATGAACAAACTGACCACAGCACCATGGTACAGCGGGCCATTCAAGTGGGGGGAGTAAAACAATATGTGGTAGTGGTAGGGGACAGTATAGTTAGGGGGATAGATACTGTTCTCTGCAGCCTTGAGTCCCAAAGGTTGTGTTGCCTGACCGGTGCCAGGGTTAAGGACATCTCCTCTAGGCTGAAGAGGAACTTGGAGTGGGAGGGGGAAGATCCAGTTGTCGTGGTCCATGTAGGTACCAACGACATAGGTAGAACAAAGACAGAGGTTCTGCTGAGGGAGTTTGAGCAGCTAGGGACTACATCAAAAAGCAGAACCACAAGGGTAATAATCTCTGGATTACTGCCTGAGCCATGAGCAAATTTTGCACAGGGTAAATAGAGAGATGAACGTGTGGCTCAAAGATTGGTGTGGGAGGAATGGATTTCAATTCAGGGGCACTGGCACCAGTGCTGGGATCGGAGGGAGCTGTTCCGTCGGGATGGACTTCACTTGAACTAGGCTGGGGCCAAAGTCCTGATGAATTGACTAACTAGGGCTGTAGATAGGGCTTTAAACTAAATAGTAGGGGGGAGGGATCAGGTGATCGGAAATCTAAAAAGTCAAAGTGTAAGGAGAAGGCAAAAGTGCAGGGTAGCGATAGGGGTAATGATAACCAGGGAGTGACAAGTAGGGACAGAGCATATACATATAAGACAAATTAACAGCTCTATATCTGAACGCAAGAAGCATTCGTAACAAGATAAATGAGTTGGCCGTACAAATAGAAATAAATGGGTATGATCTGATTGCCATTACAGAGACGTGGTTGCAATGTGACCAAGGCTGGGAACTAAATATTCAGGGGTATTTCCCATTTCTTAAGGATAGGCAGAAAGGTAAAGGATCTGTTAATAAAGGATGAGATCAGTGCAGTAGTGAGAAATTATATTGGCTCAGAAGACCAAGATGTAGAATAAGTTTGGGTGGAGATAGGAAATAATAAGGGAAATAAGTGACTGGTGGGAGTGGTCTACAGGCCCCCAAATAGTAGCCACTCTGTAACACAGAATATAAATCAAGAAATAATGGAGGTATTATAAGAAAGGTACAGCAATAATCATGGGCGATTTTAATCCATATTGATTGGACAAATCAAATTGGCAAAGGTAGCCTTGAGGAAGAGTTCATAGAGTGTATGCGGGATGGTTTCTTGGAACAATACATTGTGGAACCAACCAGGGAGCAGACTATTTTAGATCTGGTAAAGTATTATGAGTCTGGATTAATTAATGATCTTGTAGTGAAGGATCCTCTTGGGAAGAGTGATCATAGCATAGTAGAATTTCAAATTCAGTTTGAGGGTGTGAAAGCTAGGTCTCAAACTAGTGTCCTGAACTTAAATAAAGGTAATTACAAAGGGAGCTAAAGGGATCAAGGGATATGGAGAGAAAGCAGGAATGGGGTATTGAAATTGCATGATCAGCCATGATCATATTGAATGGTGGTGCATGCTCAACGGGCCAAATGGCCTACTTCTGCACCTACTTTCTATGTTTCTATGTACAGCAAGTAATCAGGAAGGCAAATGGAATGTTGGCCTTTATTGCAATGGGGATGGAGTATAAAAGTAGGGAAGTCCTGCTCCAACTTTCAGGGTGTTGCTAAGACCACACCTGGAGTACTGCGTACAGTTTTGGTCTCCTTATTTAAGGAAGGATACACTTGCATTGGAGGAAGTTCAGAGAAGGTTCATGAGTTTGATTCCTGAGATGAAGGGGTTGTCATATGAAGAAAGGTTGAGCAGGTTGGACCTATACTCATTAGAGTTTAGAAGAATGAGAGGTCCCAGTCTTGAAACATATAAGATTCTGAGGGGGCTTGACAGAGTAGATGCAGAGAGTATGTTTCTCCTCATGGGGGAATCTAGAACTAGGGGACATAGTTTCAGAATAAGGGGTCGCTCATTTAAAACAGAAATGAGGAATTTGTTCTCTCAGAGGGTCGTGAATCTTTGGAATTCTCTACTCCAGAGAGCTGCGGAGGCTGGGTCATTGAATATATTTAAGGTGGAGATTTTTGAATGATAAGGGAGTCAAGGGTTATGGGGAGCGACGAGGAAGTGGAGTTGAGGCCATGATCTTATCGAATGGCAGAACAGGCTCGAGGGGCCAAATGGCCGACTCCTGCTCCTATTTCTTATGTTCTTATAAATGCTGGCCTTGCTAGTGACGCCCACATCCCAGGAACAAATAAAAAAAAAGGTAACATAGAAGGATGGAAGAAAGTAAAAATTACAAATTCAGTTGTTTCTACTAAAGAGGAAGGACAATAGCAGGATTTTGCTGCTGCTGGAGCGCAAACAAAAATATATTATTGTTTTACCATAGCTTTTATAATGAGGGTTTTCATTAATGGTATAAATATGCAAATAGTAAGCATTTAATTTCCTCTGCAATGCCCTATAAAATAAATTTACCAACTAAGGAAATAACATCAAAGTATTTTTTTCAATGTGAACTATAGCTTCAATGTATTAAAACTGGGCTAGTTGCAACTTGCCTTTATTCTGAATATAACAATAGGCTTGTGGAAACATTCATACAATTGATTGAAAGATTACTTTAATTGTATTCAGAGCTATTAGTTTCGATCGTCGTTACTTTAATATTAAACTATTTTGTCAACAGAAAATGTTATGCATGTAAAATAATTTAAAGTGAAAGTTCCTGTATTCGATGTTAAAAAAAAAAATCCGATATAGGAGGAAGAATTGGTTGCTCTCCCTAGTGAAATGTTAAACACAGTTGCCGAAATTCCATGGAGATGGGCTGGAATCGGGCCTACCAGTGCTCTGTAAATATGCCCCCATGCCGATATTTGCAGGGTCCAGTGGTAGTGGAGCAATGGTGGGGGAAGGGAGGTTGCTCAGTCCTTCCTGACCTTGGAACTTCTCTGATCGACCCCATTCGAGGGGGCTCATCCAGGATTTACCAAAAATCCTATTTGGGGGTCCAGTCATGTTCTTCCACGTTTCTTTGGAGATACTGCCTGTCTCGTGCCAAAGTTACGGTGTGAGACCAGTAGAGCCCCCATGAAATTTGAAGGCCCCATTCTTTTTGAGTGCATTTACAATGTGATAATAGCTAGTGATCAAAGCAATTCTTCCCCATGTTTAAATAGGAGTAGAATTTGTATCTACCCTATCAAATCCATGAATCATTTAAAATACATTGATTAGATCATTCCTCAACGTTCTAAACTCAAGGAAATACAAGCCAATTTTAGGTGACCTGTCCTCTTAATTTAACCCTTTATGTCACATCCTCTAAATTATAATTATGGATGCATTACATCACCATTCACAATTATCAATCCTTTAATTTTAAAATTTATTTTAGGCATTGGAGGTTTTTTAAAAAGTATTTTAGTTCTTGGGGTTGAGGGTTATTTTAATTGTTCTTATATATGAACTGTTTGGAGGGGTTATAAATACTTTAGAGAGGGGTTTTTAAAATAATTAATTACAGGAAGATTATTTTTTCTTTAGATTTATTTCAAGCTTTTTAGAAATATTTGGGGTGAACTATCCTGCAAAAATAGAAAAAAAGCATACATGCAGGGAGGTTTACTTCTATGTACTGTCCTTTGTAATCTATAATTACTCATGCAGATTGGACCTTGGCTACCTGAATAGGTTACCATAACCATAACACAGATCCCTTAAGTCATTTCTTTTGTTGTTCCTAAGATTGATTTTATCTACATTAATGTGAGTGCATAATAACAACAGATGTATTTGTTTACATTTTACTTGTGTGTATAATGTAGAATACATTATTTCTTCATTTCTACGAGTCACGAAGGCTGAAATTGCCCCTTTCCTTAACACCGGAAGGCGGCAGCCATGCTGTGGAGTGCAATGACTGCGACCTTTTGTGTAATGGCCGCCATTGTCAAAGTTCCACTCCCATGTTATCCCGACGGTGCCCCGCTCCCCCCCCACTGCTCCGCTGCTGCCGATCCGTGCTAAGTGCGTCATCACAGTGCACACCGCCGATCTACCCCCCACCACCCGCCCGACCCACCCCCCCCCCCACCCCCAACGGCGAAATTCCGCTGTGAAAATCTTCAGCCCGCCCAGTGGTGCCAAAACAAGCATTTCGTGGTGGTCCAGTGAGGCTGTGGCCTTCTGCAATGGCGGCGCGACGCCCCTTAAAGGGAAGGACGCACTGCCGCTGCCGTCATGTTTTTTTGTCAGCCGACTGCCATGTTCGCCACCATTAAGAGCGACTTCCGAAACAGTTAAAAAACAAAGAGCGGAATTTCGCTCAAGAGGCCACCTGAACCATCGCGGTGGTAAAATCCATAGAGACGGGTGCGTGCGCCCCGTTTTGGGTGGGGGGTGGGGGGGTTGCAGTTTTGGTCACACTATGTTTGCACCCCCAGGGACCTAATAAAATATTTGAATATTCTCCAAATACAACAAATTATTTGTGATACAAAACCTTGTGCGAGTTAGACTATTCTTTTGTTTCCTTTTTAATCTTTTATTTTATTTATCTCCCTTTTCCATAATTTTTCTCTTTTAATATTTGCTTTTTTTCTGCCCTCTCATTTTATTTTCCTTTCACTTTTTTATTTGATTTTTGTTCTTTTGCAGTCTCCAAAAGAGTAAAACAGAGAATATCTTTTCTCCCTTCCCTTCTCATTCTACCTTTCCAATGTTTGCTTGTGTTCTCTTTCTCCCTCTTTCCCTCATTTATTGTCCCTTTAAGCTGAGCCGATGTTGCTTGTTCCTCCTGCCTGTACTCGACCTGTGCTTTTCTCTTTTTCTCTGTTTTCTCATGGGTATACCCAATGCTTTCGGAAGATTCCTATAGCCGCACACAAATGTGTTAGTCAATATTAAAATGTTTGCACTAAAGCAGCTGCAAGTTTTAAAATGGTAGCAAAAATGCAGATACAGAAAATGCTGGAAATTCTCAGAAGGTCAGGCAGCATTTGTAGAGAGTGAAACAGTGTTAATGTTTCAGGTTGGTGACCTTTCATCAGAACTGGAAAATGCTACAGATGTAAAAGGTTTTAAGCAAGTGCAGAGGCTGGGGAAGTGGGGAGGGGAGGAAATAACTAAAGAGTAAATTTGTGATGGGGTGGAAGGCAGGAGTGATTAAATAACAAGATGGTGCAAGACAAAAGGAGGTGGTAATTGGACAAGTGAAGAAACAAAAGATGTCTAGAGGAGCTGTAAATGGAAACAGCAGAATCATTACCAGCACCTGCTGTCTGAAAAAATGGGAGCAGTGGTTATATAGAGGATGTGCCTATTTGTACTACAAAAATGGGCACCATGCTCCACCCTTTGCCTATGATTGGTCCCCTTGGAAGATAAGCCACGCTCTGAAGTTTCACAGGAATTCACAGGGTTACGGACCTAGAGCTGGTAATTGGGATTAGACTAGATGACCTTTTGTTGGCCGGCGCAGATATAACAGTAAGTACTGCAGGGAATCGAATACGGCCAGGGTGATCTCCTGGACTAGTTTCGAT
Source organism: Pristiophorus japonicus (assembly GCF_044704955.1). Lineage (NCBI taxonomy): Eukaryota > Metazoa > Chordata > Chondrichthyes > Pristiophoridae > Pristiophorus > Pristiophorus japonicus. The sequence goes on along the minus strand of NC_091980.1, from coordinate 259,386,580 downwards.
TGCCTGGATGGGTCAGAGAGGAATTTTCCCAGATTTTTTCTCCCTCTTTTGGCCTGGGTTTTTATCTGGTTTTTGCCTCTCCCAGGAGATCACATGGCTCCGGTTGGGGTGGAGTGTAGAATGTTTCAATATAAGGGGTGTCGCAGTTGTGTGAGGCAGACTGGTTGGGCTGAGTGCTCTTTGCCTTTTCGTCATTGTTCATAGGTTTATATGTAACCTTCAGGGCTGCTGCTCAAGAGCCACGCCGCTCTTTTTTGGCCAGCATGGACACGATGGGCTGAAATGGCCTCCTTCTGCGCTGTAAATTTCTAGGTTTCTATGTTACTATGTAACTGGAACCGCCCATCTCAAGGTCTCACTGACTTGGCAAATTGTAGCTCGATCCACTTTGACTTCCTGAAGTGACAGAGGACAGAGCTCTCCAGAAGACAGCAAGGGCCAGCCAAAGTGCCTTACCCCAATCCGCGTGCATGCCTCCCCCAGCCGAAGTGTCTTACCCCAACCCAAGTACATCCCTCCCCCAGCCAAAGTGCCTTATCCCAATCTAAGTTCATGCCTCCCTCAGCCAACGTGCCTTACCCCAGCACAAATGCATCCTCCCCCTCCCCCCCCACCCCCCCACCGCCCCACTCCACCATAGATGGGGCAGGCATTGTGTACGGATTGTTAACCGGTTTATTTGGGTATGAAGTGAATAGTGACAGTGTCGTGACTTCTGGATATCATCCATTCCAACGATGTCCCTTATAGGGGGTTGGAAGAACGTGATCCATCTTCCCTGAGTTCCCTCTCTCCCCTTCGATCCCCCCCCCCCAACCCATGTTTCTTCCCTCCCCCCCCCCATCAGTGTCTCTCTCTCTCTCCCCCAGCCTCTCTCTCTCTTTCCCCCAGCCACTCTCTCTCCCCCCAGCCTCTCTCTCTCCCCCAGCCTCTCTCTCTCTCCCCCAGCCTCTCTCTCTCCTCCAGCCTCTCTCTCTTTCTCTCCCCCAGCCTCTCTCTCTGCCTGCATTCTCTCGTTCTCCCCCCAGCCTCTCTCTCTCTCCCCAGCCTCTCTCTCTCTCCCCCAGCATCCCTGTCTATCCCACAGCCTCTCTCTCTCTCTTTCCCCAGCCTCTCTCTCTCTCCCCCAGCATCCCTGTCTATCCCACAGCCTCTCTCTCTCTCCCCCAGCCTCTCTCTCTCCCCCCAGCCTCTCTCTCTCCCCCCCAGCCTCTCTCTCTCTCCACCCGTCTCTCTCTCTCCCTCTTGGCCCCCTGCCGCTTCTCTGCTCGCGGCCGCCGCTGCTCTCAGCCCCAGGCCCTCCGCTCTCGGCCGTAGGCCTACAGGCTTGCCACACTCGGTCCCACGCCGGCTGCTCTCAGCCCCAGGGGAGAGTTGGGGGGAGGGGGCGGTGGGGGAAGTGAGTTGAGGGGGGTGGGAGAGTCGGGGTGTGGGGTAAAGTCGGGGGGTGGGAGAGAGTCGTGGGTGGGGCATGGGGGGTGAGAGGAGAGGGCCGGGGCTGGGGCCTGAGCGGGCGAAGAGAGTCGGAGCCTCAGGTCCTGCTTTTCGGCACCACGTGGAGGGAATGATTCAGAGCTGAGTGGGGTGGGGAGTGGGGGGTGGGGCGTTGGAGCTTGACAGGGGGCAGGGCTTGATAGCATGTCTGTTTTTTTAAAAGTGCAGTGCGGGCATGGGGGCGACGGGGGGATTGCTGGACAGATGCATGTCTGTCAAAAAAAGTGCAGTACAAATAGTTACACTATTATATAAACTATTTATATAAATCAATTTTGACAACAACAATCAGTCAGGGAGCCGATTCTCTATGACATTGCATATGGGGAGTAAAGTTCATGTGTCGTCTTCAAATGAAAGAGGGTTACAGGGCAGGGAATAATTGGATGAGGGTGTGCAGATGTATTTCAGTTCCCATTTTAAAATCATTTTTTCTGTCCTTATTTTTATATAATTAGTTGATCTCTCATGGCATTACACATGCATAGTCAAGATAATGTGCAACATTCGGGTCAGGCAGGGTTCGAGAGCAGGAGATAATTGAATTGAATCAAGAAAAGGGAGGGGGAAGAAGGCCAATCGGAGGGCAGAGCGCAAGAAAGATGGTTAGAGTGATGGGGAGGCAGATGGAGTGAAGGAAATGGCGTGAGGGAGAAGGAAGATGGAGAGGGGAAAGGTAAGACAGAAGGAGGTAAAGAGAGTGAGAGAGAAGAAAGGGGAGGGTGGCAGAAGGATGGGAGGGAGCGGGAAGAGTAGGAAAGGAGGGAGGGGAAGATGGCGAGAAGTGAGGCGAAGTGAGCGTGAGAGGGTTTTTCGGCTGAGGGATCTGGGTTCAGATCACCTAAATGATGATCAGTGTCGGAGGAAGATGTTGCTTGACTGAGGAGCTGGCTTCCAATCACTTACGTAATGCTTGGGTGGGGAAGTGGGTCGGTTCAAACACTTAGGCACTGATATTGACTGGGCTGGGTTTTCTGAGCTGGGTAGGGGGTGGGGTTGGTGGATGTGGGGGATGGCAGAGTTTTGGTCGGGAAACCCAGAAGTCCAGGGTTCCCCACATGAGCATGCGTCTTTTTTTTAAGCAGTATCTCCGCCCGGAAGCCAGCCTGATTGATGGGCTTCCTAGTCGGGCGGGGAGCACTCCACAGAAGACCAGAGCCGCAGGAGCAGGTAAGGAACTTGCTGCTGCATTAGTGGGAGGATGGAGGCTGTCCGAACCCTGACCCGGTGGGAGTCTGCTCCCCAACCCGGGGTGGGGGAGGGGGTGTCTGGTGGGGGCGGGGGTGGGGGTTGCGATGCCACGGAATCTGGTAAGCTTGGGGGACTGGGGGAAAGCAATCCTGCTTCTCCTGGCCCACAAGCAATGCTGTAAAGCACTTACCTTTTCCCAAAGCTGTCCTCGCCTCTCTTGAGCTGCCAGGTTTCCAGAGGCCTGGGACACACTGCCGGCCAGGGTTAAATCTGTAAAACAGGTTGAATGCGAGGCTCCCAACCTCGTTATAATATACATGGACATGGACCATGTACAGTAGACACCTCAAGTCGCTGGAGAAATACCACCAACGATGTCTCTGCAAGATCCTGCAAATCCCCTGGGAGGACAGATGGACCAATGTTAGCGTCCTCGACCAGGCCAACATCCCCAGCATTGAAGCACTGACCACACTTGATCAGCTCTGCTGGGCAGGCCACACTGTTCGCATGCCAGACACGAGACTCCCAAAGCAAGCACTTTACTCAGTCCCTGGTACTGAGGGAATGATCAACCATGATCTTATTGAATGGCGGTGCAGGCTCGAAGGGCTGAATGGCCTACTCTTGCACCTATTTTCTATGTTTCTACTCGGAACTCCTTCACGGCAAACGAGCCAAAGATGGCAGAGGAAACGTTACAAGGACACCCTCAAAGCCTCCCTGATAAAGTGCAACATCCCCACTGACACCTGGGAATCCTTGGCCAAAGACCGCCCTAAGTGGAGGAAGTGCATCCAGGAGGGCACTGAGCATCTCGAGTCTCATCGCCGAGAGCATGCAGAAACCAAGCTCAGGCAGCGGAAAAAGCATGTGGCAAACCAATCCCATCCCCCCCTTTCCTTCAACGACTATCTGCCCCACTTGTGACAGGGACTGTGGTTGTGGTTCTCGTATTGGACTATTCAGCCACCTAAGGACTCACTTTTAGAGTGGAAGCAAGCCGTCCTCGATTCCGAGGGACTGCCTATGATGATGATGATGATAATATTTAAATGGTCAACCTGTCTCCTGGGAACGGATTGGCTGCTCGCCCCCTGTCCCACCTTGGTAAACCCGGAAGTGGGTGGGTTGGTGGTGGGTTTGAGACTTCAAATTTTTTCCATCTCACCTGACCCCAACTCACCCATTTTTGGGGATTAAAATTACCCCCTTACATTCTTAGTGGGGTGTTCATCATATATTTGCTCAGTGCAAAGCGGCCAGGGTAAGTATGAGATCTCTGATCACAGTGGGGGACATCTAATGTGGGACTGGAGCCTGCTCTAGATATTTCTGGTTTGTGTGGGGGAAAGGTTTGGAGTCAAGGGTCATGGTCTCATTGTTCGGTACGGATTCTTATGCTCGATGTGGGACCAGTTCGGTACTGAAATTACTGTTTAGTGGGGATGGGGTTGATATTGGCATTTCCTTTCAAGCTCTGCTCTGGTGCTTTTCGGTTTGGGAGCATTGGGGAGTTATTGTCAACTTAACGTGGTTCTTGAGAAGGGAGGGGTATTGATGAGTTTTTGTGCGTATTCAAGGAATTACTTCTTCGTCTGGCGGGGAGAGGTTGTGTTACTTTGCTGTACTATCCCTGGATTAAGGGCTTGCTGAAAGGGAGAATTGGGTGTTGCTGTCATGTTTCTCTCACTAAAATTACTGGTAAGTTACGAGTACCCCCTGTATTAGTGTCAGCACTGCCTCAGTGGTACCTTTCTCGCCTCCTAGTCAGCTCATGGGCTCAAGCCACATTGCTATTTCTTGAGCACATAATGTAGGCTGATACTGAAGGAATGCTGAACTGCTGGCAGTGCTATCCTTTGGGTGAGACATTACTCCAAGGCATTACCTGCCTTTTCAGGTGGACGTAAGAGATCCATTGACACTGTTAGACGAGCAGGTGAGTTCTCCTGGTATCCTGTCTTATCTCTCAACCGACATCACCCAAACCGTTTATCTGGTCATTTATCTCATTGCTGTTTGTAAGATAAGACTGTATGCAGATTGGCTGCCGTATTTCCCTACATTCCAACTGTGAAGTGCTTTGATACTCTTAAGATCCTGAAAGGTGCTAAATGGAAGTTATGCAAGGTCTTTCCTGGGTAGATTCTGCATTTGTAAATGATAGTTTGCTGTTTAATTCTGGACATTCTTCTCAGTGACTGCGGATGTTCTCTCTGACCTTGGTGAAAGTTGAATTTACTCTTAATGGAGAAGATGATGATTCTGGTCAGTGGTGGTGTGATTGGGTAGCCATGAATTCTTTTCAGCGGGGTGGTGGGAATTTTTGCTGATTTCAGGGTATGTGTTGCTGCAATTTTGTTCATTTTTAAGTGGTTTTGATACTGATGCTTTGAGTGGTTGTGCAGTGCCTTTGAAAGTACATTTGAATTACATTGTCTACGAATATAGCTAACAAATGCAGGTGAAGTTATTGTTTAAGAGAATAGTTGACTTTTGTAAGATTTACAAAACACTCTTTTATTTACAGGGCGAAGGAACCCTTTACCTGAAGGTAAAGTAAAGAGCTACATGTATCAACTATGTAAGTCCCTTGATTACATGCACAGGTAAGGAAGCATAGAGAGTGAAAATGAGCATCATAAATGTTTTCCAGCTAATATTATTAAACTGAGTTAATTTACCATTACATTCAGATATTTAAGTTTATTTTAAGGACTATTTTGGCTGAGTGTAATGTCTGATAATAGCGGTATACTTATTCGAAGATGCATATGCACATAAAAATGTATTTCAGTTAATAACAGAAAATCATTGTATATTCAGGAGTTTTATTTGATACTTGCAGGGAAAATAATTTTATTTATACTTTTTGGAAATCTATTATCACCAATGGCATAGTGATAAAAATGATTAGGAAATTACAAATAAGAAAATCATGGCTCAGCTCATTAGGGTTACAAAATCTTCTTTTATTCGCTACAGAAATGGAATTTTTCACCGAGATGTAAAGCCAGAAAATATCTTAATTAAGGTATGTTATATGTACTTGTATAGACCTTCAGTAGTACAAAATAATAGGAAGCTAGTCCCCACCCTCAGTTTTCCTACATGGCGGATGATTAACCAGTCATAGCTGTGTTGTCAGGAGGCTATTGATTGAGAAATAGAAAAATTCACATTAATTTAGCGTGGAGTGAACTTCTGAGATTAAGGCAGAGTAATGGGAAGTTTACTCTTTGCCTGAGTGTGCTGTACTTGACCTAAAAGTGTTTGTCACTAACATAAGGTGGCCAAAATGGAAATTGTTCTATTTGACACAAAGAGCCTGCAAAGGGATACAGACAGATTAAGTGATTGGGCAATAAGGTGGCAGATGGAGTATAATGTGGGGAAATGTGAGGTTATTCACTTTGGTGGCAAGAATAGAAAAAAAAGAATATTTTTGAAATGGTGAGAGAAATTAGGTGTCTTTGTACAGGAAACACAGAAAGTTAGCATGCAGGTACAGCAACCAACTAGGAAGGCAAATGGTAAGCGGGCCTTTATTACAAGGGGGTTGGAGTATAAGAGTAAGGAAGTCTTGCTACAATTGTACAGGGCTTTGGTGAGACCACACCTTGAGATCCGTGTACAGTTTTCATCTCCTTGTCGGAGGAAGGATATACCTGCCTTGGAGGTGGTGCAATGAAGGTTCACTAGATTGATTCCTGGGATGAGAGGGTTGTTCTATGAGGAGAGATTAAGTAGATTGGGTCAAAACTCTCTGGAGTTGAGAAGAATGAGAGGTGATCTCATTGAAACATGTAAGATTCTGAGGGAGATTGACAGAGAAGATGCTGACAGGTTGTTTCCCCTGGCTAGAGAGTCTGCAACAAGGATGCATAGTCTCCAGATAAGGAGTTGGCCATTTAAACCTAACATGAGGAGGAATTTATTCACTAAGAGGGTTGTGAATCTTTGGAATCTATGGATGCTGAATTGTTGAGTATATTCGAGGCTGAGGTAGATAGATTTTTGGACTCCAGGGGAATCAAGTGATATGGAGATCGGGCAGGAAAATGGAGTTGAGATCGAAGCTCATCCATGATGTCCTTTAGGTAAGGAAATCTGCTGTCCTTATCTGGTCTAGCCTATGTGTGACTCCAAACCCACAGTAATGTGGTTGACTCTATAGTGTGTTTGTTTTTCACTCTACTCAGATTCTTAGACCTCGGAACTTATAGTGGGAAAGGACAACACGTGGCACAAAATTTAGGCATAACCCAGTGTCAGTTTTATTACGCACAAAAAACCGACTAAAACTACAGGACTAGACTTCTGAGAGAAATCGACTGAAAAACATACAATCACCCTTCCTGGCTGTGGTTATTGTAGGTTCATGGTCATTGGTTCCGTGACCGGTTGGTTCTTCTTCTGGCCATTCTCTGCAGTTCGTGTATGTTATATACTATATATCCTTCCATCTGTTCGTCGATTAGTTCTTTTGATCTGTGTTCATCTGTACACGTGTCCTTCTACGTCTTCTGTGTGCTTCTTCTTCCGTCAGTTCCTGTCCTTCTTCTGCCTTCGCTGAGCTGCTTCTAGCTCGCATATTTATATCCAGGTTTTGACTGATCTTCCGCCACTGCGGTTTCTGATAAAGTGTTTGCATCGATACATTGTTTTGTGGTCTCCTTGGTTGATTGAATGCAATAAAGGACTCGTCTGTTTTCCCATTTGCACACTGAGTCTGCAAGGCTCAAGTTAATTTCTCATCTTAACATCTCATTCCCCAAAAATGTGCACCTGGTGTGGTTCCTTTGTTGTCTGGTCTTTTTATAGACTTGATGTCTCCAGTGGGTTTATTTTTCCCCACCCTGGTCAATCAAGCTCAGGGCCTCATGTAACAACTCCATTGTTGTTATGTATGAAGTCAGTTTTGGTTCCTGACCACAGAATGTCCTTAATTGTCCAGCTTAATTCCAAAAGCTTGTATTAAATTTCAAAAGCTTGGATTAATCAATTTTTAATTATGATCTCCTTCTGTGCTTTTCTGAAGATTAGTAACCTTACAACTCTAAACTGCCCTCTGAAATGGCCTAATAAGCCACTCACTGTACCAAAACCACTGCAGAGAAGTATACAAAGAATAAAACCAAACAGACCACCCGGCATCAATATAGGCATCGGACATGACAAAGGCACACCCAGCCCAGTCGATCCTGCAAAGTCCTCCTCACTACATCTGGGGACTTACCCCACAGACAAGTCAAGCAACAGCCTGACATCGTCATACTCACAGATTCATACCTTTCAGCCAATGTCCCAGACTCCTCCATCAACATCCCTGGCTAAGTCCTGTCCCACCAACAGGACAGACCCACCAGAGGTGGTGGCTCAGTTGAGAGGGAGTGGCCCTGGGAGTCCTCAACATTGACTCCGGACCCCATGAAATCTCATGGCATCAGCTCAAACATGGGCAAGGAAACGTCCTACTGATTACCACCTACCGCCCTCCCTCAGCTAATGAATCAGTACTCCTCCATGTTGAACATCACTTAGAAGAAGCACTGAGGGTAGCAAGGGCATAAAACAAACTCTAGGTGGGTGACTTCAATGTCCATCAGCAAGAGTGGCTTGGTAGCACCTCTACTGACCGAGCTGGCTGAGTCCTGAAGGATAGCTGTCACACTGGGCCTGCAGCAGGCGGTGAGAGGCATATCCCTCACTCTATCTACCATTACTATCAACCCACGGGACCAACCCTAGTTCAATGAGGAGTGTAGAAGAGCATGCCAGGAGCAACACCAGGCGTACCTAAAAATGAAGTTGCAACCTGGTGTAACTACAACACAGGACTACATACATGCTAAACAGAGGAAACAGCAAGCTATGCACAGAATTAAGTGATCCCACAACCAACAGATCAGATCAAAGCTTTGCAGTCCTGCCACATCCAGTCGTAAATAGTTGTGGACAATGAAAAAAACTAACTGGAGGAGGAGGCTCCATGAAAATCCCCACCCTCAATGATGGCAGAGCCCAGCAACTGAGTGCAAAAGACAAGGCGGAAGCGTTCGCAACCACCTTCAGCCAAAAGTGTCGAGTGGATGATCCATCTCGGCCACCTCTGAGGTCCCCCACCATCACCGAAGCCAGTATTCAGCCAATTCGATTCACTCCATGTGATATCAAGAAATGGCTGAGTGCACTGGATTCAGCAAAGTCTATGGCCCCAACAGCATCCCGGCTGTTGTACTAAAACTTTGTGCTCCAGAGCTAGCCATGGCTCGAGCTAAGCTGTTCCAGTACAGCTACAACACAGGCATCAACCCAATAATGTGTAAAATTGGCAGGACTGACAGATGAAGAAAGACTAGGCTTATATTCATTGGAATTTAGAAGAATGAGAAGAGACCTCATTGAAACATATAAAATTCTGACGGGATTGGACAGGTTAGATGCAGGAAGAATGTTCCTGATGTTGGGGAAGTCCAGAACCAATGGTCACAGTCTAAGGATAAGAGGTAAACCATTTAGGACCGAGATGAGGAGAAACTTCTTCACTCAGAGAATTGTGAACCTGTGGAATTCTCTACCACAGAAAGTTGTTGAGGCCAGTTCGTTAGATCAATTCAAAAGGGAGTTAGATGTGGCCCTTATGGCTAAAGGGATCAAGGGGTATGGAGAGAAAGCAGGAATGGGATACTGAAGTTGCATGATCAGCCATGATCATATTGAATGGCGGTGCAGGCTCGAAGGACCAAATGGCCTAATCCTGCAGCTATTTTCTATGTTTCTATGCCCAGGTATTTCAGTCCACAAAAAGCCGGACAAATCCAATCTGGCCAATTACCGCCCCATCAGTCTATTCTCAATCATTAGCAAAGTGATGGAAGGTGTTGTCGACAGTGCCATCAAGCGGCACGCAGTATTCGAAATAAAGTAAATGAGTTGACGGCACAAATCATTACAAATGGGTATGATTTGGTGGCCATTACAGAAACGTGGTTGCAGGGTGGCCAAGACTGGGAATTAAACATACAGGGGTATCTGACAATTCGGAAGGATAGACAAGAAGGGAAAGGAGATGGGGTAGCTCTGTTAATAAAGGATGATATCAGGGCAGTTGTGAGAGACGATATTGGCTCTAATGAACAAAATGTTGAATCATTGTGGGTGGAGATTAGAGATAGTAAGGGGAAAAAGTCACTGGTGGGCGTAGTTTATAGGCCCCCAAATAATAACTTCATGGTGGGGCGGGCAATAATCAAGGGAATAATGGAGGCATGTGAAAAAGGAACAGCAGTAATCATGGGGGATTTTAACCTACATATCGATTGGTCAAGTCAAATCGCACGGGGTAGCCTGGAGGAGGAATTCATAGAATGCATACGGGATTGTTTCTTAGAACAGTATGTTACAGAACCTACAAGGGAGCAAGCTATCTTAGATTTGGTCCTGTGTAATGAGTCAGGAATAATAAATGATCTCCTAGTAAAAGATCCTCTCGGAATGAGTGATCACAGTATGGTTGAATTTATAATACAGATTGAGGGTGAGGAAGTAGTGTCTCAAACGAGCGTACTATGCTTAAACAAAGGGGACTACAGTGGGATGAGGGCAAAGTTAGCTAAAGTAGACTGGGAACACAGACTAAACGGTGGCACAATTGAGGAACCATGGAGAACTTTTAAGGAGCTCTTTCATAGTGCTCAACAAAAATATATTCCAGTGAAAAAGAAGGGTGGTAAGAGAAGGGATAACCAGCCGTGGATAACCAAGGAAATAAAGGAGAGTATCAAATTAAAAACCAATGCGTATAAGGTGGCTAAGGTTAGTGGGAAACTAGAAGATTGGGAAAATTTTAAACGACAGCAAAGAATGACTAAGAAAGCAATAAAGAAAGGAAAGATAGATTACGAAAGTAAACTTGCGCAAAACATAAAAACAGATAGTAAAAGCTTTTACCGATATATAAAACGGAAGAGAGTGACTAAAGTAAATGTTGGTCCCTTAGAAGATGAGAAGGGGGATTTAATAATGGGAAATGTGGAAATGGCTGAGACCTTAAACAATTATTTTGCTTCGGTCTTCACAGTGGGAGACACAAAAACCATGCCAAAAATTACTGGTCACGGGAATGTGGGAAGGGAGGACCTTGAGACAATCACTATCACTAGGGAGGTAGTGCTGGATAGGCTAATGGGACTCAAGGTAGACAAGTCCCCTGATCCTGATGATATGCATCCCAGGGTATTAAAAGAGATGGCGGAAGTTATAGCAGATGCATTCGTTATAATCTACCAAAATTCTCTGGACTCTGGGGAGGTACCAGCGGATTGGAAAGCAGCTAATGTAACGCCTCTGTTTAAGAAAGGGGGCAGACAAAAGGCAGGCAACTATAGGCCTGTTAGTTTAACATCTGTAGTGGGGAAAATGCTTGAAGCTATCATTAAGGAAGAAATAGCGGGACATCTAGATAGGAATAGTGCAATCAAGCAGACGCAACATGGATTCATGAAGGGGAAATCATGCTTAAATAATTTTATTGGAATTCTTTGAGGATATAACGAGCATGGTGGATAGAGGTGTACCGATGGATGTGGTGTATTTAGATTTCCAAAAGGCATTCGATAAGGCACCACACAAAAGGTTACTGCAGAATATAAAGATACGCGGAGTCAGAGGAAATGTATTAGCATGGATCGAGAATTGGTTGGCTAACAAAAAGCAGAGAGTCAGGATAAATGGGCCCTTTTCGGGTTGGAAATCGGTGGTTAGTGGTGTGCCACAGGGATCGGTGCTGGGACCACAACTGTTTACAATATACATAGATGACCTGGAAGAGGGGACAGAGTGTAGTGCAACAAAATTTGCAGATGACACAAAGATTGGTGGGAAAGCGGGTTGTGTAGAGGACACAGAGAGGCTGCAAGGAGATTTAGATAGGTTGAGCGAATGGGCTAAGGTTTGGCAGATGGAATACAATGTCGGAAAATGTGAGTTCATCCACCTTGGAAATAAAACAGCAAAAGGGAATATTATTTGAATGGGGAGAAATTACAACATGCTGAGATGCAGAGGGACCTGGGGGTCCTTGTGCATAAATCCCCAAAAGTTAGTTTGCAGGTGCAGCAGGCAATCAAGAAGGCGAATGGAATGTTGGCCTTCATTGCAAGAGGGATGGAGTACAAAAGCAGGGAGGTCCTGCTGCAACTGTACAGGGTATTGGTGAGGCCGCACCTTGAGTACTGCGTGCAGTTTTGGTCACCTTATTTAAGGAAGGATATACTAGCTTTGGAGGGGGTACAGAGACGATTCATTAGACTGATTCCGGAGATGAGGGGGTTACCTTATGATGATAGATTGAGTAGACTGGGTCTTTACTCGTTGGAGTTCAGAAGGATGAGGGGTGATCTTATAGAAACATTTAAAATAATGAAAGGGATAGACAAGATCGAGGCAGAGAGGTTGTTTCCACTGGTCGGGGAGACTAGAACTAGGGGGCACAGCCTCAAAATAAGGGGAGCCAATTTAAAACCGAGTTGAGAAGGAATTTCTTCTCCCAGAGGGTTGTGAATCTGTGGCATTCTCTGCCCAAGGAAGCAGTTGAGGCTTGCTCATTGAATGTATTCCAATCACAGATAGATAGATTTTTAATCAATAAGGTAATTAAAGGTTATGGGGAGCGGGCGGTTAAGTGGAGCTGAGTCCACAGCCAGATCAGCCATGATCTTTTTGAATGGCGGAGCAGGCTCGAGGGGCTAGATGGCCTACTCCTGTTCCTAATTCTTATGTTTTTTCTTATGTTTTTACCAATAACCTGCTCACCAATGCTCAGTTTGGGTTCCGCCATGACTACTCAGCTCCAGACCTCATTACAGCCTCAGTCCAAACATGGACAAAAGTGCTGAATTCCAGAGGTGAGGTGAGAGTGACTACCTTTGACATCAAGGCAGCATTTGACCGAGTGTGGCATCAAGGAGCCCAATAGAAATCAGGGGGAAACTCTCCACTGGCACGAGCCATACTTAGCACAAAGGAAGATGGTTGTGGTTGTTGGAGCTTAATCATCACAGCCTCAGAACATCGCTGCAGGAGTTCCTCAGGGAAGTGTCCTCGGCCCAACCATCTTCAGCTGCTTCATCAATGACTTTCCCTCCATCATAGGGTTAGAAGTGGTGACGTTTGATGATGATTGCACAGTGTTCAGTTCCATTTGGAACTGCTCAGATAATGAAGCAGTCTATATCTGCATGCAGCAAGGACTGGACAACATTCAGACTTGGGCTGATAAGTGGCATGTAACATTCGTGCCTCACAAGTGCCAGGCAATGACTATCTCCAACAAGTGAGAGTCTAACCACCACCCCTTGACATTCAACAGCATCACCATCACCGAATCCCCCACCATCAACATCCTGGGGGTCACCATTGACCAGAAACTTAACTGGACCAGCCACATAAATATTGTGGCAACAAGAGCAGGTCAGAGGCTGAGTATTCTACAGCGAGTGTCTCACCTCCTGACTCCCAAAAGCCTTGCCACGATCTACAAGGCACAAGTCAGGAGTGTGATGGAATACTCTCCACTCTCCTGGATGAGTGCAGCTCCAACAACACTTAAGAGGCTCAACATCATCCAGGACAAAGCAGCTGGCTTGATTGGCACGTCATCCACCATCTTAAACCTTCACTCCCTCCACCACCGCACACCGTATCTGCAGTGTGTACTGTTATGTATTGATGTGTAAATCGTCCTGGTACATTAATGTATAATAAGCACAATGGTACACCACAGAGGGCGCTGTGGTGGGAGACCTGAAAGTACCTGCAAGAGGCAGTATAAAAGGCTGACCACCACACCTGAGAGTCACTCTGGAGCTGTTCAATAAAGGACCAAGGTCACAGCAGTTAGATCAACACCAGACCGTGTGGAGTCAGTGATTTGTGTGCTGCATACATCACATTGGCGACAAGGAAGCGGACGAACTCCACGCAACCATGGCTACTCTAGGCTCGCTAAAGGATTTTACCGTGGGCAATGATTGGGAGGCCTTTACGGAAAGGCTCGAGTACTACTTCACAGCAAACGATCTGACGGAGGACACGAACGCACTGAGAGAGAAGCGTAAGGCGATATTGCTCTCCAGTTGTGGCGATGAGGTTTACGGTCTCATCAGGGATTTGCTGGCACCCGGAAGCGCCAGGGACATGTCATACAAGGAGCTGACTGAACTCATTCGTGACCAGTTAAAAGCGAAGGAGCGCATCCTCAGCTGTGTACCTACACCAGGGAACTGATACCTGTTCTTGGCAGAGCGGAGGTGCAGGTATCCCATGGGGACGAGACGCACGGTTTACCTTTGTGGGTCGTTGCAGGCGATGGGCCGATGCTCCTCGGCCGGAGATGGATGGGGACGGTCCGTGGGAGCTGGGAAGACTTCACCACTCCACAGGCTGCTGCTCCCCGGGGTGCTGCTGTGCCCCGGGTTCCCAGAGAGCAGCGCCGACCGAGCTGGAGCTGCAGCCTCAATCCACCCACAGGCAAGCAGAACAAGCCCCAGCCCCGGACATCAAGCCACAGAGATCCTGCAGCCTTAGCCCCCACAGGCAAGCAGCCCTGCAGAGGCAGGCCTAGTGGGGGGGGGGGGGGTGAGCCGGTGGGGCGCTGTGGGCGGCGTGCGAGAGATCCAAGATGGCCGGCGGATCGGAGGGGCCCATGCAGAGGGAGAGTCGGGCGGCAGCAGCAGCTGGAGGTAGACGGCTACGACGGCCGCAGAGGAGGCCGCTATGGAGGCCGCAGGGGAGGCGGCAAGTGCGGCTGCTGGAGAGGCCACGATGGCCGCAGGGGAGGCGGCTACGGTGGCCGGCAGAGAAGCGCCGACGACGGCCGCAGGAGAGGCGGCAAGTCAGGTGGCAGCGGAGGCGGAGGGCATCTGGAGCGGCGGAGAGCAAGATGGAGGCGGCCTCGTGTCCAGAGCAGCAGAGCATCAAAGATGGCGCGCCCAAGGAGAAGCCTCGTGGAATCCAAGATGGCGCCTTAAAAAGGAAATGCACCCGGGAGTCTTAAAAGGGCCTTACCACGTGGTGGTCCCCACAAAGTGACTTTTGTAAGGCAAGAGCGAGTCTAAAATGAGCTATGTTAATGTGAGATGATGGATTTATAATAAGAATTAATATTTTAATGCTGAATGGTCACTGTGTTTGTGTAAAATAATGGATATGAAGTACAATTAATGATAAGAGCTAATAAGGAAATCAAGTCACTGCAGCTCACCCAGAGGAGCTGGGATTTAATAACTATTTAATGTAACTGCTCAGTGTACCCGCAACCTGTTGATGCAACATCTGTACCAGATAACATGTACCATACAAACGCACTGTCTATGCATACCTGCCCTCCGTTGGACAAACAAGGCCGAGATCCCCGGCAACGGCTTCGGGACTGGGGGGGGAAGTGAGATGTTATGTATCGATGTGTGTATCATCCTGCGTCCTGGGGGGGCAAAGTAAGATGTTATGTATTGATGTGTGTATCATCCTGCGTCCTGGGGGGGCAAAGTAAGATGTTATGTATTGATGTGTGTATCGTCCTGGTATCTTAAATGTATAATAAGCACAATGGTACACCACAGAGGGCGCTGTGGTGGGAGACCTGAAAGTACCTGCAAGAGGCAGTATAAAAGGCTGACCACCACACCTGAGAGTCACTCTGGAGCTGTTCAATAAAGGACCAAGGTCACAGCAGTTAGATCAACACCAGACCGTGTGGAGTCAGTGATTTGTGTGCTACATACACCACATGTACCATCTACAGCACTGCAGCAACTCGCCAAGGTTTCTTCGATAGCACCTCCCAAACTCACAACTTCTACCACCTAGAAGGACAAGGGCAGCAGGCACATGGAAACACCATCATCTGCAAGTTCCCCTCCAAGTTACACACCATCCTGACTTGGTAGTATATTGCCATTCCTTCATTGTCACTGGGTCAAAATCATGGAACTCTCTCCCTAACAGCTTGTGGGAGTACCTTCACCACACATGGACTGCAGAGGTTCAAGAAAGAGGCTCATCACCACCTTCTCACGGGCAATTAGGAATGGGCAATAAAAGCGACGCCCACGTCCCATGAAGTAATAAAAAAAAGATAGCCCAAATATGCATGCCACTTAAGTGTTGCCGGTCAGCTTGTTGCATATTTACTGCTGGTCCTTACGAAGCCTTCAGACAATCTTGGATCTCTTTCATTGCTTACCATGCATACCCATATTCAAGATAAAACTTGCAACTGGAACCGTTAGTGTGATGTATGTAGCACTCAAATCACTGACTCCACACAGTCTGGTGTTGTAGTAACTGCTGTGACCTTGGTCCTTTATTGTGTAACTCCAGAGTGCCCCTCAGGTGTGGTGGGCAGTCTTTTATACTCTGTCTCGCAGGTACTTTCTGGTCTCCCACCACACTGCCCCTTGTGGCGCACCATTGTAACTATACATTTAATGTACATGGACAATACATAACATCTCACTACCCCCCCGCCCCCCCCGCCCCCCGACCAGTTCCAAAAGCAAATTGCCGGTAACCTCGGCCTGGTTCGTCCTGGTTGATTTGTGAGTGTGAGTCCATGACCATCCACTTCCCCCCCCCCCCATGTAGAGATTATGCTTGCGATCCGGTGCCAGCATGTGGTGCTTGCAGTCCTTACATGGGTGATACAAGTACACAAACATAATCTCCAGTCGAAAGCAGGTACACATAAACAGTACATTTGTATGATACATATAGATGCGTTGAAGAGTTATATCAAAAGGTTGCAGGTACACTGAACAGTTATTAAATCCCAGCTACACTGGATGAGGTATGGTGGCGGCATACTGCCCCTTTTAACTGTGCATTGTGATATTAACTCTTTTCACCAATCATATCAATCATTTTAATCACAGTAATCATTTTAGCATCAAAATATTAACTCTTGTCATAAATCACGTCATCATACAAATCACAGTAATCATTTTGACTCACTCTTGCCCTGACAAAAGTCTCTTTGTGGGGACCGCCAACGGTGTAAAGCCCCTTTAAGACTCCCGGGTACATTTACCTTTTAAGACACCATCTTGTTTTTCCCAAGAGGTTTCTACTGGGCGCCGCCATTTTAGGTGCTCTGTTGGTGCCTGCCTGCTTCTCTCTGCAGAACTCTGCTGCCACGAGGCTCGCCGCCATCTTGAACTTGCTGTGCTGCTGCCTGCTTTTTGCCCGGGAGCCGCCACACACACACACGTCCTCCGGAGCCGACCTCCTCACTGCCGCAGCTGATCCTGGACGAACCCCGCTCCTCGGAGCACTGGCCCTCACGACGTCGCCGAGCGAGTCCCGCTCCCGAAACTGCCGATTCACCGCTCCTCCCGCTGCAAGCCCCGCGAACGGCCACCTCTGTCTGCGGGCCGACGGTGCCTGCTGGAGCAGCCCGTCGAAGCCCTTCTCTCTTCTCCAACTCGGTCGGCGCTGCTGCTGGTTCCAGCGCCTCTTTCTCACTCTCAGACTTTGCAGGGGAGAGTCGACGGCCGCCACTGCTCTGCCCAACCCCACACACGCTTCCTTCGCTGCCATCCGATCCGAAGGTGGAGGCCTGCTCTGCCTGTGAACACGGGGGACAGCGGTCTGTGGAGGAATGAAGTCTTCCCAGCTCCCACAGACCTTCCCCATCCATTTCCTGCCGAGTAGCGTCGACCCATCGCCTGCAATGATCCACAAAGGTAAACCGTGCGTCTCGCCACCGTGAGATACCTGCACATCCGCTCTGCCAAGAACAGGTATCAGTTCCTCGGTGTAGGTGCGCAGCTTCACCGTGACCGGGACCAGCTTGGGTCGTGCAGCTGGGTTGATCCACAGTTTATCAAAAGTTTCCTGACTCATCAGTGACTGACCCGACCCCGTGTCCACTTCCATACTCACTGGGATTCCGTTAATCTTGACTTCCAAAACCACTGGGGCCGAATCGACGGTACACGTATACAGTCCAAACGCATCATCTTCTTCTACCTGGGGCTGGGATACCCGTCGAGCCAAACCGCAATGCTCCTCGCTGGATAGTAGATCATCTACCATCTCCTCGGCCACACAGTGAGTCGTGTTTCTTTTGCACATATGCTGAAGGTAGCCTTTTGTGTGGCAGGTATTGCACGTGAGCCCCATGACTTCCTCTGCAGCTCCAGCATGGTGCTACTCTATTAGCCCCCATTGGTGGACTCTGAGTTCCAGGACCCTGAGGTCCGTGCTCTCTGCCTTGGGCAGAGCCACGTTCTGCAGTTTTGTCCGTGACGGGCGCTATCCTTGAACAGTACCTGCCGGGTTTGAGACCGTGTGGATCATCTGCTTGGTGCTGCAAGTCGAGGTCATAAATGCCCGGCTGATGTTGATGGCTTGCTGCAGGCTGACTGTAGGTTCAGTAGATAGCAGCTTGTGAAGGAGACCCTCATCGCCAATCCCCATAACAAAGACGTCTCGCAACGCCTCGTTAAGGTGTGTGCCAAAATCGCACGGCGCTGCAAGTCTCCTGATGTCCACAGCATATTTTGTGACATCCTGGCCCTCAGGTCTGCAGTGGTGGTAGAATTTGTGCCTGGCCATGAGGATACTCTCCTTCGGTTTCAGTTGGTTACGAATGAGTTCAATCAGCTGCTCATATGACTTGTCCTTGGCTCTCGCGGGTGCCAGCAAATCCTTGACGAGACGGTAAACCTCATCGCCACAACTGGAGAGCAATATCGCCTTACGCTTCTCTATCAGTGCGTTCGTGTTCCCTATCAGGTCGTTTGCTATAAAATATTACTCGAGCCTTTCCGTAAATGCATCCCAGTCATTACCCTCTGTGAAATCCTTTAGCATGTCCAAAGTAGCCATGGTTGCGTGAAGAGCTCGTCCGTGTCCTCGTCGCCAATTTGTGATGTATGTAGCACTCAACTCACTGACTCCACACAGTCTGGTGTTGTAGTAACTGCTGTGACCTTGGTCCTTTATTGTGCAACTCCAGAGTGTTCTCCAGGTGTGGTGGGCAGCCTTTTATACTCTGTCTCGCAGGTACTTTCGGGTCTCCCACCACAGTGCACCTTGTGGCGCACCATTGTAACTATACATTTAATGTACATGGACAATACATAACAGTTGGCATACTGACATCTTAAAAGGGTTTCACACAGCAAATCATTGCAACAGAACCTAGCTGCATGCACAATCATTGACCGACACAAAGGATAGGCTCCTAGTTTTGTACATGTCTGTCATAGTACAAACACATTCAATTTACGATATCTCAAGACTACTTCTCAGTTTGCAGGACAAAATAGGCTTAATACAGTGAACAGGCTTGAACTTGAGGAAGGCTCAGAAACTGGACATCCTTGCCTATTAGCGCTTCAAGGAAGTCAGGGAAGGGGAAGCCATAGGCCTACCCCAGACTCAGGCCTGGTACCATCTGCTCTTATTAGACATTGAATTGCCTGAATGCAGTAAATATCCGAAAATTGGATGGGTCGACCGAATGCCTGTGAAGGATTCTATGCAATTACATTAAATGGAAGGAATATCAGGCAAATCCCTTTACTAGCGAGTGGTCCTAGTTGCCCAATTTCCTAACATTCACGATGCCCAGACTATCAAGTGCACGTGGGCACAGACCCAAGAAAATTTCCTGAAAACTTCCTATCTTCTCTTTCACCTACATAGAATCATAGAATAGTACTGCTCAGAAGTAGGCCATTCGGCCCATCGAGTCTGCAGCTGGCTCTTTCGAAGAGCAATCCAGTTAGTTCCACTCCGAATATGGGGAAGGAGCTGGGGTGGCGTTGCTGGTTAAAGAGGAAATTAATGCAATAGTAAGGAAGGACATTAGCCTGGATGATGTGGAGCTGCGGAATTCCAAAGTGCAGAAAACGCTAGTGGGAGATGTGTACAGACCACCAAACAGTAGTAGTGAAGTTGGGAACAGCATCAAACAAGAAATAAGGGATGTGTGCAATAAAGGTACAGCAGTAATCATGGGCGACTTTAATCTACATATTGACTGGGCTAACCAAACTGAAAGCAATGCGGTGGAGGAGGATTTCCTGGAGTGTATTAGGGATGGTTTTCTCGGCCAATATGTCGAGGAACCAACTGGAGAGCTGGCCATCCTAGACTGGGTGATGTGTAATGAAAAGGGACTAATTAGCAATCTAGTTGTGCGAGGCCCCTTGGAGAAGAGTGACCATAATATGGTAGAATTCTTTATTAAGATGGAGAGTGACAAAGTTCATTCGGAAACTAGGGTCCTGAACTTAAGGAAAGGTATGAGGCGTGAATTGGCTAGAATAGATTGGCAAAGGATACATAAAGGGTTGACGGTGGATAAGCAATGGCAAACATTTAAAGATCACATGGATGAACTTCAGCAATTGTACATCCCTGTCTGGAGTAAAAATAAAATGGGGAAGGTGGCTCAACCATGGAAAACAAGGGAAATTAAGGATAGTGTTAAAGCCAAGGAAGATGCATATAATTTGGCTAGAAAAAGCAACAAACCTGAGGACTGGGAGAAATTTAGAATTCAACAGAGGAAGATTAAGGGTTTAATTAAGAGGGGGAAAATAGAGTACGAAAGTAAGCTTGCATGGAACATAAAAACTGACTGCAAAAGCTTCTATAAATATGTGAAGAGAAAAAGATTAGTGAAGACAAACGTAGGTCCCTTGCAGTCAGATTCAGATGAATTTATAATGGGGAACAAAGAAATAGCAGACCAATTGATCAAATTCTTCGGTTCTGTCTTCACTAAGGAAGACACAAATAACCTTCTGAAGGTACTAGGGGACAGTAGGTCAAGTGAGAAGGAGGAACTGAAGGATATCCTTATTAGGCGGGAAATTGTGTTAAGGAAATTGATGGGATTGAAGGCCGATAAATCCCCGGGGCCTGATAGTCTGCATCCCAGAGTACTTAAGGAAGTGGCCCTAGAAATAGTGGATGCATTGGTGATCATTTTCCAACAGTCTATCGACTCTGGATCAGTTTCTAAGGACTGGAGGGTAGCTAATGTAACACCACTTTTTAAAAAAGGGGGGAGAGAGAAAACGGATAATTATAGACCAGTTAGCCTGACATCAGTAGTGGGGAAAATGTTGGAATCAATCATTAAGGATGAAATAGCAGCGCATTTGGAAAGCAGTGACAGGATTGGACCAAGTCAGCATGGATTTATGAAAGGGAAATCATGCTTGACGAATCTTCTGGAATTTTTTGAGGATGTAACTAGCAGAGTGGACAAGGGAGAACCAGTGGATGTGGTGTATTTGGACTTTCAAAAGGCTTTTGAAAAAGTCCCGCACAAGAGATTGGTGTGCAAAGCGCATGGTATTGGGGGTAATGTACTGACGTGGATAGATAACTGGTTGGCAGACAGGAAGCAGAGAGTCGGGATAAGCGGGTCCTTTTCAGAATGGCAGGCAGTGACTAGTGAAGTGCCGCAGGGCTCAGTTCTGGGACCCCAGCTCTTTACAGTATACATCAATGATTTAGATGAAGGAATTGCGTGTAATATCTCCAAGTTTGCAGATGACACTAAACTAGGTGGCGGTGTGAGCTGTGAGGAGGATGCTAAGAGGCTGCAGGGTGACTTGGACAGGTTAGGTGAGTGGGCAAATGCATGGCAGATGCAGTATAATGTGGATAAATGAGGTTATCCACTTTGGGGGCAAAAACACGAAGGCAGAATATTATTTGGATGGCAGCAGATTAGGAAAAGGGGAGGTGCAACGAGACCTGTGTGTCATGGTTCATCGGTCACTGAAAGCAGGTACAGCAGGCGGTGAAGAAGGCAAATGGTATGTTAGCCTTCATAGCGAGGGGATTGGAGTATAGGAGCAGGGAGGTCTTACTGCAGTTGTATAGGGCCTTGGTGTGGCCCCACCTGGAATATTGTGTTCAGTTTTGGTCTCCTAATCTGAGGAAGGACGTTCTTGCTATTGAGCGAGTGCAGCGAAGGTTCACCACACTGATTCCCGGGATGGCAGGACTGACATATGAGGAGAGACTGGATCAACTGGGCCTTTATACATTGGAGTTGAGAAGGATGAGAGGGGATCTCATAGAAACATACAAGATTCTGATGGGACTGGACAGGTTAGATGCGGGAAGAATGTTCCTGATATTGGAAAAGTCCAGAACCAGGGGACATAGTCTTAGGTTAAGGGGTAGGCCAGTTAGGACTGAGATGAGGAGAAACTTCTTCACTCAGAGAATTGTTAACCTGTGGAATTCCCTGCCGCAGAGAGTTGTTGATGCCAGTTCATTGGATATATTCAAGAGGGAGATAAATATGGCCCTTACGGCTTAGGGGATCAAGGGGTATGGAGAAAAAGCAGGAAAGGGGTCTGAGGGAATGATCAGCCATGATCTTATTAAATGGCGGTGCAGGCTCGAAGGGCCGAATGGCCTACTCCTGCACCTATTTTCTATGTTTCTATGTTTCTATCCCTACAATTTTTTATCCTTCAAGTATTCATTCAATTCCTTTTGAAGGCTACGACTGAA
This sequence comes from Pristiophorus japonicus, assembly GCF_044704955.1. Classification (NCBI taxonomy): domain Eukaryota; kingdom Metazoa; phylum Chordata; class Chondrichthyes; family Pristiophoridae; genus Pristiophorus; species Pristiophorus japonicus. The sequence goes on along the minus strand of NC_091980.1, from coordinate 259,364,338 downwards.
TCTGTAGCCATCACCCTATCAGGCAGTGCATTCCAAATCCTAACCAGTTGTTGCGTAAAAACATTTTTCCTCATGACGCCTCTGGTTCCTTAGCCAACCACCTTAAATCTGTGCCGTCTGGTTCTCAACCTTTCAACCATTGGAAACAGTTTCTCTTTATTTATTCTATTATGATTTTAAACACCTCTATTAAATCTCCTTTCAGCCCTCTTTGCTCCAGGGAGAACAACCCCAGCTTCTCCAGTCTTTCCACATAACTATGTAAATTATCTTAAATCTATATCTTCTGGTTCCGACCCTCTCGCTAGTGGAAACAATTACTCCCTATTTACTCTATCAAAACCCCTCATCATTTTATATTAGTGTTATTAACAGATCCCCTCCAATTCTGTTTTCAGCTCTACTATGCGACATTACTGAGGTGGAGCTCAAAATTTGCAAAAGAAAATCGCTTTTAAAGGTTACAGTAATGTTTCATCACCATTAAAGTAATTATTGACTAATTTCTGTAAAGGACATGTGAGGGAGGCTATTCGGCTCATCGAGCTCATCTATCCATAAATAGTTAATCCTCAATCACAGCGTCCAACTCCTGCTCGAAGGACTCCAGAGTTTTTACCTCCAATACCCTGCCATTCAGGTATCATCATAATTATCAGGAAAGGCTGAACAGGCTGAGTATCTTTTCTCTAGAAAAGAGAAGGCTGAGGGGTAACCCGATAGAGGTTTTTAAGATTATGGAGGGATTAGATAGGGGAGATGTAGAGATGTTTCCACTTGTGGGGAATCCAAAACTAGGGGCCATCAATATAAGATAGTGACTAATAAATCCAGTAGGGAATTCAGGAGAAATTTCTTTAACCAGAATGTGGTGAGAATATGGAACTCGCTACCACAAGGAGTAGTTGAGGCGAATAGCATAGATGCATTTAAGGGGAAGCTAGATAAACACAAGAAGGAGAAACAAAAAGAAGGATATGTTGATGATGTGAGATGAAGGAGGGTGGGAGGAGGCTCATGTGGAGCATAAACCAGTTGGGCTGAATGGCCTGTTTCTGTGCTATAATTTCGATGTAAGGTATTGATTATTCTCTCTGTGTGAAGAAGTGCATCTGTCCTGAACTCGCCTTTTCCCAGTTTGCACCTATATCCCCTAATCCTGCAGTCGAAATTCTAGCATCCTTGTAAAGCTGATTGCTAGGGTTAATTTGTGAATTGCTCATCACAAGCATACACATAATAACAAGACCATCACGCACAGTATCCTATAAGGGAAGCCCCTTTTTGGAGCTGGAATTCTAGCAGATGTTCTTCTTCTGCCATTGTAGGCGTAAGAGGGCAGCTTGCTCGAGCCCTAGAACAGGAGCTCCACCAAAGCTACATGGGCTGGTGACACTGAGGGCATGGCTGCAGAGTCCCTGGTTGGTAACCACACTCTCCAGCGCCTTTCATGACCATCGGACGTCTCAAAGTGCTTTATAGCCAATTAAGTACTTTTGGAGTGTAGTCTCTGTTGTAATGTAGGAAACGCGGCAGCCAATTTGCGCACAAGCAAGCTCCCACAAACAACAATGTGATAAAGACCAGATAATATGTTTTTTGTTATGTTGATTGAGGGGATAAATATTGGCCAGGACACTGGGGATAACTCCCTTTCGAAATAGTGCCGTGGGGATCTCTTGAGAGAGCAGACGGGACCTCGGTTTAACGTCTCACGCGAAAGGCAGCACCTCTCAACAGTCCAGCACTCCCTCAGTACTGCACTGGAGGATCAGCCTAGATTTTTGTGCTCAAGTTCGTAGAGTGGGACTTGAACCCACAACCTGTGGAGCGCTAGTGTCATGAGAGATGACACCACACAGACTAGAAGCAGACTTCCACACTTTTACCTATAGTGCTGAAACTCCTTGGCAGGCCTTCAAATAACTCGTACAACTGCTTGTGCAAGGCAAGTAGTTTTCTTTTCATGGCTAGGTTCCTGAAGCCCTTTGTTCTTCTCAGAAGAGCTGGGAGATGTCCTTGCCTCCGGCAAGCTGTCTCCTGTGCTATCCCTGCTACCAATACCTACTGATGCTCACTTATGCTGAGTGTTTCATCACATGCAGACCCCTCTGCCTCACTATCTAACCAATATGGAGTGCCAATGTCTGTGCTGTTGCTTGGGAGGGGCTGAGCACCTGACGGTGTATGCTCAGAAGGAGTGTCCTCCTTTGAGGTGTCTTCTACAGGAGCCTCTTGCTGCTGAGAAGGACCTAGACAAAAGAAAGAAGGGACAAGAGTTAGGATGGCACTAAGAAGCCAAGTATGGTAATGTAGAGGTTATATTACTGGACTAGTAATCCAGAGGACTAGACTAATAAACTAGAGGGCGTGAATTCAAATCCATCCAAGGCAGTTTGAAAATTTGAATTCAGTTTTGTTTAAATCTGGAAATAAAAAGCTGGCCTCAGTAAAAAGTGACTATGAAGCTATTGGATTGTTGTAAAAACCCAAATAGTTCACTCATGCCCTTTAGGGAAGGAAACCTATCTGTGACTACAATCCCACACCAACATGGTTGACTCTTAACTACCCTCGGAAGTGGCCTTGCAAGCCACTCATTTGTATCAAAAAAATATGTTGCTCAGGGCGATAATGGATTGTCAATAAATGCTGGCCTTGCCAGCGATGCCCATATCCTGAGAATAAAGAAAAAAAATCACAATCTTGCTATTCCTATTTTTAGCCGTGTCATCAAATTGAATATACTTACATTTAGTTTCAATTTCTAAATCATTAATAGAGATGAGGAACAACAGGAAGCCAAGCACTGGTGCCTGCAGCACCCTACTCAACATCTCTAACATTAACTTCTCCCATGAGTATTCGCTCCTTCCTTTTTTAACTGGCTTCTGATCTGTTTTCACATTTAACCCTGGATTCCTGTGAATTTAATTTAATAGGAGTCTTTTGTGTGGTACTCTCAAGATTTTTGAAAATTCATGAAGCAACAGGAGTTCGACTGATTTAGATAAATCCCAAAAATCTATGCGCGGCTCCATCCCGGGATATGTGCTAGGATGTGCCACATCGCAGCTCCACTGCTGTTCCTGTTGAACTTTGTGGGGTAGGAGTCGGGGCCAGGAGAATCAAGCCATTGATTCCCACCCCCACCCTTCAGTGGAAGAGACAGGATACTGTGGCATAAGTAGCTGGTCGGTGAGGAATGGGGGTTGGCGGGTGGATGGGGAGTTCTGCCAGACTCCACCCTGGAAAAAAATTGACGTTACCTCCGGCGTTTATAAATATTTTAAAACTTATTTTTAAATGTAGTATACTTTTCTTTGGTGAGTAATTAATTGGCAGTAAAGCACTTTGGGATATCCTGAGGATATGTAATATACTATGTAGATGCAACTTCTTTCTTTAATGACCTCAGAACTTGACAGATAATTAAATATGTTTGAAGCGCAGTCACTTTTATAATGTAGGGAATCACGGCAGCCAATTAGAACACATCAAAGTCCCACAAACAGCCTTGAAATGGCGTGACCTGATCATTTTTTTTTGTGATAATGGTTGCTCTAGCTCTACCTCTACCTATGCTCTAGTAGACCTCTTTCTTCTGCTCCACAGTGATATACCCACCAATGGCCACGACACAGATGGTATCAGATAGAAACTCCTCTATACTATTAATTTTTTGACTACTGTGACTTTTTAAATTCACTAATGCCACGTATGACCTGGAACAAAATACTCAATTTTTGAGTTCAGCCATGAAATGCTGCACAATTGCATTAACAGGCAAAGAATAAATGTCATGCGAATAAACATGGATGAATGGTCCATTAGCATTTTCTACTGACATGACACCCTTTTGTAGTTACATCTGTTTTTTACCTCAACATTTATGCCACAGGGAACTGTCAGGCACCCAGGTGAAACATCACCAGAGTCGATGACTTTGTTCGGATTTTGGACAACTGATGCTTTATTATCTCCATAAATGAAAGAATTACAAATAATAAATTATAGTGAAAGTAAATTCATTTTATATTTTTCACACTTTTGTGTATGTTTAATATATATTGCTCCCATGATTGCCTTTTGTGTATTGTGAACTCTGTATTAGTTGTTCATGTGTCCTAATACTAAATGTCGTGTTATTAGAAGTAGCATTGGCTGCCCGTGTCCTAACTCGCACCAAGTCCCACTCACCTATCACCCTTGTGCTCGCTGACCTACATTGCTTCCAGTTAAGCAAGGCCCAATATCAAAATTCTCATCCCTATTTTCAAATCCCCCCATGGCCTCGCCCTTCCCTATCTCCGTAATCTCCTCCAGCCCCACAACCCCCAATATGTCTACACTCCTCTAATTCTGTCCTCTTGAGCATCCCTGATTATAATCGCTCATCCATTGATGGCCGTGCCTTCTGCTGCCTAGGCCCCAAGCTCTGGAATTCCCTGCCTAAGTCTCTCTGCCTCTCTACCTCTTTCCTCCTTCAAGATGCTCCTTAAAACAAACCTCTTTGACCAAGCTTTTGATCGCCTGCGCTAATTTCTACTTAGGTGGCTCGGTGTCAAATTCTTTACCTCATAATACTCCTGTGAAGTGCCTTGGGATGCTTCCCTATGTTAAAGGCACTATATAAATGTAAGTTGTTGTTGATGGATGGCTGTACAGCCAACTGGTGACCTGCAGATGATACAGTAGGCTAGCTATCTGTACCTGCAATAAACTCTGATGGTTCCGCATCAGTATTGGGGTAACCTTGTTGAAGGAACAAGAACTAGGCTATTTGTTAATGAAGGAAAAATTAGAAAAGTTATAGAGACGATTCTCAATGTCATCGCCTGAAGCAAAGTGTATGAGGGTAGGCCCAAGATCATACATTACATGATCTCCACAAATTTCCCCCTCCATACCTCCAACCTCCAGACCAAAAACAAATGTCACTGTCATACATCCGCCACCGGGGCGCCCTTTAAAGGGAAGGCTGTTTGTGCCATGGGCTGCCATATTTTACTGTCGGCTGGCTCTTCTGTCGGCCCGACAATGGCGGCCCTTGCCTTGACCGGGCCCATTCTGTTAAGGGTGCCGGGCTATTGGCTTGATCGTGGGCGGCCGCCAAAGGAACTGTAGAGTGCCCAGCGCCCTTCCCCTTTAATAGAAGGGGAGGGGCATTCCGCTGCGGAGATCCATGCTGCTCTACCGCCCCAGAAGCACCCCTCCATCGACGCGGAGCGCCTCCGATAGCATTTCACCTCCGTTGAGGGGTGGAAGGGCCGAATTCTGCACTGGGGGCATAACTTCCGGGCCTGATGATAAATGTCCCGGCCCCAGAAGGTTACTGCCTCCAAACGGGGCACGTGATAATTTCGCCCCCATGAATCATTTAGACAGAAAAAAAGAACCATAAAAGTTACAGCACAGAACAAAGCCATTCGGCCCAACGTGTCTGTGTCAGCTCTTTGCTAGAGCAATCCGAAACTAATTCTGAAACCCCGCAGTGTCCCCGTAGCTCTGTATCTTACTTTGCTTCAAATATTATTATCTGCCTCGACTAGTCCCTGCAGTAAAGCATACCATATTCCAACAACTGCATAAATAAATTTCTCCCAACCTATTTCCTCACTCTTAGTGATGGTTTTAAATTGACCCCTTGTCACTGATTCTCCAAATAGTCTTTCTCCAGTCATTCTAACAAAACCGTTTATAATTATAAAAAGCTGTAATTTGTCGCCTCTTGGCCTTCTCTGCTCATGGAAATAATCCCAGCATCCCGAGTCTCTCCTCATAACTATAGTTTCTAATCCCTAAAATTTTCCTGATTGATCTCTTTCTATATAATTCTATTCATCATCTATCTAATTCTCTTCATCTTACAAATTAAATATTAATTGTTGCTTGAGTGGTAAGGATTGATTACTTACAAAGGGCCCAAGTTTCGAGCCGCGCCTAGAACGGCGCAGTCCCGACCTGGACGCCCGTTTTTCGCGCCACAAAGTGCGCCTAAAAAAACCCTCCGTATTCTCCAGCTCCCTGCAGGTCCTCTGGCCCTCGGCGCAGCGCAGCAGGAGCTGTAGGGGGCGGAGCTAGGTCCCTGCGCTGAAAACAGTGCCGGGACCTCTGCACATGTGCGCTACAGTGGGCACGCATGTTCAGTAGCTCCAGGCGCCCGAAACTGTGTGGGAGGGGCCGAAGCACGCAGCCCCTAGCCCTGGCCGAATGGCCTCACTGGGGCTGCATGAATAAGGCTCCTCCCACGGCCAGCTCCTGCTTCCTCCCGACCCGACTCGACTCCCGCTTCCCGCCTCCGGACCCGACCCAACTCTCGCTCCCGCTCCCCCGCCCCACCCGACTGGACCTGACCCGACTCCCGGGTCCCCCCCCCCCACCCCCGGACCGGACCGGACCCGACTCCCGCTCCCCCCGCCCCCGGACTGGATCCGACCTGACCTCCCTCTCCCCGACCTGACCTCCCTCTCCCTCCCTCCCTCCCCCCGACCCGAACCGAACCGACCTCCCTCCCACCACCCCCCCGACCCGACCCAACGCCTACCTGTAAATCTGGTGCTGGGGACGGGCCCTGCCCGAAGTCTCGGGCCCGGCTTGTTCAGCCTCCCTCCCCCTTCTCCTTTCCCCCCCCCAACCTCCTTCCCCCCCCCCATCTCCTCCTCCCCCCATCTGAAAACAGGCGTAAGTGGCCGGACATGCCCCCTTTTGAAAAAAAAATTCTGTTCCAAAGTGAAACTGTTCTAACTGACTAGAACTGGAGCAAACTAAATGGCGAGAATTCCGATTTCTAAGATACTCCGTTCTACACCAGTTGCTCCTAAAAATCAGGAGTAAATCATGTGGAAACTTGGGGCCATTATGTGATAGGATAGCCATTTTGGGGGAATTATGATCAAAGATTATCCTTAAGAATTGTAATCGCTTATTGTGCAGAAAGGAATAACCATTTTAAAACATGATTATTGAGGGCAATACAGTGATTTGGGATTTACACTGAAATAAAATTTTAAAAAGACTAAGCCAGAATGAGTTTGCGGGTAGAGGCTTATCCTCGTAAAAATTAAAATGGTAACAAATGCGAAGCTGAATGTGCTTTGGATTAAAATTACATAAATTATTGAAGCACATTTAATTAATGTCCTGCATTTATTCATGATGATTCAACTCTGTTACACTGTCTTAGCTTAGTAACTTCTTTCAGCCAGTCCCTGTGATTCAATACTTATCAAAAATATTCAAAAAAGGAAACTGAAATGGACAAATGAAGTATATGCTATCATTCTTTTCTGTAACTGATTTCTAAAACAGCTTTTTGATATAGAACGGTAATATTGATAAATATTCCATGTTTAAATATACTGGATTTACCGTTGCAGCAAAACTTGCTGAAGTTGGCAGATTTTGGTTCCTGTAGGAGTATCTTCTCAAAGCAGCCATATACAGAATATATTTCCACCCGATGGTATCGAGCTCCAGAGTGCCTTCTTACAGATGGGTACTACAGTTTCAAAATGGACATCTGGAGCACTGGCTGTGTTTTCTATGAAATAACAAGGTGAAGTTCAAACTTTAAGTACTGTTTAGAGGCATTATTTGATATGTTTATGCTGTTCGAGCCATTTGACATCTCATTAAAGTTGTACAGCCAAGCAGTAGCTCAGGGGATCCAACTGAGCATTAGGATCGCGAATTTTAATTCCCAGTTTTAACTGATATTCCAGCTTGTGCCCCTATTTGATTGGGTATTAACATTCACTAAAAAGCAACCAATCAAAACCACAGTGTTACCTACAGGGGTAACAGGTAATTGCAACATGTCGACACTTCTATAATGAGATTTCCCATAAGAATTAGTTTGCATAGTATTTTCAATGGAAGGCACAGCCCATATACTGAATTTAATATGTTATAGATATAGTATATACTGGTACCTCTCACATAGCATTATTCATGTATATTCTGGGACATGGGCCAGGGAGCAGAATGGAATAACTTTTTCCTGAAAAGGGCCCCCATTGCACAGGGGCCTCAGCCTTACTTTCTGTTTAATTCATGCATTAGTTTCCTTTCCTACATTACAACAGTGACTACACTCAAAAGTACTTCATTGGCTGTAAAGTGCTTTGAGACGTCCGGTGCTTGTGAATGGCGCTATATAAATCCAAGTCTTTCTTTCTTTCCTCTACACGTGCATGACCTGAGATCTCAGTACCTCGACTGCTGCTTTCTCCTTTGTGATGTGCATTTATAGGAGTATGAAGTTTTCTTGGCTTTAGAACATATAAAGAAAGAAAGACTTGCATTTATATAGCGCCTTTCATGGCCACTGGACATCTCAAAGTGCTTTACAGCCAATTAAGTACTTTTGGAGTGTAGTCACTGTTGGAATGTAGGAAACGCAGCAGCCAATTTGCACACAGCAAACTTCCACAAACAACAATGTGATAATGACCAGATCAACTGTTTTTCTATACATGGTCCATGTTTCTGAGCCATACAGGAAGGTGGGTATTACTACAGCCCTGTAGACCATGAGCTTGGTGGCAGTTTTGAGGGCCTAGTCTTCAAATACTCTTTTCTTCAGGCGGCCGAAGACTGCACTGGCGCACTGGAGGCGGTGTTGGATCTCGTCGTCAATGCCTGCTCTTGTTGATAGGAGGCTCCCGAGATATGAGAAGTGGTCCATGTTGTCCAGGGCCATGCCATGGATCTTGATGACTGGGGGACAGTGCTGTGTGGTAAGGACAGGCTAGTGGAGGACCTTTGTCTTGCTGATGTTTAGCGTAAGGCCCATGCTTTCGTACGCCTCAGTAAATACGATGACTATGTCCTGGAGTTCAGCTTCTGTATGTGCACAGACGCAGGCGTCGCCCGCGTACTGTAGCCTGATGACAGAGGTTGGGGTGGTCTTGGACCTGGCCTGGAGACAGCGTAGGTTGAACAGCTTCGTGCTGGTTCTGTAGTTTAGTGCCACTCCAGCAGGGAACTTGTCGACTATGAGGTGGAGCATGGAGCATGGAAGCATGTACAGTAGACACCTCAAGTCGCTGGAGAAATACCACCAACGATGTCTCTGCAAGATCCTACAAATCTCCTGGGAGGACAAACGCACCAACATTAGCGTCCTCGACCAGGCCAACATCCCCAGCATCGAAGCACTGACCACATTTGATCAGCTCCACTGGGTAGGCTACATAGTTCGCATGCCAGACACAAGACTCCCAAAGCAAGCGCTTTACTCGGAACTCCTTCACGCCAAACGAGCCAAAGGTGGGCAGCGCAAACGTTACAAGGACACCCTCAAAGCCTCCCTGATAAAGTCCAACATCCCCACTGAGACCTGGGAAACCCTGGCCAAAGACCACCCTAAGTGGAGGAAGCGCATCCAGGAGGGCACTGAGCACCTCGAGTCTCATCGCCGAGAGCATGCAGAAATCAAGCGCAGGCAGCGGAAAGAGCGTGCGGCAAACCAGTCCCACCCACCCCTTCCTTCAATGACTATCTGCCCCACCTGTGACAGAGACTGTGGTTCTCGTATTGGACTGTACAGCCATCTAAGAACTCATGTTAAGAGTCGAAGCAAGTTGTCCTCGATCCCGAGGGATTGCCTATGATGATGATGAATCTGTTTTTGTTACGTTGATTGAGGGATAACTATTTGCCAGGACACCGGGGATAACTCCCCTACTCTTCTTCAAAATAGTACCATGTGATCTTTTACGTCCACTTGAGAGAGCAGACGGGGCCTCAGTTTAACGTCTCATTCGAAAGACGGCACCTCCGACAGTGCAGCAGTCCCTCAACACTGCACTGCACTGTCAGCCTAGATTTATGTGCTCAAGTTCCTGGAGTGAGACCTAAATCCAGAACCTTCTGACCCAGAGGCAAGTGTGCCACCCACTGAGCCACAGCTGACAGCTATAGATAGTGAGGTTTCCTATCCTTTTGTATACACGCAATCTCCGTTGCTGTTTAAATGAATCTGATTGTTCACCAGAGTATTGAATGATACAGATATATGTGGGGGTAGAATATTAAAGAGGAACTCTTATCAGTTCATAATTGGGCTAACCAAACTGGTAGCAATACGGTGGAGGAGGATTTCCTGGAGTGTATAAGGGATGGTTTTCTAGACCAATACGTCGAGGAACCAACTAGAGAGCTGGCCATCCTAGACTGGATGTTGTGTAACGAGAGAGGCTTAATTAGCAATCTTGTTGTGCGAGGCCCCTTGGGGAAGAGTGACCGTAATGTTAGAATTCTTCATTAAGATGGAGAGTGACACAGTTAATTCAGAGACTAGGGCCCTGAACTTAAAGAAAGGTAACTTTGATGGTATGAGACGTGAATTGGCTAGGATAGACTGGCGAATAATACTTAAAGAATTGACGGTGGATAGGCAATGGTAGACATTTAAAGATCACATGAATGAACTTCAACAATTGTACATCCTTGTCTGGCGTAAAAATAAAACTGGGAAGGTGGCTCAACCGTGGCTAACAAGGGAAATTAGGGATAGTGTTAAATTTAAGAAAGGAAGAGGCATATATCATGGACAGAAAAAGCAGCAAACCTGAGTACTGGGAGAAATTTAGAATTCAGCAGAGGAGGACAAAGGGTTTAATTAGGAGGGGGAAAATAGAGTACGAGAGTAAGCTTGCAGGGAACATAAAAACTGACTGCAAAAGCTTCTATAGATATGTGAAGAGAAAAAGGTTAGTGAAGACAAACGTAGGACCCTTGCAGTCAGAATCAGGTGAATTTATAACGGGGAACAAATTGCAGACCAATTGAACAAATACTCTGGTTCTGTCTTCACTAAGGAAGACACAAATAACCTTCCAGAAATACTAGGGGACCGAGGGTCTAGCGAGAAGGAGGAACTGAAGGAACTTCTTATTGGTCAGGAAATTGTGTTCGGGAAATTGATGGGACTGAAGGCAGATAAATCCCCAGGGCCTGATAGCCTGCATCCCAGAGTATTTAAGGAAGTGTCCCTAGAAATAGTGGATGCATTGGTGGTCATTTTCCAACATTCTATAGACTCTGGATCAGTTCCTATGGATTGGAGAGTAGCTAATGTAAACCCACTTTTTAAAAAAGGAGGGAAAGAGAAAACAGGAAATTATAGACCGGTTAGCCTGACATCGGTAGTGGGGAAAATGTTGGAATCAATTACTAAAGATATAATAGCAGCGCATTTGGAAAGCAGTGACAGGATCGGTCCAAGTCAGCATGGATTTATGAAAGGAAATCGTGCTTGACAAATCTTCTAGAATTTTTTGAGGATGTAACTAGTAGTGTGGACAAGGGAGAACTAGTGTATGTAGTGTATTTGGACTTTCAAAAGGCTTTTGACAAGGTCCCTCACAAAAGATTGGTGTGCAAAATTAAAGCACCTGGTATTGGGGGTAATGTACTGACATGGATAGAGAACTGGTTGGCAGACAGGAAGCAAAGAATAGGAATAAACGGGTTCTTTTCAGAATGGCAGGCAGTGGGGTACTGCAGGGTTCAGTGCTGGTACCCCAGCTATTTACAATATACATTAATAATTTAGACAAAAGGAATTGAATGTAATATCTCCAAGTTTGCAGATGACACAGCTGGGTGGCAGTGTGAGCTGTGAGGAGGATGCTAAGAGGCTGTAGGGTGACTTGGACAGGTTAGGTGAGTGGGCAAATGCATGTCAGATGCAGTATAATGTAGATAAATGTGAGGTTATCCACTTTGGTAGCAAAAATAGGAAGGCAGAATATTATCTGAATGGTGACAGATTAGGAAAAGGGGAGGTGCAATGAGACCTGGGTGTCATGGTACATCAGTAATTGAAAGTTGGCATGCAGGTACAGCAGGCGGTGAAGAAGGCAAATGGCATGTTGGTCTTCACAGCGAGAGGATTTGAGTATAGGAGCAGGGAGATCTTACTGCAGTTGTACAGGGCCTTGATGAGGCCACACCTTGAATATTGTGTACAGTTTTGGTCTCCTTATCTGAGGAAGGACATTCTTGCTATTGAGGGAGTGCAGCGAAGGTTCACCAGACTGGTTCCCGGGATGGCAGGACTGATATATGAAGAAAGACTGGATCGCCTAGGCTTATATTCACTGGAATTTAGAAGAATGAGAGGGGATCTCATAGAAACATAAAATTCTGATGGGATTGGACAGGTTAGATGCAGGAAGAATGTTCCCGATGTTGAGGAAGTCCAGAACCAGGGGACACAGTCTAAGGATAAGGGGTAAGCCATTTAGGACCAAGATGAGGAGAAACTTCTTCACTCAGAGAGCTGTGAACCTGTGGAATTCTCTACCACAGAAAGTTGTTGAGGCCAGTTCCTTAGATATATTCAAAAGGGAGTTAGATGCGGCCCTTATGGCTAAAGGGATCAAGTAGTATGGAGAGAAAGCAGGAATGGGGTACTAAAGTTGAATGATCAGCCATGATCATATTGAATGGTGGTACAGGCTCGAAGGACTGAATGGCCTGCTCCTGCACCTATTTTTTATGTTTCTATGTTTCTACGTAATCAGGTTCTGTTCAGCCAAATTGGTAAATAAAATTATTGGTGAGCATTTAGAATGTTAGCAGTATTAGCGAACTGGAAATGTTCCTGAAACTGAGAGAATCGTTGGTAAATAAATTGCTATGTAGGATTATTATGGGCTGGAATTTCATCAGCCTTCCACTGCGTTTTTCGGCGGTATTTCTTCGTTTTGGGTGGTAAAAGGTCCGGCGGGAAATACATTGAAATCTTCCGGCGGTGGTTTTGAAATACCACTAGGGAACAGACCGCCAGCGTGCAACACTCGAAAAACTGCTTCTGCCCGAGTTTGGTCACAGCGGTGACCCATAGAGGCGCGGGGCAGTGGGTAAAGTGTCGAGGAGAAACCAGTTGGAGCAGCCCTTGGAACGGCGCAGGGAATGAAACCCTGCAAAAAAGGTAAGTTAAAGTTTATATTAAAATTTTTTTGCAGCGATTCGTAAGAAAAGGGTCTAGTGAATGTTTTGCGATTTTTTTTTTGAAAAATATATTTTGTGTTTTCCCCCCGCCCGAGGCCCAACTCGCAGCGGTAATCAGCCTTGGACTAAAGTTGACGAGGATTGCGGTTTCCGCCACGAATCCTTGTGCAACGCCGATTTTTTTCCTTCAGGCGGAATTTTCCCCATTTTGTTCATTAATTTTTCGCCGAGAATTCATAGCAGAGACGTAGCAAATTTTTGGGCGGCAAACCGGTGGTGGTGGTTTTTGATGAATTTCCAGCCCATACATAGTGTTTATAATGTTTCTGATGAAAGAAAGCAAAATGGCAGTGTAGATTAAACGAAAGCAATAAAACACTGCGCAGTCGCACTAATGTAGACGCACCAATAGGTGCATCCTTACATAAGAACATAAGAACATAAGAATTAGGAACAGGAGTAGGCCATCTAGCCCCTCGAGCCTGCTCCGCCATTCAACAAGATCATGGCTGATCTGGCCGTGGACTCAGCTCCACTTACCCGCCCGCTCCCCATAACCCTTAATTCCCTTATTAGTTAAAAATCTATCTATCTGTGACTTGAATACATTCAATGAGCTTACCCATCATTGGGTGTAAGCTTTGTCTCAGTGGTCGCACGGTTACCTCTGAGTCAGTCGGTCATGTGTTCAATCCCCAGTTCCACAGACCTGAGCATGTAATCTGGTCTGATACTTCATACAGTACAGATGGAGTGCTGCACTGTTGAAAGCACCATCATTCAGATGAGATGTTAAACCGATGCTTTCTCAGGTGGACATAAAAGACCCCATTCGGGTTTAAAAAAAGGGCACAGGAATTCTCCTGGTCTTCTGGCCAATATTTTTCACTCGACCACGAAAACAGATTATCCGATAATGTATTGCTTGTTGTTTGTGGGATCTTGCTGTGCGCATATTGGTTGCTGTGTTTCCCTACGTTGCTGTGTTTCCCTACATTACTGCAGTAACTATAATTTAAAAGTACTTCATTGGATGTGAGGTGCTTTGTGGCATCCTAAGGGCAGTGAAAGGCCCTAATATGAATTTGAATTCTTTTTCTTTCATTTAGCGCGCTTATAATCAAACATTACAATTCCATAACGGCTCGGCTGGCACTTTAATCAGAGCTGTTTATTTCATGTCCATCATACCTGTCAGAATTCCATACTTAACAAAACAGACATTGTCGTAATTGATTAGTTGCTGGTTTAGTGACTGTGCAAGTTATTTAGCACTTGGGATATATAATTGTTAAAAAAGGAAAAAGACTTGAAAAGATTTAAAGTTGTATGTTTTTCAGGTGTCACCGATTGTCCCCCTAACTCTGTAACCTCCTCCAGCCTTACAAACCATTCTCTCCCAAACAACTTCTTTCTCTGACTGGCCTTTGTACATCCCCACCCCTCTCTTTGGCCCACCATTCATAGCCGTGCCTTCAGGCGTCTAGGCCCCATGCAGTGGAATTCCCTCCTTAAACCCCTCCGCTTCTTAAGCTCACTGTCCTCCTTTTAGACCCTCCTTGAAACCCACCTCTTTGATCAATCAGTTGGTCACCCTGTCTAATATCTTTTTCTTTGTCTCAGCTTCCAATTTTATCTAATTATGCCTATTGTGAAGTGCCTTGAGACATTTTTCTAAGTCAGAGGCATTATATATGGGGTGGGGATATACATTGTAAGTTGTTCACATTTGACCACAAGATCAAAAGATAATTATGGATGAGAACGGCAATTTGGGATTTCTGACAGTGCCACAATGGGCTGATCTTGATGTAATTTATATTTAAAAAGTTACTATTAAGTTAAATGTAGCGCTCAAGTCGTTAAAAGTACAGAGATGGAAAGTGCAGATGAAAAGTCTGAATCAGAATGCTTTTGACAATGAAAATTAGTTTAGAGATTCCAGTGAATATTCACACCTTTTATCAAAGTTTACTCCTGATAATCAATTCCCTAATTTTACATGGGATTGAAGTAAGATTAATGGGTCTGTAGTTGACTGTGATTGATTTAAAGCACTTTTTAAGTATGGTCATCATATTAGCCTGTTTCCAAACAGCTGGTGTCTCCATGGTATCCAGTGACTCACTCATAATGATTGCCAATGCCTCAAAAGTTTCCTCCTTAGTTTCTCTTAGCATTCTTCGATAAATATCTTCTATTCCTAGGGATTTATTGGTTTTCAGCTTTTTAAGCCCATTTAGGAATTCTATCTTATTTATATAAAAGTCATTTATTTTGCCCAGGCTATCACTATTTGGGAAGGATATGTTGTTCATGCTCATTTCCTATATAACAACAGTGACAACACTTCAAAAAGAAGTACTTCATTGGCTGTAAAGCGCTTTGGGACATCTGGTGGTCATGAAAGGCACTATATAATTGCAACTCGTTCTTTCTTTTCTTTCATGTCTACCCTTGTGAATACTTGAAGAAAGTAATCATTCAGAATATTAATTGTTTTGTTAGTTTCCTCAGTTTCAGGCTCTTGGCAAGTTTGCTGATTCTTTGCTCTCTATCTGTTGAAGTACTGGAAGTCTATCTTGCTGTTATGTTTTGTTTGTGTTACACTCATAATAAATGGTGAGACTGAGTACTGTGTGCAATGAGCAAGTGTGACCTTAGTTCCTTTATTAAGATTCCAGAGTGTAGGTACCTCGTGAGTGGCCTGTTTATATACTGTGCTCCCAAGGGTTGCTGGGATCCCTTGGGACGCCAACAGGTGGGCCCTCTGGTGGTCAGGTGTGATGCAGGTTACAAAGGATTAAATACAAAACAGTTTGCAGCTATGCGTCTTTATTCTTTGCCCTCCATTCATTATCTTAACATGTTTCTGCATAGAATGATACAGCACAGACCGAGGCCATTCGGCCCATCGTGCTTGTGTTGGCTCTTTGAAAGAACTATCCAATTAGTAGTTTTTCTTTTTCTTCTTATATCAGTCAGTAACTTTTAACATTGTTGTTGCCAATTTAAGTGTATCTAAGGGTTAAGTCATGGCAGGAGAGCTCGGTTGGGTGTTATGCTCCTCCTGTACCATGTGGGAACTCAGGGACACTTCCGGTGTCCCTGACGACTACGTGTGCAGGAAGTGTATCCACCTCCAGCTCCTGACGGTCCGCGTTACGGAATTGGAGCTGAGGGTGGATTCACTCTGGAGCATCCACGATGCTGAGAATGACGTGAGTATCACGTGTAGTGAGTTGGTCTTACCACAGGGAAAGGGTCCACAGCCAGCTAGGGAATGGAAGACCAGCAGGAAGAGTAGTGCAAGGAAGGTAGTGCAGGGGTCCCCTGTGGTCATCCCCCTGCAAAACAGATACACTGTTTTGAGTACTGTTGAGGGGGATGACTCAT
Source organism: Pristiophorus japonicus (assembly GCF_044704955.1). NCBI lineage: Eukaryota > Metazoa > Chordata > Chondrichthyes > Pristiophoridae > Pristiophorus > Pristiophorus japonicus. Next base: position 259,347,976 of record NC_091980.1, on the reverse strand, counting down.
CAGGGGAGGGCAGCAGCAGCCAAGTTCATGGCACCGTGGCTGGCTCTGCTGCACAGGAGGGCAAGAAAAAGAGTGGGACAGCAATAGTGATAGGGGATTCAATGGTGAGGGGAATAGATAGACGTTTCTGCGGCCGCGACCGAGACTCCAGGATGGTATGTTGCCTCCCTGGTGCAAGGGTCAAGGATGTCTCGGAGCGGGTGCAGGACATTCTGAAATGGGAGGGAGAACAGCCAGTTGTCGTGGTGCACATTGGTACCAACGACATAGGTAAAAAAAGGGATGAGGTCCTACGAAACGAATTTAAGGAGCTAGGAGCTAAATTAAAAAGTAGGACCTCAAAAGTAGTAATCTCGGGATTGCTACCAGTGCCACGTGATAGTCAGAGTAGGAATCGCAGGATAGCGCAGATGAATACGTGGCTTGAGCAGTGGTGCAGCAGGGAGGGATTCAAATTCCTGGGGCATTGGGACCGGTTCTGGGGGAGGTGGGACCAGTACAAACCGGACGGTCTGCACCTGGGCAGGATCGGAACCAATGTCCTAGGGAGAATGTTTGCTAGTGCTGTTGGGGAGGATTTAAACTAATATGGCAGGGGGATGGGAACCAATGCAGGGAGACAGAGGGAAACAAAAAGGAGGCAAAAGCAAAAGACAGAAAGAAGATGAGGAAAAGTGGAGGGCGGAGAAACCCAAGGCAAAGAACAAAAAGGGCCACTGTACAGCAAAATTCTAAAAGGACAAAGGGTGTTAAAAAAACAAGCCTGAAGGCTTTGTGTCTTAATGCAAGGAGTATCCGCAATAAGGTGGATGAATTAATTGTGCAAATAGATGTTAATAAATATGATGTGATTGGGATTACGGAGACGTGGCTCCAGGATGATCAGGGCTGGGAACTCAACATTCAGGGGTATTCAACATTCAGGAAGGATAGAATAAAAGGAAAAGGAGGTGGGGTAGCATTGTTGGTTAAAGAGGAGATTAATGCAATAGTTAGGAAAGACATTAGCTTGGATGATGTGGAATCTATATGGGTAGAGCTGCAGAACACCAAAGAGCAAAAAATGTTAGTAGGAGATGTGTACAGACCTCCAAACAGTAATAGGGATGTTGGGGAGGGCATCAAACAGAAAATTAGGGGTGCATGCAATAAAGGTGTAGCAGTTATAATGGATGACTTTAATATGCACATAGATTGGGCTAGCCAAACTGGAAGCAATACGGTGGAGGAGGATTTCCTGGAGTGCATAAGGGATGGTTTTCTAGACCAATATGTTGAGGAACCAACTAGAGGGGAGGCCATCTTAGAATGGGTGTTGTGTAATGAGAGAGGATTAATTAGCAATCTCATTGTGCGAGGCCCCTTGGGGAAGAGTGACCATAATATGGTGGAATTCTGCATTAGGATGGAGAATGAAACAGTAAATTCAGAGACCATGGTCCAGAACTTAAAGAAGGGTAACTTTGAAGGTATGAGGCGTGAATTGGCTAGGATAGATTGGCGAATGATACTTAGGGGGTTGACTGTGGATGGGCAATGGCAGACATTTAGAGACCGCATGGATGAATTACAACAATTGTACATTCCTGTCTGGCGTAAAAATAAAAAAGGGAAGGTGGCTCAACCGTGGCTATCTAGGGAAATCAGGGATAGTATTAAAGCCAAGGAAGTGGCATACAAATTGGCCAGAAATAACAGCGAACCTGGGGACTGGGAGAAATTTAGAACTCAGCAGAGGAGGACAAAGGGTTTGATTAGGGCAGGGAAAATGGAGTACGAGAAGAAGCTTGCAGGGAACATTAAGGTGGATTGCAAAAGTTTCTATAGGTATGTAAAGAGAAAAAGGTTAGTAAAGACAAACGTAGGTCACCTGCAGTCAGAATCAGGGGAAGTCATAACGGGGAACAAAGAAATGGCAGACCAATTGAACAAGTACTTTGGTTCGGTATTCACTAAGGAGGATACAAACAACCTTCCGGATATAAAAGGGGTCAGAGGGTCTAGTAAGGAGGGGGAACTGAAGGAAATCTTTATTAGTCGGGAAATTGTGTTGGGGAAATTGATGGGATTGAAGGCCGATAAATCCCCAGGGCCTGATGGACTGCATCCCAGAGTACTTAAGGAGGTGGCCTTGGAAATAGCGGATGCATTGACAGTCATTTTCCAACATTCCATTGACTCTGGATCAGTTCCTATCGAGTGGAGGGTAGCCAATGTAACCCCACTTTTTAAAAAAGGAGGGAGAGAGAAAACAGGGAATTATAGACCGGTCAGCCTGACCTCAGTAGTGGGTAAAATGATGGAATCAATTATTAAGGATGTCATAGCAGTGCATCTGGAAAATGGTGACATGATAGGGCCAAGTCAGCATGGATTTGTGAAAGGGAAATCATGCTTGACAAATCTTCTGGAATTTTTTGAGGATGTTTCCAGTAAAGTGGACAAAGGAGAACCAGTTGATGTGGTATATTTGGACTTTCAGAAGGCTTTCGACAAGGTCCCACACAAGAGATTAATGTGGAAAGTTAAAGCACATGGGATTGGGGGTAGTGTGCTGACGTGGATTGAGAACTGGTTGTCAGACAGGAAGCAAAGAGTAGGAGTAAACGGGTACTTTTCAGAATGGCAGGCAGTGACTAGTGGGGTGCCGCAAGGTTCTGTGCTGGGGCCCCAGCTGTTTACATTGTACATTAATGATTTAGACTAGGGGATTAAATGCAGTATCTCCAAATTTGCGGATGACACTAAGTTGGGTGGCAGTGTGAGCTGCGAGGAGGATGCTATTAGGCTGCAGAGTGACTTGGATAGGTTAGGTGAGTGGGCAAATGCATGGCAGATGAAGTATAATGTGGATAAATGTGAGGTTATCCACTTTGGTGGTAAAAACAGAGAGACAGACTATTATCTGAATGGTGACAGATTAGGAAAAGGGAAGGTGCAACGAGACCTGGGTGTCATGGTACATCAGTCATTGAAGGTTAGCATGCAGGTACAGCAGGCGGTTAAGAAAGCAAATGGCATGTTGGCCTTCATAGCGAGGGGATTTGAATACAGGGGCAGGGAGGTGTTGCTACAGTTGTACAGGGCCTTGGTGAGGCCACACCTGGAGTATTGTGTACAGTTTTGGTCTCCTAACTTGAGGAAGGACATTCTTGCTATTGAGGGAGTGCAGCGAAGATTCACCAGACTGATTCCCGGGATGACGGGACAGACCTATCAAGAAAGACTGGATCAACTGGGCTTGTATTCACTGGAGTTCAGAAGAATGAGAGGGGACCTCATAGAAACGTTTAAAATTCTGACGGGTTTAGACAGGTTAGATGCAGGAAGAATGTTCCCAATGTTGGGGAAGTCCAGAACCAGGGGTCACAGTCTGAGGATAAGGGGTAAGCCATTTAGGACCGAGATGAGGAGAAACTTCTTCACCCAGAGAGTGGTGAACCTGTGGAATTCTCTACCACAGAAAGTAGTTGAGGCCAATTCACTAAATATATTCAAAAGGGAGTTAGATGAAGTCCTTACTACTCGGGGGATCAAGGGGTATGGCGAGAACGCAGGAAGGGGGTACTGAAGTTTCATGTTCAGCCATGAACTCATTGAATGGCGGTGCAGGCTAGAAGGGCTGAATGGCCTACTCCTGCACCTATTTTCTATGTTTCTATGTCCCACTCCTTTGCTCTTTCCCTATTGCCCTTCAAATTTTTCCTCTTCAAGTATTTGTACAACTCCTTTTGAAAGTTATTATTGTATCTACTTCCACTATCCTTTCAGGCAGTGCATTCCAGATCATAACCACTTGCTGTTTAAAAAATATTTTCCTCATTTTGCCTCTGTTTCTTTTCCAATTACCTTAAATCTGTGTCCTCTGGTTACCAACCCTTCGGCCACTGGAAGCAGTTTCTCCTTATTTACTCCTTCAAAATTCTTCAAGATTTTGAACACCTCTATCAAATCTCCCTTTAACCTTATCTGCTCTCAGGAGAACAACCCCAGTTGCTCTAGTCACTCCACTTGTTCCTCATCCCTTTTCTTGCTGCAAGACTTGTAGATACCACTTGTAGATCCCAGGTACAGAGGAGTGGGAAGGTCGGGGCAGATGAGCAGTAAGTGTTTGTGGTGAAATGCGGTGAATGTTTATGGCAGAGGAGTGGTGAGAGCTCGTGGCGGAGGTGCGACAGATGAGGTTACGGGGCCCAGAAGAGCCAAGGACCATGGGGCAGCACGGGCCAGCCCACGCTGCGATATGTGTGCGCGCTAGGTCCGTGCAGCAATCATCTTGTTTTACCCTTGCCACTGGATAAAGGCCTAGCTCTGCCAAGCACCTATGAACTCGTGGAAGCAAGTCATCCTCATTCGAGGAACTGCCTATGATGATGATCTTATCGAAACATATAAGATTATGAGGGGGCTTGACAAGGTGGATGTAGAGAGGATGTTTCCACTGATGGGGGAGACTTGAACTAGAGGGCATGATCTTAGAATAAGTGGCTGTCCATTTAAAACAGAGACGAGGAGAAATTTCTTCTCTCAGAGGATTGTAAATCTGTGGAATTCGCTGCCTCAGAGAGCTGTGGAAGCTGGGACATTGGATAAATTTAAGACAGAAATAGACAGTTTCTTAAACGATAAAGGGATAAGGAGTTATGGGGAGCGAGCGGGGAAGTGGAACTGAGTCTATGATCAGATCAGCCATGATCTTATTGAATGGCGGAGCAGGCTCGAGGGATCGTATGGTCTACTCCTGTTCCTATTTCTTATATTCTTATGATGAGATGCCATTTATCCTCTTTGTTTCACTTCTGATTTATTGATTTATCTATTCAGGACCATGCTTGTTTAGTCTGCACTTGCTGTGTGTAGTTATATATTTATCCTGCATGTTCAGCATTATGCCTTAAAGTTGTTCCACATGCCCTTTACTGGAATGATCTTGAACCCCCTGCAATCAATTTACTTAAATTGTTCCCTCATTTCTTTGAAGTTAACGCTTTTAAAGTGTTATACGATCAGAGGTATGAATGTTTGCTGATGATTGCACAATGTTCGGTTCCATTTGCAATTTCTCACATAATGAAGCAACCCGTGCCCACATGCAGCTAAACCTGGACAACATTCAGGCTTGGGCTAATAAGTGGCAAGTAACATTCATGCCACACAAGTGACAGGCAATGACTATCTCCAATAAGAGAGAATTTAATCACCTCCCCTTGACATTCTATGACATTACCATCATTGAATCGTCCACCATCAACATCCTGGGGGTCACCATTGACCAGAAACTTAACTGAACCAGCCACATAAATACTGTGGCAACAAGAGTAGGTCAGAGGCTGGGTATTCTGAAGCGTGTGACTCACTTCCTGACTCCTCTAAGCCTTTTCACCATCTACAAGGCACAAGTCAGGAGTATGATGGAATACGCTCCGCTTACCTGGATGAGTACAGCTCTAACAACACTCAAGAAGCTTGACACCATCCAGGAGAAAGCAGCCCGCTTGATCAGCATCCCATCCACCACCTCAAACATTCACTCCCTCCACTACTAGCACAACATGGCTGCAGTGTGAACCATCTAGATGATGCACTGCAGCAACTCGCTATGGCTTCTTCGACAGCACCTCCAAAACCCTCGACCTCTACCACCTAGAAGGACAAGGGCAGCAGGCACATGGGAACATCACCACCTTCAAGTTCCCCTCCAAGTCACATACCATCCTTACTTGGAAATATATCGCTGTTCCTTCATCATCATTAGGTCAAAATCCTGTGATTGCCAACCTAACAGCATAGTGGGAGTACCTTCACCACAGGGACTGCAGCGGTTCAATAAGGAGGCTCACCACCACATTCTCAAAGTCAATTAGGGATGGGCAATAAATGCTGGCCTTGCCAGCGATGCCCACATCCCGTGAATGAATAAATACCTAGCTCTTGATATTTGAAATTTTTGAATCCCACATTATGTTGACTTAATCATTCTGTGGTCACCGTCCTCACAATGGTACCATGACTTCCATTTTCTGTAAGTTATCCAGGTCATTTACGAATACCAGATCAAGATGACCGTTGCCTCTTGTGGCTTCCCTTATGCACTGAGTCTTGCAGCAGTCATGTATTATGTTCACCAACTTTGACTCTAAATAATTTGAGTTTTCCAAATTTATATTTGGTGATAAATTACTTAGAAGTGCAGTGCTTGTTTTTACATAGGCAAAATTTATAATCCAGAAATGTGTAATATATCACCAATTTATTTAAACATGTGTGTTAGTGGGAGATCTATCAAAATAGGTTGTATTTTTAATTTGATCTGAACAAGATTTGACAGGTTTTTAAAATAATATTTTCCTGAACATTGCTTGTAAATGCGTATATATATGTGTGTGTGTGTACTAAAAACCAAACATTCTGTATCATGATCTCCTATTTACAACCATCCTGCTCAATTATTTATTTATTCCCCTTTTTCTTGACTCAACAGGAGAAAATTGCACAGGCCTAGAAATTATAGCCCGTAATTTGCGAAGCAAAGGCATTCGTCGCTGGCCCGGAAGTAAGCTGCCCACAAAGATCTTGTGATCTCTGTGGCGAGAAGTTTGGCATTTCCAACCTTCAGTTGAAATCAGTATAAGTTAATGAGGAATCCCTAACGCGAGCTGCTGTGACGTCAACAAGCTGTCTAAGCATCATAATGCCCAATTCTCACAGACTCTTGTGGCTTCCCTTATGCACTGAGTCTTAAAGCAATGTTATTACCCACCGCAAATTCTGGCCCTATATTTCAAGGCTCTATTGAATGTGGATGTGTGTCAGAGGACTGAAGAGTAGCTGATGTAGTATCCATGTCCATGTAGATCCAATATACACACGCATAACATCATTTTTAAAAAGGGAGACAGCTAATCCGGGTAATTATAGGCCAGTTAGCTTAGCATCTGTGATTGAGAAAAATTGAGAGTTTTTAGGTGAGGGTGAAATTACCACGTTTCTAAATATTGAGAAAATGGTTAGAAGTAGCCAGTATTGATTTCGAAAGGGATTGACAAACCTTACAATTCTTTGAAAAGGTAACAGACAGGAAATGCAGTAATGTAGTGGACATGGACTTTAAGAAAGCCTTTGACAAGATAAAGCATGGGAGATAAAGGGGTATGGCATTAGGAGGAGGATAGAAAACCAAATTAAAAATTGGTTAGAAGAGAGAAAACTGAGTCGAAGTTAAGGGCAGTTTTTCAGTATGGTTGGAAGCGGGTAGTGATGTCCCACAGGATTAATTTTTGATACAACTTCTGTTTACTATGTATATCTGTGATTTGGATATAGGCCTAGAGGGAGTTGTGTCAAAATTTGCAGATTATACCAAAATAGGAGATATAGTTAATTCTTTAAAAGACCAAATGAAGCTACAAAGGAATATTCATAGACCAAAACGTGGCAAATGGAATTCAATGTCAATAAGTGTGAGGTGATACATTTTGATAAAAAAATAACAGTAGTAATCAATGTTCCCGCTAATTTTCTTTAGGGTGCACGGTCCCTTTAAGTGCCTGTACAAGCCATTCAAATATTTGTTCATGCGTGGTTTCTCATTTAAAAGCTGGTGAACGGCCTGCGTGGGACCTTCAGACTGCTGAGCGGCCGCACAGCTTAGCGGGAACGTTGGGAGTAACTATACTTTGAATGGAATGGAATTATTAAAGACATCACCTCAGGATGATAAAACTGTAAAAAAAAAAGCTAATAGAGTTCTGGGTTTTATCATAACAGGTATAGAATGTAAAAGCCAGGAGGTAATAATGAGCCTATATAAATTCTTGATAAGACCTCAGTTAGAGTACTATGAATAGTATTGAGCTGCACCCTATAGGAAGCATACTGTTGCTTCAATGCAGACTCACCATGAAGAAAAGACTTGAAAAATTGGGGCTTTTTTGCATTAGAACAATATAGATTATATGATAGAAATGTTTAAAATTATGAAAGAATCGGACAGGCTAGATAGAAACAGACTGTTTTCAGTAGTTGAAGGTTCAAGAATGAGGAGCCATAGATACAAGGTTAAATGTAGGAGATTTAGAACAGCAGTCAGGAGAAACTTCTTTACAAAGAGCATTGTGAGGTTGTAGAATTCACTTCCAGGGTTGGTGGTTGAGAGGAAACTATGTCAACATTAAAGATTAGATTGAATAGGTGGATGAAAGGATATGGGAACAGCGGGGGAAAATTTTATTAGAACTATTGGCTCACGTGGTGGGTAAACACTGACATCGATTGGTTGGGACAAATGTTGTAACCTCTATCTATTTCTAATGCCACAGGAGATCGAATATACACACGCATAACATAATTTTCAACATAGTGAAATACACAATCATTACTTAAAATTTATTTCAAGATTTTCTTCCCTGCAGCCTGCAGCCGCTTTTTCCTGGTTCTAATGAAGTTGACCAAATTGCAAAAATCCATGAAGTTGTTGGCACTCCAAACTCTGAAATCCTTAGAAAGTTCAAGCAGTAAGTACATCCTAAATTACAATAAGCATTGATACCTATCAGAATTTAGATCTGGACCAATGCTTTTTAATGGTTCTACAGGATGCATATACCAGGAAAGAGCAAGAGGAATGAGTACATGTTGACTGACTCATATTGTATCTCTTTACATCAAACATTTTCCGCTCTACTTGGCATTTTCTCTTGATGACCTGGTTGATATCCATAACTTATCACATACGTATAGCAATTGTAAACTTAAAACTGTTTTCTACCATTTTGGTGCAGTGCTTCATGGCTTTGATATACAGCATCGCTGAAGTAATTTTTAGTTGAAAACTTTGTTTTCTTAATTCTGTTAAGGTGAAGACTGCAACCATTTATAGTTATTGGTGGGTTTCCCTCTGTGGTTTACTAAAACAGTATCTTTTTGTCTTGACTCATGCAGTATGTAATGTGATTCATAACATGAGGACAGAAACATGGGTGGGAAGATTTCTGCTGTTCACTATTTATAGTTCTATATATATACAATTACAATTTTGTTATACATAGTAAATAGTGGAAATCTTCCTCATAGATTTATTTCAGGAAGCATTAAGGTATATTTTATTTGAATCAGAACAGAAAATCTACATCTGCATCGTGCACCCAAGATGCTTTGCATTTTAAAAATAATATTTTAGTTCCAATGTAGTGATTCACACAGAAACACTTAAAGAGTGATGTAAAATTATGTAAAGACACTCAATTATTTATTCTAAGGTTTACTTACTATTTTTGCACACATCGAGTTAAGCTTTTTGGTTTTATGTTAAGCTTTTTATGAACCTTGAAATAGTAAATAGCCAAAAGATATTTTGGCCCAATGCCAATTTTTATATTAGATGTTTTGGCCTAATGGCAGTTGATGCACAAATTCGCCAATTGCTGTTCGCATCAATTTGTCTTTTCTTAGCCACGGTATTAATGAAATAGATAATCTCAAGTAGATTGAGTGAGAATAATTATGGTAGTTCATAATCTAGTCCTTTAGTAAAAAATCCTACATTCACTTTAGTATGAAACAAGATCTCCATGGTCCTTCTGCTTCCCCTCATGGCTGAATACAGATGGGGAAGTATTGAAACGATACATATGGAAAATAACTGAATTAAAAACTGTAAAACATTTATTCTTTATTTCAGTACCCTCCACATACTGCAAGAGTGAACCCAAGTTGGCAAAAAGTTAAAAAAAATCCCTTTAGAAATGATTTAAAAAAAAATTGTTCCTGACAAGGCCAGCATTTATTGCCCATCCCTAAGTTCCCTTGAGAAGGTGGTGGTGATCGCCTTCTTGACCTGCTGCAGTCCCTGTAGTGAAGGTACTCCAATAGTGCTGTTAGGGAGGGAGTTCCAGGATTTTGACGCAGTGATGATGAAGGAATGACGATATATTTCCAAGTCAAGATCGTGTGTAACTGGAGGGGAACTTGCCCTTGTCCTTCTAGGTGGTAAAGCTTGGTGAGTTGCTGCAGTGTATCTTGACCTCACCGAGCTCACCCTGTCCATGAGACCCATTTCCTGCTCCCTTGACCCTATTCCCACCAAACTGCTGACCACCCAATTTTTTTTCTGGCTCCCATGTTAGCTGACATTGTTAACGGTTCTCTTTCCTCAGGTATTGTCCCCTTCTCCCTCAAATCTGCCACTATCACCCCTCGCTTCAAAAAACCAACAATCGACCCCTCTGTCCTTGCAAACTAACGCCCCATTGCCAATCTCCCTTTCCTCTCCAAAGTCCTTGAACATGTTGTCGCCTCCCAAATCCATGCCCATCTTTCCCACAATTCCATGTTTGAATCCCTCCAATCCGGTTTCCACGCCTGCCACAGTACTAAAATGGCTCTAATCAAAGTCACAAATGACATCCTTTGTGACTGTGACAAAGGCAAACTCCTTCCTCGTCCTTTTTGACTTGTCTGCAGCCTTTGACACGGTTGACCACTCTATCCTTCTCCAACGGCTCTCCACTGTAATCTAGCTGAGTGGGACTGTACTTGCCTGGTTCCATTCTTATCTTTCTAATCGTAGCCAGAGAATCACCTGTAACGGCTTCTCTTTCCGCTCCCACATCATTATCTCTGGTGTTCACCAAGGATCTATCTTTGGCCCCCTCCTATTTCTCATCTACATGTGGTCCCTTGGCGTCACCATCTGAAAACACAGCGTGAGTTTCCACATGTACGCTGATGACACCCAGCTCTACCTCAGTACCACTTCTCTCAACCCCTCCACGATCTCTAAATTGTCAGACTGCTTGTCCGATATCCAGTTCTGGATGAGCAGAAATTTTCTCCAATTGAATATTGGGACGACCGAAGCCATTGTTTTCGGTCCCCGCCACAAACTCTGTTCCCTAGTCAGTCACTCCTTCCCTCTCCCCAACTTCTGTCTGAGGCTGAACCACAATGTTCACAACATTGGTGTCATATTTTACCCTGAAATGAGCTTTCAACCACATACCCGCTGCATAACTAAGACTGCCTATTTCCACCTCCATAACATCGCCCGTCTCTGCCCTTGCCTCAGCTCATCCACGGCTGAAGCCCTCATCCATGCTTTTGTTACACCTAGACTTGCCCTACTCCAACGCACTCCTGGCTGGCCTCCCACATTCTACCCTACGTAAACTAGAGGTGATCCAAAGTTTGGCTGCCCATGTCCTAACTCACACCAAGTCCCGCGCATCCATCACCCTTGTGCGCGCTGACCTACATTGGCTCCTGTTTAGCAATGCCTCAATTTCAGAATTCTCATCCTTGTTTTGAAATCCCTCCATGGCCTCGCCCCTCCCTATCTCTGTAATCTCCTTCAGCCCCACAACCCCCCGAGATGTCTGTGCTCCTCTAATTTTGGCCTCTTGCGCATCCCTGATTATAATTGCTCAACCATTAGTGGACGTGCTTTCTGTTGCCTAGGCCCTAAGCTCTGAAATTCCCTGCCTAAACCTCTCCATCTCTCTAACACTCTTTCCTCCTTCAAGACACTCCCTAAAACCTACCTGTTTGGCTAAGCTTTCGGTCACCTGCCCTAATTTCTCCTTGTCTGGCTAGATGTCAAATTTTTTGTCTCACAATACACCTGTGAACTGCCTTGGGACATTTCAGTACGTTAAGGGTGCTATATAAATACAAGTTGTTGTTCTGCTTTTGTTATTGGATGGAAGTTGGTTTTACAATGTATAGAGGAGGGAAGATCATTTGATTCACATTGTCAAGATCAAAATTTCTTTAAAGGGATGAAACCCCTGTGATTTTCCCTGTTAACAATCTTGGGTTATTCCTGTGGTATGTGAAGGTTACTTAATGAAGATGATTGTACAAGGTAGGTACTATATAATTCTTCAGATATTGAAGTTTAAACAGTTTTGTGTGGTTTCTTCTGTTATTTTTTTCAAATGTAATTTACTTAATGTTTAAAGCTGCTTTTTGAAACTATTTTAGGAAAATAATTACCATTTTATATGATTTTCAATGTAGAACACGGGCTATGAGTTTTGACTTTCCACAAAAAAAGGGAACAGGAATATCTTGCCTCATTCCACGCACTACCTCTGAGAGTATTTCACTGATGCATGCAATGATGGAGTATGACCCTGAAGAAAGAATCACTGCTAAGCGGGCATTACAGCATCCTTACTTTCGTGAATTGAGGTGAGCTAAAGTTTCCAATCAGTGTAACGCTTGGTTATTCCTCTCATTCAGTGTTAAATCTGTCTTTGACCACAAAAAGTACTAATGTTTTATCGGCACTGTTAAAATCTATATATTTTTCTTGTGATAAAACAAGCTCTTCTACACCTGTCACCAGGTGAATTCTCTACATTTGTATACATATTTTAAAAATGTTTCTCTTTAGTGAAATCGTAACTTTTTATTCTGCACTTTTAGAAATAGATTTGTGTTTATCGGTATAAAATTGAAATCTCCTCAATCTCTATTCCTTCCGTGAAAGGAATGCTAATTAGCACTTTGTGGATTGTTCACCTTAAAAACAGCAGTAAATTTACTTCGATAAAAAGTTGGTAATAATTCCAGTGTTTGGGGTAAAATCAGGGTTTTTAAAAGGATAATTACTTCAATAAATATTACTGACATTCTGCTGATTTTCCTATTGGGTTTTTCATCAATGTCAAAAAAATGTTTTTTTTCTATCAGGGCCCTGGGATAAAACTAGTATAATAACCCCAGAACGTGAGTAATTCAATTGAAAGGGAAAAAACATGCTTGCATTTATTTAGGGGCATCCTTCATCTCTGAGAAATGACTTAAAGTGATTTATACAAATTACTTTTGAAGTAGTCGCTTTTGCACTTCACTTTTGGTAGGCAAATATAATTACTTTATAGGATTAGACACTAGAATTTCAAAGGAGGAATTCTGTTTCAACAAATCATGAACCTCAAATTCACACTGAGAACACCCTCCATTGTGTTGTGCGGCACTACCACCGTGCGAAATGGGATAGATTCAGAACAGATCCAAACCAGGCATGCATGAGGCGCTGTGGGCCATCAGCAGCAGCAGAATTGTATTCTACCACAATCTGTAACCTCATGGCCCGGCATATTCCTCACACTACCATTACCATCAAGCCAGGAGCCAACCCTGGTTCAATGGTCCTGCACGGGCTCAATGGGCCAAATGGCCTCCTTCTGTGCTATAACCATTCTATGATTCTATGAGGAGTTCATGCCAGGAGCAACATCAGGCATACCTAAAAATGAGGTGTTAACCTGATATGAAGCTACAACACAGGACTCATCATCATAGGTAGTCCCTCATATCAAGGATGACTTGCTTCCATGTCAAAAAGGGATGAATTCACAGGTGTTTCAATGAAGGACCTAATATTGCAGCTCCCGAACTACATGTTGAAGAGTGGAAGTTGCCTGTGCATGGATTTTTTTAACATGTGGTGGCCGTTGCACACCTGTCGCCACACGGGCTTGACAGAGCTAGGTCTTGGTCCAGTGGCAAGGATTAACCAAGACAACTGGAGACCAGCACTGCTGCACAGATCTAGTGCGCACACATAGTGCAGTGTGGCTGGCCCGTGCTGCCCCTGGGCCCTTCCCTCTTCTGGGCCCTGAACTCACGCCTCTCCTGGGCCCCGATCACATCGCTCTGCAATCTTTTGCCGTTCCTTCGCCCCGACCTCGCCGCTGCTGCTGTATCTGCCCACGCTCCAATCAGCAACCTGGACCTTGGTGACATCCAATCCAGTCACCCTCTTCACAGCCGTCGTTCTCCTGAACCGACTCGCGTTGTGCCTTGAAGTAGTATGCGCCACGCTACTCCTTTGAAGGCCCCAACCTGCTGATGGTTCTCGCGGGTCGAGGCCGCCACGCCGAATGCCGGGTCCGGCTCCACGCAGCTCCTTGACCTGCTGATGGTCCTTCAAAGGAGCAGCGTGGAGCCCGACCCGGCATTCGGCACGGCGGCCCAACCTGCAACACAGGACTACATGCATGCTAAACAGCGAAAGCAGCATGCTATAGACAGAGCTACACGATCCCACAACCAGCAGGTTAGGTCAAAGCTGTGCAGTCCTGCCACATCCAGTCGTGAATGGTGGTGGACAATTAAACAACTAACGGGAGAAGGCAGCTCCATGGACATTCCCATCCTCAATGATGGCGGACCCCAGCCCGTGAGTGCAAAAGACAAGGCAGAAGCGTTTGCAACCATCTTCAGCCAGAAATGCCAAATAGATGATCCATCTCAACCACCTCCTGAGGTCCCCACCATCACAGAAGCCAGTCTTCAGCCAATTCGATTCACTCCACAGGATATCAAGAAATGACAGTGCACTGGATACAGCAAAGGTTATGGGTCTTGACAACATCCTAGCTATAGTGTTGAAGACGTGTGCTCTAGAACTAGCCGCACTTCTAACCAAACTGTTCGAGTACAGCTACAACACTGGCATCTACCCGACAAAGTATAAAACTGCCCAGGTATGTCCTGTTCACAAAAAGCAGGACAAATCCAATCCAGCCAATTACCGCCCCATCAGTCCACTCTCAATCATCAGCAAAGTGATGAAAGGTGTTGTCGATGGTGCTCTCAAGCAGCACTTACTCACCAATAACCTGCTCACCGATGCTAAGTTTGGGTTCTCACTCAGACCACTCTGCTCCAGACATCATTACGGCCTTAGTCCAAATATGGACAAAAGAGCTGAATTCCAGAGGTGAGGTGAGAGTGACTGCCTTTGGCATCAAGGCAGCATTTGACAGAGTGTGGCATCAAGGAGCCCGAGTAAACCTGAAGTCAATGGGAATCAGGGGGAAGACTCTCCACTGGCTCGAGCCATACTTAGCACAAAGAAAGATGGTTGTGGTTGTTGGAGATCAATCATCCCAGCCCCAGGACATCGCTGCAGGAGTTCCTCAGGGCAGTGTCCTCGGCTCAACCATCTTCAGCTGCTTCATCAATGACTTTCCCTCCATCATAGGGTCAGAAGTGGGGATGTTCGCTGATGATTGCACAGTGTTCAGTTCCATTCACAACTCCTCAGACAATGAAGCATTCTATGCCTGCATGCAACAAGACCTGGACAACATTCAGGCTTGGGCTGATAAGTGGCAAGTAACATTCGGCCTCTTCCTGAAGGTCCCCTACCATCACAGAAGCCAGTCTTCAGCCAATTCGATTCACTTCACGTGATATCAAGAAATGACTGAGTGCACTGGATTCAGCTAAGTCTATGGGCCCCAACAACATCACAACTGTCGTGCTAAAGCTTTGTGCTCCAGAGCTAGCCGCAGCTCTAGCCAAGCTATTCCAGTACAGCTAAAACACTGGCATCTACCAATAAAGTGTAAAAGTGATAAAGTGTAAGTGGCCCTAGAAATAGTGGATGCATTGGTGATCATTTTCCAACAGTCTTATCGACTCTGGATCAGTTCCTATGGACTGGAGGGTGGCTAATGTAACATCGCTTTTTAAGAAAGGAGGGAGAGAGAAAACAGGTTGTAAAGTCCTTACACAATATCACAAATCCACACGAGGCACATTCTCTGGACAAGGTCACTCTGTGACCTGCACCTTTATTCACAGGACCAAGAAGTGATGATCCTGCGTGGTACCTCCCTTTATATACCTGGATGACCAGGTGAGGAGTGTCTCCCACAAGTTCACCCTCTGTGGTCAAGGTGTGCATTTCTCAAGTATGTACAGTATTGCAGTGTTGTTACATGAAGGTTACATACACGACATCACCTCCCCCCCAACGTCTTATTGGGATCACAGGTTAAGTCTTTCGGGTGGTCTGCGCTCCCTCATGGAGCGCCGCAGTTGGGGCTCTGGCTGTTGAGCCTTGGCCTGCGTGTCTGTCCCCTGTGGTGATTCTGGCCTGTCCGGGCTGACCGCAGGGACTGTGCATGCTGCTGAATGTTCTTGTTGCTCGTTCACTGGTGGTAGTGTGAATACCATCTCATGATCTTCCTCAGGTTCCTCAGAGTCCATGCTGAACATTTTCTTTACTTGGTCCAGATGCTTGCGGCATATCTGCCCATTGTTAAGTTTAACCACGATGACCCTATTCCCCTCTTTGTCTATTACAGTACCTTCAAGCCATTTGGGCCCAAAGCTTGATTGGGAACAAATACGGGGTCACGAATTTCTATACAACCCCCCCCGTGAATTCCGGTCATGGTACTCATTTTGGGACTGGCGCTTGCCTTCAACAATGTCGGACAAAACTGGATGAATGAGGGACAGCCGAGTTTTGAGTATACGTTTCATAAGGAGCTCCGCGGGCAGAACCCCCGTGAGCGAGTGCGGTCGGGACCTATAGGCCAGCAGGAGGCGTGATAGGCGGCATTGAAGGGAGGGACCTTGAATCCTGAGCATGCCTTGTTTTATGATTTGGACCGCATGTTCCGCCTGACCATTGGAGGCCGGCTTGGATGGTGCTGTCCTGACATGGTTAATGCCATTACCCGACATGAATTCCCGGAATTCGTAGCTTGTGAAACATGGGCCATTATCGCTAACAAGGATGTCTGGCAAATCGTGGGTCGCAAAGACCGCACGTAGACTCCCCACAGTCGTGGATGTCGTGCACGAATTGAAAATGATGCACTTGATCCATTTTGAGTACGCATCAACCACGATGAGAAACATTTTCCCCATGAATGGACCTGCATAGTCTACATGAATGCTGGGCCAGGGCCACAGGCTGAGCGGGGCTTCCCTGGGGGCATTTACCAGCTGAGCACACGTCGTGCACCAGATCTGAATCAATTCCCGGCCACCAAACATGTGACCGGGCAATGGCCTTCATCAGCACAATGCCTGGGTGCTCGCTGTGGAGTTCCCTGATGAAAGCTTCCCTGCAATCGGCTTGGATGGAAAGCTCATCCATCCGCCTGTGAAACGGTCTGACCTCCTCAGGGCATGCTCCGTGTGCGGGTGCCCAATCCCCAGTCAGGACACATTTCTTAATCAAAGATAGGAGGGGATCTCTCTTGGTCCAGATTTTGATCTGGCGGGCTGTGATGGGGGAGCCTGCACTGTCAAAGGCATCAACGGCCGTGACCATCTCAGCGCTTTGCTCCGCTGCCCCCTCAGTGGTGGCCAGTGGAAGCCTGCTGAGCGCATCAGCGCAGTTTTCGGTGCCGGATGGCGTAGACAAACGCAGCGAGCGTGAGAGCCCATCGCTGTATGCGAGCTGACGCATTGGCATTGACAGCCTTGCTGTCTGACAACAGGGATGTTAACGGCTTGTGGTCCATTTCTAATTCGAACCTCCTGCCAAAAAGGTACTGGTGCATCTTTTTCACCCCATAGACACATGCGAGTGCTTCCTTCTCAACCATCCCATATCCACGTTCTGCTTGAGAGCGCGACCTGGAGGCATAAGCCACAGGTTGGAGTTGCCACTCAGCATTGTACGGCTGCAACATGCACCCAACCCCATAGGACGATGCATCACATGTCAGAACCAATTTCTTACAGGGGTTGTACAGGGTCAACAACTTATTTGAACAGATCGTAGGTCTGCCGATTGAAAGTCCGTTCTTGACAGTCCCCCCAAAACCAATCACAACCCTTACGCAGGAGCACGTCTAGCGGCTCCAACAATGTGCTTAAGTTCGGCAGAAAGTTCCCGAAATAATTCAAGAGTCCCAGAAATGAATGCAACTCTGATGTGTTGCAGGTCCTGGGCGCTCGTCGAATCGCCTCTGTTTTGGATTCAGTAGGCTGAATCCTGCCTGCAGCAACCCTCCTGCCCAGAAACTCGACTTTGGGAGCCAAAAACACACACTTAGGTTCCTTGAGTCGCAGGCCTACCCGGTCCAGTCGGCGTAGCACCCCTTTCAGGTTGTGGAGGTGTTCCTCGGTGTCCCGACCGGTGATGAGGATATCATCCTGGAATACGATCGTTCCAGGAATGGATTTGTGCAGGCTTTCCATGTTTCTTTGAAAGATCATGGCCACTGATCGAATGCCAAATGGGCACCTATTGTAAACAAACAGTCCCTTGTGCGTGGTGATTGTGGTCAGTAGTTTGGATTCATCGGCCAGTTCTTGGGTTATGTAGGCTGAAGTGAGGTCCAACTTGGTGAACAGCTTGCCGCCTGCCAGCGTGGCAAAAAGATTCTCCACTCTCGGAAGCGGGTATTGGTCTTGTAGGGACACCCGAAGATAGTGGCCTTGTAGTCGCCACAGAGCCTGACCGAGCCATCCGCTTTTAGGACGGGAACAATGGGGCTCGCCCAGTCGCTGAATTCAATGGGCGAGATGATGCCCTCTCTCAGCAAACGGTCCAATTCGCTTTCAATTTTCTCCCACATCACATACGGCACAGCTCTGGCTTTGTGGTGCACTGGTCTGGCGTTCGGGGTGATGCGAATCACTATTTTGGTACCTTTGAACGTCAGGTTGGAATAGCGATTCAAATTGCTGTAGGACCTGTGAGCATGAACTTCGCTCCACAGATGACACTTCGTGCACATCCCCCCATTTCCAGTTCATCTCAGCTAACCAGCTCCTCCCCAACAGTGCGGGACCATTGCCCGGGACAAACCAGAGCGGCAGCCGGTTCACTGATCCATTGTGTGTGACAGCTAACGTTGCACTGCCTAGTACTGGAATGATTTCTTTGGTGTACGTCCATAATTGAGCCTCAGTGCATTCTAGTTTGGGTCTGCTGGCTTTGAGTGGCCACAGCTTTTAGAATTGTTGAACGCTCATGAGTGACTGGCTGGCCCTCGTGTCCAGCTCCATGTGTATCGGGATGCCATTTAATAGGACCTTCATCATCATAGGTGGCGTTTTTGTATATGAGCTGTGAATGTTTGCCACATGAACCTGCTGAACTTCAGCGTCCATTGATTTGCCCCACGCATCATCCTGCCTCGCAGACCCCTCTTCTGGTCCATCCACCTCGTAAATTAGCCTGGTCGCAGGCTTCCTGTACATTCTGGCTAAATGGCCAGTGAGGTTACAATTTCTGCAGGCGAACTATGCAAACCTGCAAGTCCTGGCAGCATGTCTGCCCTCACACCTCCAGCATGAACTGAGATTCCCATTGTTGTGAACAAAAGAGCTGTTACCAGGCATTCCTCACTAATTGTCTCTTTGACTGCTCTTGAGCACCCTGTTAGTGGGTGTCAATGGCCCCATCCCAGAACGCATTGTCCACTGGGATGGCATAAATGTCCGTTCAGCCTGCCATTGTCTGTGTTGAAAACCTGTTCTGGGGTCTATTGCTGCCTGGGGTGTGTCGAACTGCCCTTGCCTGCCTGCTGGGCTCTGAGTCGTGTTTATGATATTGACCCCCTGATCCATTGCCACGTTGGAGTCAGGGTTGCGCGCATATATTATCTTGGTTTCCTCCTCCCTCGCCATAAAAATCTGAGCCAGCAATGCTGCCGCTTACAAGGTCAAGTCCTTGGTCTCGATTAACTTTCTGAAAATCCCAGCATGACCGATGCCCTCAATAAAGAAATCCCTGAGCATCTTCCCCCTGCAGGCGTCTGTGAACTTACAGAGGCTGGCCAAGCGCCGGAGGTCCGCAACAAAATCCGGTATGCTCTGTCCTTCCCGACGTCGGTGGGTATAAAATCTGTGTCGGGCTATGTGTATGCTGCTTGCCGGTTTGAGGCGCTCACTAATTAGCTTGCTGAGCTCTTGAAAGGTTTTGTGCGCCAGCTTCTCGGGTGCTAGCAGGTCTTTCATGAGTGCATAAGCTTTAGATCCACAGCTGGTCAGTAGATGAGCCCTTTGCTTGTCGGCCGCTGCATCTCCCAGCCAGTCCTTCGTGACAAAGCTCTGCTGAAGCCTCTCAATGAAATCGTCCCAGTCCTCACCAACACAGTACCGTTCCTCTGTGCTACCGGTGGCCATTCTCGTGGGTCGTTGATTCCCGTTTCTCGCCGCCACTATAAAGTCCTTACACAATAGCACAAATCCACACGAGGCACATTCTATGGACAAGGTCACTCTGTGACCTACACCTTTATTCACAGGACCAAGAAGTGATGACCCTGCGTGGGACCTCCCTTTATATACCTGGATGACCAGGTGAGGAGTGACTCCCACAAGTTCACCCCCTGTGGTCAAGGTGTACATTTCTCAAGTATATACAGTATTGCAGTGTTGTTACATGAAGGTTACATACATGACACAGGTAATTATAGACCGGTTAGCCTGACATCAGTAGTGGGAAAAATGTTGGAATCAATTATTGAAGATGAAATAGCAGCGCATTTGGAAAGCAGTGGCAGGATCGGTCCAAGTTGGCATGGATGTATGAAAGGGAAATCATGTTTGACAAATCTTCTAGAGTTTTTTGAGGATGTAACTCGTAGAGTGGACAAGGGAGAACCAGTGGATGTGGTGCATTTGGACTTTCAAAAAGCTTTTGACAAGGTCCCACACAAGAGATTGGTGTGCAAAATTAAAGCACATGGTATTGGGGATAATGTATTGACGTGGATAGAGAACTGGTTGGCAGACAGGAAGCAGAGATAAGCGGGTCCTTTTCAGAATAGCAGGTAGTGACAAGTGGGGTGCCGCAGGGCTCAGTGCTTGGACCCCAGCTCTTTACAATATACAGCAATGATTTAAATGAAGGAATTGAGTGTAATATCTCCAAGTTTGCAGGTGACACTAAGCTGGGTGGTGGTGTGAGCTGTGAGGAGGATGCTAAGAGGCTGCAGGGTGACTTGGACAGGTTAGGCGAATAGGCAAATGCATGGCAGATGCAGTGTAATGTGGATAAATGTGAGGTTATCCACTTTGTTGGCAAAAACATGAAAGCAGAATATTATCTGAATGGTGGCAGATTAGGAAAAGGGGAGGTGCAACGAGATCTGGGTGTCATGGTACATCAGACATTGAAGGTTGGCATGCAGGTGCAACAGGCGGTGAAGAAGGCAAATGGCATGTTGGCCTTCATAGCTAGGGGATTTGAGTATAGGAGCAGGGAAGTCGCTGTAGCTGTACAGGGCCTTGGTGAGGCCCCACCTGGAATATTGTGTTCAGTTTTGGTCTCCTAATCTGAGGAAGGACGTTCTTGCTATTGAGGGAGTGCAGCGAAGGTTCACCAGACTGATTCCTGGGATGGCAGGACTGACATATGAGGAGAGACTGGATAGACTGGGCCTGTATTCACTGGAGTTTAGAAGAATGAGAGGGGTTCTCATAGAAACATATAAAATTCTGACGGGACTGGACAGGTTAGATGCAGGAAGAATGTTCCCGATGTTGGGGGAGTCCAGAACCAGGGATCACAGTCTAAGGATAAGGGGTAAGCCATTTAGGACCGAGATGAGGAGAAACTTCTTCACTCAGAGAGTTGTTAACCTATGGAATTCTCTTCTGCAGAGGGTTGTTGATGCCAGTTCGTTAGATATATTCAAGAGGGGAGTTAGATGTGGCCCTTACGGCTAAAAGGATCAAGGGGTATGAAGAGAAAGCAGGAAAGGGGTACTGAGGTGAATGATCAGCTATGATCTTATTGAATGGCGGTGCAGGCTCGAAGGGCCAAATGACCTACTTCTGCACCTATTTTCTATGTTTCTATGTAATTGCCTAGGTGTGTCCTGTCCACAAAGCAGGACAAAAGCAATCCGGCCAATTACCGCCCCATCAGTCTACTCTCAATCATCAGCAAAGTGATGGAATGTGCCATTGACAGTGCTCTCAAGCGACACTTACTCACCAATAACCTGCTTACCGATGCTCAGTTTGGGTTCCACCTGGACCACTCGACTTATTACAGCCTTGGTCCAAACATAGACAAAAAAGCTGAATTTCAGAGGTTACTGCTCACAAGCAGTCTGACAAATGGTTGTGGTTGTTGGAGGCCAAACATCTCAGTCCCAGGACATCGTTGCAGGCATTCCTCAGGGCGATGTCCTCGGCCCAATCAACTTCAGCTGCTTCATCAATGAACTTCCCTCCATCATTCAGTCAGAAGTGCGGATATTCGCTGATGATTGTACAGTGTTCAGTTCACTGCTCAACTCCTCAGATAATGAAGCAGTCCGTGCCCGCATGCGGAAAGACCTGGTCAAGATTCAGGCTTGGGTTGAAAAGTGGAAAGTAACATTCGCGCCTCACAAGTGCTAGGCAATGACAATCTCCAACAAGCACGATTCTAACCACCACCCCTTGACATTCAGCGGCATTACCATCGTAGAATCCCCCACCATCAATATCCTGGGGTCACCATTGACCAGAAACTTAATTGAACTAGCCACAAGAGTAAGTCAGAGGCTGTGTATTCTGCGGCAAGTGTCTCACCTCCTAACTCCCCAATGCCTTTCCACCATCTACAAGGCACCAGTCAGGAGTTTGATGGAATACTCTCCTCTTGCCTGGATGGTCCAACAATACTCAAGAAGCTCGACACCATCCAGGACAAAGCAGACCACTTAATCGGCACCCCAACCATTACCTTAAACAGTCACTCCCTCCACCACCGGTGCACTGTGTCTGCAGTGTGTATCATCTTTAAGATGCATTGTAGCAATTCGCTAAGGCTTCTTCGACAGCACTTCCCAAACCTGTGACCTCTACCACCAAGAAGGACAAGGGTAGCAGGCGCATGGGAATACCATTACCTCCAGGTTCCCCTCCAAGTCACACATCATCCTGACTTGGAAATATATCGCTGTTCCTCCATTGTCGCTGAGTCAAAATCCTGGAACTGCCTATCTAACAGCACTTTGGGACTCCCATCAGCACACAGACTACAGTGGTTCAAGAAGGCAGCTCACCACTACCTTCTAAAGGGAAATTAGGGATGGGCAATTAATGCAGGTCTTGCCAGCGACACCCACATCTCATGAATGAATGCTAAAAAAATGAATATTTTATAATCTATATACAACACTAGCAGATATTCAAAAAAAGGTTACAAAACAGAAGGAGGCAACTACAGACCCATTTAGTCTCATTCCCATGTAAAATAATGAAATCAAATATCGGGAGAAAATTTGAGGATTATCTGAGCGATTAATTATAACCTAGTAAACAGTAGCCAATATAGATTCAGGAGAAGATCTTGTCTGATCATCCTCCGCGATTTCTTTGAGGTGGTAACATCCAAAGTGGACTGTGGAAAACCATACAACATGGTGGCCTAGAAATCTGGCCACATAGTGCCCGTTAAACAGATTCCTAAACCTCCAATACGGTGAGCAGAAAGCGCATTCTCATTACGAGCCAAAAGAGTGGCACTCGCCATATTGGTACAAGCCAAAAAATGGGTGTGCGTACCAGAAAAGGCATTGGGCTCTTTGCTTATCGCCTGTTTGTGGGCCCTTCTGCAAAATTGGTTTGCCCTGAGGCAGCCGGCCCCAACTGAACTCAGAAAAACCAGGAGAGCAAAATTGACCCGCGCCCCGATTAGGGGCGGTAACCTTCCGGGGTCAGGACTTTTAAAAAAGGGCCAATTTTGCCCCCCAGGTCTACATGCAACATAACAGTTAGTTCTTAAATGGACAGCCTCTTAGGTTGCAACCAACCAACCACCCTCCCTCCATCCCCCCCTTCCTGATCCCTTTTAACTACTTACCTGAGGGCCACTCCTGCCGTTGAAGTGACCCAATCTTTCATTCCGCTTTGCCGGCAAGTGAAAGTTGACATAGGAAAATTGAATGGGAAATGTGGTCTTCGGAATTTACAATGGTAAAAGTGACACAAATGTGATCACAAACTGTGACAACTGGAGTAAGGTTTAGACACAGAAAATGCAGGCCAATTTAAGATTTTTAATAAACTATAAGTTGAAAAAGAAGGATACTAGCTCACAAAAAGTTACAAATAAAAATAAACACATTAATTGTGATTTCCCTGTAGATTGGCAGAGAAGCAAGCTGCGACTATACAACATTCAGTTAGATGCATTGAAGGGAATGAGAACAATCTAAGCCCAGGTGTGGTGCACAATCTCTGGAGAATCCATAAGGGACGGAAACGGGTAAGATAAGAGACATTGGCACTTTTCACTTTGCCTTCCTCAGTTTGACCAGCTAATCAGATGTTCCACCATTAACACAAATTCCAAATTTTTGTTAACGGAAAATAAATATAAAATTAGGTTATACTGAATCATAAATTTGTGGTATATGTAAATGATTCAGGAAGTTTTAAAAGTGAAATAGGAACTGTAAACTAAATTTTTAAACATAAATATTAAACACTGCTCTGGTCTCCTGTTTCGCTAACACACTTAGGCCTAGAAATTCATGGCTGACACAAAAGTTGTCGGTGTCACCGCGGCCTCAGGTTAATGGTAAATGGTAGAAGAAAAATTTGCACTGGGGTCTAAAGAGTTTTAGCCCAACACTAACTGACCGTGTAACGCCATCCTGGTGGCATTAGTACAGGCATCATTTGTGTATTTGCCGTCCAGAAGCGACGTTCATTCTTCCAACAGTCTCTGGAAGTGAGGCAATGAGTTCACTAGGCATTAAAAGGGCAATGCCTTCTGAACTGAAAAATAAAAATGAAGTTACAAAAATCCAGTTTTCAGTCCTTACTGCCTTTAAGAAAAATTCACGTTAAAAATAAGTTCCAAATGGGAGTTTTCAGCTCTTAAAGCTGAATTCCCTTCCGCACCTCAAAAAATGAGAAAAGTGCTTCAGCACTAACATACAGGCTCAGTAAGCCAGGGAAGGGGCACTCTGCGTCTCACATGCAGCACCCCAGATTTATGCAGCGGGTCAACACTGCAAGAGAGGTCCTCTACCCACAGGGGCCAGGAGGCCCCAGAAGGAACGATGTGCGATCATATCATTGAGGTCGTTACTGCCAGCAGTGTTACCCCCACCACATGGCGCCAGTGCCCAAAGAAGCTTCATGACCTCAGTCACTGACCAGTGGTCAGGTCAGTGACTGCATCTTCAAAAGCTGTCTCCTATCTGTTAAGTCCTGACTCTAATGTACTGACTTACACGAGACACATGCTGAAGTCAAGGTCACTCAGGACCTGCACCTTTAATTCCAGCTCTCCAGTGCTGCACTTGCCTGAGACCTCCCTTTATATACCTCAGTGGGACAGGTATGGAGTGTCTCCTGCAAGTGCACCCCTGGTGGTAAGATATGCTTATTGTTACAGATCATATCCAGTTACAGTCATGTATAGCATGGTAAGATACAGTTATATAAAGTGAGATACATGACATCACCCTCCCCCAAGGTCTTATTGCCTTTATACATTCAGTCTCTCAGGTGGTCTGCGCTCTCGCGTGGAGCGTCTTAGTTGTGGTTCAGTTGTTTGCCTTGGTGCCTGTTTTTCGTTCGGTGTGATTGCTGGTATCTCGCCTGGGCTGTCTGTTTCGTTCGGTGTGATTGCTGGTATCTCGCCTGGGCTGTCTGTTGAAACTGCCCTTTCCTCAGGTTGTTCCACCTGTCTGTCCACCAGGTGTGGCGTGAGTTCCACATTGTAGTCTGCCTCTGGTTCTTCAGTGTTATCAGTGAATCTACTTTTTACTTGGTCTACATGCCTCCGGCAGGTTTGGCCATTGTCCATTTGTACAACCAGTAGCCTGTTTCCCTCTTTGTCTGTTACTGTCCCTGCAAGCCATTTGGGACCCCGGCCATAGTTTAGCACAAACACTTTGTCCTCTATCTCATTCCACCTCCCCCTCGAATTTCGGTCATGGTACTCAGTTAGCTTTTAGCGCTTAGCCTCAACAATTTCATGCATGTCTGAGAGGATTAACGAGAGCCTGGTCTTTAAGGTTCGTTTCATCAATAGTTGCGCGGGGGGAACCCCAGTCAACGAATGCGGACGAGATCTGTATGCCAGCAGCAGTCGCGACAGGCGGCTCTGCAGCGTGGGACCTTGGATTCTGAGCATGCCTTGTTTAATGATCTGCACTACTCGCTCCGCCTGGCCATTGGAGGCTGGCTTGAAAGGTGCCGTCTTAACGTGAATTATGCCGTGGTCAACTATAAAATCGTGAAATTCTGCGCTGGTGAAACACGGACCATTATCACTGACCAATATGTCAGGAATGCCGTGCGTTGCAAACATGTTTCTAAGGCTTTCCACAGTGGTGGAGGTGGTGCTCGAGTTTAAAATGGTGCACTCGATCCATTTTAAAAATGCATTAACGACTACGAGGAACATTTTTTCCATGAATGGGCCCGCATAGTCTACATGCACCCGCGACCACGGTTTGGTGAGCCAGGGGCATAGGGGGGCCTCCCTGGGGGCATTACTGAGTTGGGCACAAATGGTGCACCGATGGACGCAGAGCTCCAAGTCCACGTCAATGCCAGGCCACCAGATATGAGATCTGGCTATGGCCTTCATAAGGACGATCCCCGGGTCCTCGCGATGGAGCTCCCGGACAAACGCTTCCCTGCCTCGTAAGGGCATAACTACTCGGCTGCCCCACACCAGGCAGTCTGCCTGTAGTGAGAGTTCATGCATGCGCCTATGGAAATTGATCGCCTTGGGGCAGGCATCGCGAGCCTCTGCCCAGTCACCGGTTAAAACGTATCTTTTAACTAGAGATAACGTGGGGTCGCTGGTCGTCCAGGCTCTGATTTGGCGAGCCGTCATGGGCGAACCTGTGGATTCAAAGGCATTGATTGCCATGACCATCTCACAGTCCTGTTCATCGGACCCTTCTGTGGTCGCCAGGGGTAGCCTGCTAAGCGCGTCGGCACAGTTGTCTGTGCCTGGTCTGTGCCTTATCGTGTAGTCGTAAGCCACCAGCATGAGTGCCCATCGCTGAATGCGCGCCGAGGCGTTGCCGTTGATTGCCTTGCACTCGGATAGTAGGGATGTGAGGGGTTTGTGGTCGGTTTCTAACGCAAACTTGGCCCCGAAAAGGTATTGACACTGTACACGCATGCGAGCGCCTCCTTCTCAACCATACCGTACCCGCGCTCCACCCGCGAAAGTGACCTGGAAACATAAGCAACGGGCTGCAATTTACGCACATCATTGACGTGCTGTAAAACGCACCCGATCCCATACGCTGACGCATCACACGTAAGGACTAACTTTTTACCTGGGTCAAAAAAGGCTAAAACACTCTTGGAACATAGAAGGTTGCGTGCTTTATTGAAGGCGCGTTCTTGGGCGTCCCCCCAAAACCAATCGCACCCCTTTCTGAGTAGCACATGGAGAGGCTCCAGCAGCGTGCTCAAGTTCTGCATAAAGTTCCCAAAGTAATTGAGTAGCCCGAGAAAGGCACGCAGTTCCGAGACATTCCGGGGTCTGGGTGCCAGGCGAATCGCTTCAGTTTTGGATTCGGTTGGGCGGATTCCATCAGCGGCAATCCTTCTGCCCAAAAATTCAACCTCAGGCGCAAGAAACAGACACTTGGATTTCTTAACTCTTAGGCCTACCCGATCCAATCGACTTAGTACTTCCTCAAGATTGCAGAGATGAGAGTCGGTGTCCCTGCCCGTGATGAGTATGTCATCTTGAAACACAACCGTCCCCGGGATGGACTTGAGCAGATTCTCCATGTTGCGCTGGAATATAGCAGCTGCCGACCTGATGCCGATTGGACATCGATTGTACACAAAAAGGCCTCGATGTGTGTTGATGGTGGTGAGTAGCTTAGAATCTTCGGTCAGTTCTTGCGTCATATACGCAGATGTGAGGTTAAGTTTCGAGAAAAGTTTTCCTTCAGCCAACGTGGCAAATAGGTCCTCCGCTCTGGGCAGCGGGTATTGGTCCTGTAGGGAGACTCTGTTTATGGTAGATTTGTAATCCCCACAGATTCGCACGGATCCATCAGGCTTCATGACGGGGATGATGGGGCTTGCCCAGTCACTGAATTCCACAGGAGAAATTATGCCTTCCCACAGAAGCCGGTCCAGTTCGTTTTCAATCTTTTCCCTCATCACATAGGGCACAGCTCTAGCCTTGTGATGGACCGGTCTGGCATTCTGTGTGATGTAGATTCTAACTTTAGCCCCTTGAAGGTGCCTACACCTGGCTGAAAGAGATGTTCAAAATGGCTTAGAACTGTTGAGCAGGAGGTCCGTTCCTCTGACAACATGGCGTGAACATCATCCCATTTCCAATTAAGTTCTGCTAGCCAACTTCTCCCCAACAGGGCTGAGAGATCCCCGGGGACAATCCACAGGGAAAGTCGGTTCACCATCCCTTTGTGTGTGACTGAGAGCATGGCGCTGCCAAGGACTGGGACGATTTCTTTAGTGTAGATCCTTAGTTTGGTGTCGATCTTTGTGAGTTTTGGTCTGTTGCTTTTGTGCAGCCACAGCTGTTCAAATTGTTGAACGCTCATGAGGGATTGACTGGCCCCTGTGTCCAGTTCCATGTTGACGGGTATCTCGTTGAGTAGAGCCCTCATCATAATTGGAGGCATCTTGGTGTAAGAACAGTGGACATTGATCGTGTTAACCCGCTGTACCTCGGCGCCCCGTGCACTGTTCCAACCGTCTTCTGGTCCGCTTTCCGACCCTTCCGATTCGTATACCAGCCGAGCTGCTGTTTTTCTGCACATGCGAGCCAGATGCCCTGTGTAGTTGCAGTTTCTGTAAACGGCATGCTGAAATCGACACACCCTGGTTGAGTGCCTTCCCCCACATCTCCAACACAGATCGTTTCCATTGTTTTCGAAGGATGAGCTGCGTCTGGCTGATCTCCCTTGAGCTTCTCTCAATCTGTTGTTGATTGCTCGCATTGTGGGTTGATGAGTTGTGATCGGCCATTTATGTGGCCACTGTCTGCTGTTGAAGGCCTGCTCTCCTGCCTTTGTCTGTGTATGGGGGTAGCGGTTTGTTTCACAATGTGAACCCCTTGTTCCGATGCCTCGTTGGTTGTCGTACCTGAAGTATAGATCAGCCTCATTTCTTCTTCGCCTGCCAAGAACGTCTCTGCGACCAGTGCTGCTGCCTCTAGAGTCAAGTTCTTAGTCTCTATAAGCTTTCAGAATATGCCTGCATGGCCTATTCCTTCAATAAAAAAGTCTCTCAGTACTTCTCTCCTTAGTTCATCGGGGAACTCACATGAACTAGCCAGCCTCCGAAGTTCCGCCACGAAGCCGGGTATGCTCTGGCCCACACAGCGTCTGTAGTTGTAGAACCTGTGTCTGGCCATGTGTAGGCTGCTCGCTGGCTTCAGGTGGTCTCTCACAAGTGTGCTCAACTCCTCAAACGACTTGCTTGCTGGTTTCTTGGGTGCCAGCAGGTCTTTCATTAAAGCGTATGTTTTTGAGCCACAGCTGGTCAAGAGATGGGCTCTTCTCTTGTCTGCCTTATTGTCGCCCAGCCAGTCTTTGGTCACAAAGCTTTGCTGGAGCCTTTCTATAAAGTCATCCAAATTGTCTCCAGCATTGTATTTCTCATCTGAGCTGTTGGTAGCTATTCTGTGGATTCTGTGATGCCGTAACTCGTCGCCACTGTTAAGTCCTGACTCTAATGTACTGATTTACACGAGACACATGCTGAAGTCAAGGTCACTCAGGACCTGCACCTTTAATTGCAGCTCTCCATTGCTGCACTTGCCTGAGACCTCCCTTTATATACCTCAGTGGGACAGGTATGGAGTGTCTCCTGCAAGTGCACCCCTGGTGGTAAGGTATGCTTATTGTTACAGGTCATATCCAGTTACAGTCATGTATAGCATGGTAAGATAGTTATATACAGTAAAGTGAGATACATGACACTATCAACTGAATCACTAGCCTCATACACTTCTCAATGCACGACTCCCAACTTTCCTCCCCCCCCCCCCCCCCCCCGCCCACCCAATCATTCACCTACCAAATGTAATGTATTTGCTTCATGGGTTCTTTACTTAAGAATTCATAGCAACACATTGCTATTAAGAACTAGTTGGTTTATTAGCAAAGGTTTATCAATCACACTACACATTACCCGTTGATCCACCAGGCTCACAACCACATGCCTCATCGTGGATCCCCTGTACCCAACTAGCTGGGGATTTATTGATTCTTGTGAATATCATGTGACTGGCTAAGCCACTCACAACTCAACAGCTCTACAACTCTTTTGTTGAGAACAAATAAACAATTAAATCAAGTGCCCCCTGATTAAAGAGGGGGGACACCACAAAAACTTTTCAAGTGCCCCCAACAGCTCTACAAACCTGTGAGCATACTCACAGGTGCATATATTATACTGCTTCCCCTTTTTTTAGAAGCAAGGTATTTATACAATATTTCAAAAGATTACTTATCATGATTAATATTTTAAAAATTTACTGCTGAGCCTGAGCATCTTGTTGTAAGCTTTTAGCTTCCTCTTGCTCCGACCTCCATTTCTTTGCAGTTGGCTGGCTATGCTCATTTTCTATATTCTTATTTGACTCCGGAAACCGACTTGGGGAATTTCTGTTTTCAGAGCGTGTAGCCCTGACAACCTCTAACTCTAGAACCTCTAGCTTCCCCTTCCCCATGTCCTCTTGAGTTTCCTTGGAACCCCTTACATTTGTCCTAGTGTTAGCTTTTTTCCTAAGGTCTTGATATTGCCAGTTATCAATATCCTGACTAGTTGGTTTGCATTTTCTTGTTGATCTTCTCAACTGAATCCCAACTCCACCTCCCCCCCCGGAAGATACAGAGTCTCTGCAAGATTGTCCCATACCCGCAGAACCGCCTTCAGTTGGATGCTCCTGAGTTGGTAGGGATATGGACGTTGTGACCGTTGAAGTACTTGGACCTGCCAACTGACTCTGATCATCGTCCAAGTCAGGCTCATAATTATCTACTCGTGGTATCGAAGGTGCATCACTCGCTAGCAACATTTGATCCACATGAACCTTCCTGATGTATTCATCAATTTTGACCAAATGCTGCTTGGTGCCACATATCTGAATAATTGTACCAATGTCCCATTTGCGTAGATGTGCCCTTTTCGACGGACTGAGAACTTTGACCTCATCTGAAAACACCACTTTTTAGTACCGGAATGCTAATGATGTTGTACACTGATTGTGCTTTCTCTACCTTATCAGACAAGTTTGGTTGCAATAAATTGAGACGCGTCCTCAGCCTACACTTCGTCAATAATTCAGCAGGTGTGTACCGTGTTGTAGAATGAGGCGTAGTTCTGTATTTGAAAAGAAAATTCGTTAACCTGTGCTTCATGCTGACCGATGATCCAGAGCTTGTTTCTGCATAGCCTCCTTGACCATCTTGACCGACCTTTCAGCTGCGCCATTTGAAGCAGGATGATATGGTGCTACCAGTGTATGTTTGATACCATTGTGTCTGGCAAAATTTGCAAATTGCATGGTCTGAAATTGCGGCCCATTATCTGACACCATTTCTACAAGCAGGCCATGGCATGCAGAAATGTCCCGCAATTCATCCAATGTACGCTCTGTAGTCGTAGATTACCCCATATGTCGTACCATCAGCCATTTTGAATGGCTATCGATTAGAACCAGAAAATTATCACTGCCCCTCTTGCAAAAATCAATTTGTATTCTTTGGAATGGTCTCATTGGCCCAAGTCCATGTTTGCAGCAGCATTTTAGCTGGCATGGTCCTGCAATCTTGACAGATAGTACACTTACTAATATTTCCAAGTCTTTATCCAACCCAGCCCAATAAACAAAACTTCGGGCCACCGCTTTTATGCCTACGATGCCGGTATGCTGACTGTGAAGTTGCGTCAAGACTTTAGCCTGTAGTGCACTGGGAATGACTACTCTCGGGCCCCATTTTAGACATCCCTGCTTACATGATAATTCGTGCCGATGATGATAAAAGGGCTTTATCCCCTCATCTAAATGTGTCTGATCTTCAGGCCACCCTCGCAGGGTGTGCTCATAGGCTGGCTGTTACGTGGCATCTTTCTGTGTGTGCTCTGCAATAAGAGAGGTGGTGAGCGGAAAGTCCTCATCAACGACTGTTCGTGGCCAATTTCACAATCTTCATGAGGCAACTTTGAAAGGGCATCCGCCGCTGCATTCTGCTTAGACTTGCGATTCTCGATTTTGTAACGTACTGAGATAATAAAATAGCCAACTTTGCAGCCTGGAAGCTGCCATAGATGGAATTGCCGCCTTTGGGCCTAGGATAGCTAGTAATGGTTTGTGATCGGTTACTAGCGTGAATTGGTGTCCCAAAAGAAAATGGTAAAACTTTTTAATACCAAATATAATTGCCAAAGCCTCTTTCTCAATCTGAGCATAATTTTGTTTGCTTTTGTTGAGCGTACGCATTGCAAAGGCAACCGGTTTTTCCTGCCCATTTTTCATGGCTGATCACTGCTCCCACACCATACCCAGAGGCATCACATGCTAGTCTTAGTTCACGAGTCAGATTATAATGGCGAAGAAGAGCATTACTGCTCAAGCGTCGCTTGCATGTGTCTTATGCATTCTGTTGCTCTTTGTCCCATAAACAGCGCGCCCCTTTCTTTTATAAATAATGGAGTAGTGCGAGCACTGTTGCTGGTCCAGGAAGAAAACAAGCATACTATTGGACCATGCCTAAAATGGATCGTAATTCAGTAACGTTTCTGGAGCCATCATGATGGCTTGCACTTTCTCCTCAACTGGTTGGAGACCATTTTCATCAACCTGCAATCCTAGATAAACTACCTCACGCTGTATGCATGCATATTTACTCCTCTTCAGCTTCAAATTATGGTCATTGAACCGTCTGAATACTTCTAAGATTTCCAGGTTTTCTCTCTCTGTGCAATCAAGATGATGTGTTGATAGCCACAATCAGTGATTCATTCCCTGTAAGATCTGATCCATGGTAGCCTGAAATATCTTTGGTGAGGACTTGATACCATAAGGCAACTTAGTGTATGAATATAAATCTTCGTGTGTGTTGACTGTCAGATACTGTTGATTATCCTTGTCAACGTTGAGTTGAACATAGGCATGGGACAGGTCCAATTTTGTGAAGACTTTGGCTCCCACCAGTTCTGCTTATTGATCCAGTGCTGTCGGTAAAGAGTACTGTTCATCATTAACTGCTCAATTCAGGGTAATTTAATAATCTCTACAGAGCCGTACTGTTTTGTCTGCCTTCGGAACTCATCATCATCATCATCATCATAGGCAGTCCCTCGAAGCGAGGATGACTTGCTTCCACGCCAAAAAGGGAATGAGTTTACAGGTGTTTCAATGAAGGACCTAATATTCCAGATCCGGAACTACATCTTGAAGGGTGGAAGATGCCTGTGCGTGGATTTTTTTAACATGTGGTGGCCGTTGCACACCAGCCACCACATGGGCTTGACAGAGCCAGGTCTTGGTCCAGTGGGAAGGATTACCCAAGACGACTGGAGACCAGCTCTGCTGCACGGACCTAGTGCGCACACATATCGCAGTGTGGGCTGGCCTGTGCTGCCCCTGGGCCCTCGCCTCTTCTGAGCCCCAAACTCACGCCTCTCCTGGGCCCCGGTCATTTCCATCTACACGCTCTTGCCGCTCCTTCGCCCCTCTTGCTGTACCTGCCCGCACTGCAACCAGCCGTCAGCTCCTGCAGCAGCTCGCGCTACTCCCTGCAGTGGTATGTCGCGGCACGCTGCTCCCTCCAATGGTCCCGGCCTGCTGATGGTCTTGCCAAGTCCCCAATAGATAGAGGGAGGACTCCCGCGTAGAGAGCACTCCATTTGGGACCCCCGCCTCCTCCGGACAGCAAGATGGTGCACCATGGCGTGTCTGGACGGCAGATGAGGATAGAAAGGTGGAGAGTGTGCAAGAGCAGCCCGTACAGGAAACCAGCGCAGAACTGAAAGACACGGAGGGGATTTCCCCGAGGAGGCTCAAGTTCTGAGGCGCCGGCTCCCGAGGGAGGTTTCGGGGCTTGGCGCCGATGAGGAATTCCGTCCGGACAGGGGTCAGTTCGGACGGGATCTCCCCACATGCCTGAGCCTCCTCGACACACCTAACGGAGTCAGGGCCCAGTGCTGTTTTTAGCGACTCGATGGCATCGGCCGCGCGGCGGACGTTGGGCCAGTTTAGGCGCCGTGCCAGTTCGTCTGGCGCCATCCAGCCTGCTCCTCCGCCATCGAGCAGGTCCCTGACCCTGGTCACCTCGCCAGCCACAGCCCTCTCGTCCACCTGCCACCTAAAACCACGGTCGTGGAGGTACAGATTCCTGAGCAGAGGCTCCTGAAGGACAGCCGCCACTCTAGATGGGGGAGAGCTGCGCTTGGTGGCAACTCTGTTCCAGACCCTGATGAGTTCCTGGTAAAAGACAGGCAGCCCCTGCATGGTGGTCCTGACGGTCCCCAGGCTCACAAACAGGAGCTGCGTGTCATAATTCCCCAGTTGACGTAGGTGGGGGAGGAGGAGCTCACCGGGAACAAAGGGCGGGATGTTCAAAATGACGACCCTCTGCGCGGTGGCCTCGAGAGGATCCACCGGCAGGAAGGTCCCGCCCACCGTGAGCCCCTTATTGAGAGTCAGGACACTGCCCGCTCCGACCCCAGGAAGAACACAGCCCTTCCGTACATTTTGGAGGCGGCGACAATGGCTGAGGGGCCGACTACCCCAGCCATTGCCCTCATGCACCCCTCGATGGTCGTGTTGGGGTGAGTGTAGCTCTTGACCCCGTTCTTTTTAGAAATGAGTCTGAAAGGCGGCGGAGCAGCAGGAGCCGCGGGGCCTTTATGCCACGTGTGCATAAGTTTGTGCTGGCCCTGCCACTGGCGAAAATGGACTCGCCATCTCGGGATCCCTTTAAGGGCTACACTCACCCCAAAGTCACAGGCCTGAAAGATCTTGATTAACTTCATTGATGAGCAGAGGGAGCTCTTAATGAGGCACACCTCTCCCCAACTTTTGACAATTGGGGAGGGGCCCTTTTCCCTCTGCTCCATAGTTTAAAAAAATATATATTTTAAAAGAGGCTCCCAGAGAGAGAGAGGAGAGACAGAGAGAGAGGGGGGTGATGGGAAAGAGGGAGGCTGTGATATCAGGTACTCCTCACAGCGTTGGGTGGGTGCTTGCAGGGGGTGCACCCCCCGGATCACAAACAAAGTCTTTATATTCTTCCGGCGGAGGGGGAAGATGTCTTCACCCGGGATGGCCGGAACCACGCAGGCACAGTCCTCCAAACATTGCCAAGACAGGCAGCTCCAGCCAACCCGGGCCAGGCAATGCGGGAGGGGTGCTTCCAGTGGTGTGTGGGGCCTAGTTGTTCGCAAGAACCCCACACACCTACACGCACACAACCCCCCACGATGTTCTTATTAATCTTCTTTCCTCCCCCCACCGATTAAGCAAAGTCTTTTTTGGGGAGTGCACCAAACTACACCTGTTGATGTTGACAAAGACTCTCACTCCTTCCACACAGTTGGTGAGTAGTTGAATGGCAGCAGTTCCTTCCCCCTCTCTCAAACTCTGCAGCAGTAACAGGAGTATTGGCTGCTCTCCCTCCTCTCCCCTCTCCAGGCAGCAGGCCTCCTCCTCCTCCCAGACACTCACAGTCTCCCTGTAGATGTACCTAGAAGGCAGCTTTTCTTCCTCCTCCTCTCACAGGTCCTGGGTTCACTCTCACTCTCACTGTAGTTGTAGCAATATGAGCAAAGGTTTAACAATCACACTGCACATTACCAGTTCATCCACCAGGCTCACAACCACTTGCCTCATCGTGGATCCCCTGAGCCTAACTGGCTGGAGTTTCATTGAGTTTTGTGAACATCACGTGACTGGCTAAACCACTCACAACTCAACAGCTCTAAAAACCTGTGAGCCTACTCACGGGCGCATATATTACACCAACAATCTGTACCAATCACGAGGCACACCTCCCATTCCTAGCCTCACCTCACCCCCTTGGAGGAGGTGGCGCAGGCCATTCTTGGCAGTGTCATGGCTGACCAATTGGCCAGCAGCGAGGCTGAAAGGATACAAGATGCTGGTATTCTCATACGTTATCCTCCTTCTGGCATGCACCTCTTGCTTTCCCACCCTGCCCTCACCACAACTCCACCCTTGTGCTTTCTTCATTTCATACACCCAAGAAATGCAGCCTGCCCAGCCAGTGGTTGGCCAAGAGGAGAGAGAAGAAAAAGAAGAAGAGTTGATTTCTTGATTTCACATTGGATGGATAGATGTCTAAAGTTGGATTGGAAACTTTGCTTTGTGGTGGCTTTTAGTTCAGCAATGTGGCCAAGAGGATGCTGTGATGGTCAGTAACAGAGGGAAGGTAAGGTGAGGGATAAATGTTGAAAGGGAAATTGGGGTTGTGGTCACTGGTACCACAGGTGAATGATGCCATCCTGGATATCCAGCCAGAAAGGGGCTGTCTGGGTTGCATCCTTCCTTCTTCCTTCTCTTTGGCTTCTTCCTCTTCCCTCTGCGAGCAGATGCTGTAAATCTGAAATGACAGCATTGAATGCTGGAAATACTGGACCTGTCAAACTCTGTTTCTCTCTCCATGGATGTTGCCTGACTTACTGAGTATTTGTAGCATTTTCTGTCTTCTCTGAGGCCTTCCTTTACCACCCGAGGCTTTGCAAGCATCCAGCAGCACTCCCCACACACTTACAAAAATGTTAACATATATTGCAGCAAGCCATTACTTAACTAGCATTTTAAAAATTGAGTCCACAAGCTTAAATGCAAACTTACCTAAAAGATGTGTTTGAAAATTGTCTTCTAACTGTCATCAAATATTTTGTGTAAACAACCAAATGAGGCTGAAAAAAACATTCTTTTAGTTGGGCTGAAAAATCCTACAGAGGCATTCGGAGAAAGTGTGCACACTGTACATACCTCTGTGAGTCTGCTGCATGCTGAGCTTAGGACCCAGCGCTTAGCTCAGCACTAAGGTCCAGGTTAGGTTGGTGTTGCACGCCGACTAACATCATTTCTCCCTCATTTAAATTTGTAGGGCAATCGATCTTACCGGCAGCACTGCCAGGCTTCTGAAAATAGTGGACCCTGCAGGACCCACCACCAGCTAGCGAAAGAGCGGCCGCCGCCCTCTTTTTGCTGATAACGTGGTATAAAGCCCCCAAATTTTAGCCCTTAATATTTAAGTATTTAATACAGATTTTACAATTGTTAGTGTAATTTGAAGTGTACAGTTAAGTGAATTTTTTATCCAGGCCTATCATCTTACAATGTGCAATAAAGCCATTAATATCATTTACTATCGAATATTACTGCCTGGGTAGTAATCCGGCAGAACGGATTGCGTGCCCTTTATAGAGGCTGAATATTCGTTCCAGTACCAGATTACTGCCCAGGCGGTGAAGACGAAAATCTACTCCAATATTTTTCCCCAATCTATCAATGTTATCTTACGGGAGATCCCACAGTCTGAGTATGTGCAGTGTGCACACTTTCCCAGAATGCCAATGCAGGATTTGTCAGCCTCATTTGGTTATTTTTACAAAATATTTGATGTCAGGAGACAATTTTCAAAAATTTTAATCAGATAATGCTAATATTAAGTATTTTGTTTGTACAGAGACGTTGTCTAAAAGAGATCGGGAAACAGATTGCACTTTAAACATAAGAGGCACTACTGATTGCACACCTGTACATGCCTTTGTTTATCTTAAAATTTCAAAACAATTAATATTTTATTATTCTCAGTAAACACTGGGGTAGATTATGTTAGATAATCGGGCACCATCTTTAAATATAATTTGGGTTCAGGCCCGCTGATTCAGACATGATTATGTATATGCGTATTCTAAAAATTAATTTAACTTTTATTTATGACGGACTTCTTGTAAAGCAGCAACTTTGACCATAATAGTATGAGAACTTGCCACTTATAGGCAGCCCTTAACTATGAGGACACAACGATTATTTCAGTCATAGGAGCCATGCCAACAGAGGTTTCGTTCTTCTGTGGAAGATTCACTGTAGCTCCCAGTCTAGATGCACCTTTCTTTATATACCTTTTCTTATCACTGTTTATAACACTCAGCATCCGACTCCAGCAATAAATTTCTTTTGTCTCACAGGCATAATTTAGACTTTTATTGCATGGAGAAAGGAAGTTATGTTTAAAGAAATGCTTCCCTGCTCCTGAAATAAGACTTTGGCATCCTAACAATTTGTATTAGTAAGTACAAGTTATCCCATCACATACCACATTCTTCCTGCAGTCAATTGTTATCCAAAATAGAGTACGAGAAGAAGCTTGCCGGGAACATAAAAACTGACTGCAAAAGCTTCTATAGATATGTGAAGAGAAAAAGATTAGTGAAGACAAACATAGGTCCCTTGCAGTCGGATTCAGGTGAGTTTATAATGGGGAACAAAGAAATGGCAGACCAATTGAACAAATACTTTGGTCTGTCTTCACGAAGGAAGGCACAAATAACCTTCCGGAAGTACGAGGGGACCGAGGGTCTAGTGAGAAGGAGGAACTGAAGGATATCCTTATTAGGCGGGAAATGGTGTTAGGGAAATTGATGGGATTGAAACATAGAAACATAGAAAATAGGTGCAGGAGTAGGCCATTCGGCCCTTCGAGCCTGCACCGCCATTCAATGAGTTCATGGCTGAACATGCAACTTCAGTACCCCATTCCTGCTTTCTCGCCATACCCCTTGATCCCCCTAGTAGTAAGGACTACATCTAACTCCTTTTTGAATATATTTAGTGAATTGGCCTCAACAACTTTCTGTGGTAGAGAATTCCACAGGTTCACCACTCTCTGGGTGAAGAAGTTTCTCCTCATCTCGGTCCTAAATGGCTTACCCCTTATCCTTAGACTGTGACCCCTGGTTCTGGACTTCCCCAACATTGGGAACATTCTTCCTGCATCTAACCTGTCTAAACCCGTCAGAATTTTAAACGTTTCTATGAGGTCCCCTCTCATTCTTCTGAACTTCAGTGAATACAAGCCCAGTTGATCCAGTCTTTCTTGATATGCCAGTCCCGCCATCCTGGGAATCAGTCTGGTGAATCTTCGCTGCACTCCCTCAATAGCAAGAATGTCCTTCCTCAAGTTAGGAGACCAAAACTGTACACAATACTCCAGGTGTGGCCTCACCAAGGCCCTGTACAACTGTAGTAACATCACCCTGCCCCTGTACTCAAATCCCCTCGCTATGAAGGCCAACATGCCATTTGTTTTCTTAACCGCCTGCTGTACCTGCATGCCAACCTTCAATGACTGATGTACCATGACATCCAGGTCTCGTTGCACCTCCCCTTTTCCTAATCTGTCACCATTCAAATAATAGTCTGTCTCTCTGTTTTTACCACCAAAGTGGATAACCTCACATTTATCCATATTATACTTCATCTGCCATGCATTTGCCCACTCACCTAACGTATCCAAGTCACTCTGCAGCCTCATAGCATCCGCCTCGCAGCTCACACTGCCACCCAACTTAGTGTCATCTTCAAATTTGGAGATACTACATTTAATCCCCTCATCTAAATCATTAATGAAGGCCGATACATCCCCGGGGCCTGATAGTCTGCATCCCAAAGTACTTAAGGAAGTGGCCCTAGAAATAGTGGATGCATTGGTGATCATTTTCCAAGAGTCTATCGACTCGGGATCAGTTCCTATGGACTGGAGGGTAGCTAATGTAACACCACTTTTTAAAAAGGGAAGGAGAGAGAAAGTGGGTAATTATAGACCAGTTAGCCTGACATCAGTAGTGGGGAAAATGTTGGAATCAATTATTAAGGATGAAATAGCAGCGCATTTGGAAAGCAGTGACAGGATCGGTCTAAGTCAGCATGGATTTATGAAGGGGAAATCATCCTTGACAAATCTTCTGGAATTTTTTGAGGATATAACTAGTAGAGTGGACAAGGGAGAACCAGTGGATGTGGTGTATTTGGACTTTCAAAAGGCTTTTGACAAGGTCCCACATAAGAGATTGGTGTGCAAAATCAAAGCACATAGTATTGGGGGTAATATACTGACATGGATAGAGAACTGGTTGGCAGACAGGAAGCAGAGAGTCGGGATAAACAGGTCCTTTTCAGAATGGCAGGCAGTGACTAGTGGAGTGCCGCAGGGCTCAGTGCTGGGACCCCAGCTCTTTACAATATACATCCATGATTTGGATGAAGGAATTGAGTGTAATATCTCCAAGTTTGCAGATGACACTATACTTGGTGGCGGTATGAGCTGTGAGGGGGATGCTAAGAGGCTGCAGGGTGACTTGGACAGGTTAGATGAGTGGGCAAATGCATGGCAGATGCAGTATAATGTGGATAAATGTGAAGTTATCCACTTTGGGGGCAAAAACGCGAAGACAGAATATTATTTGAACGCCGGCAGATTAAGAAAAGGGGAGGTGCAACGAGACCTGGGTGTCACGGTTCATCAGTCATTGAAAGTGGGCATGCAGGTACAGCAGACGGTGCAGAAGGCAAATGGTATGTTAGCCTTCATAGCTAGGGGATTGGAGTATAGGAGCAGGGAGGTCTTACTGCAGTTGTATAGGGCCTTGGTGAGGCCCCACCTGGAATATTGTGTTCAGTTTTGGTCTCCTAATCTGAGGAAGGACGTTCTTGCTATTGAGCGAGTGCAGCGAAGGTTCTCCACACTGATTCCCTGGATGGCTGGACTGACATATGAGGAGAGACTGGATCAACTGGGCCTTTATACTTTGGAGTTGAGAAGGGTGAGAGGGGATCTCATAGAAACATACAAGATTCTGACGGAAAGGGACAGGTTAGATGTGGGTAGATTGTTCCCGATGTTGGGGAAGTCCAGAACCAGGGGACACAGTCTTAGGATAAGGGATAGGCCATTTAGGACTGAGATAAGGAGGAACTTTTTTACTCAGAGAGTTGTTAACCTGTGGAATTCCCTACCGCAGAGAGTTGTTGATGCCAGTTCATTGGATATATTCAAGAGGGAGTTAGATATGGCCCTTACGGCTAAGGGGATCAAGGGGTATGGAGAGAAAGCAGGAAAGGGGTACTGAGGGAATGATCAGCCATGATCTTATCGAATGGTGGTGCAAGCTCGAAGGGCCGAATGGCCTACTCCTGCACCTATTTTCTATGTTTCTATGTAATCATCTGGATCTGCTTATCACAATACTAATGGCAAAAACCTGCAGATTCTGGAAATCTGAAATCTAAACAAAAAATGCTAGAAACACTCAGCAGGTCAGGTAACATCTGTGGAGAGAGAAACAGAGTTAACGTTTCAGGTCTGTGACCTTTTGGCAGAGCTACAAAATGTTACAGAGGTAACAGGTTTTAAGTTAGCACAGAGGCAGGGAAAGGGGAAGCGGGGAAGAGGAAAGAACAAAAGGGAAGGCAGGAGTGACAAAAGGGATGATGGTGCAAGGCAAAAGCGTGTGGTAATGGAACAAGTAAAAAAAACAAAGGATGGGTCTAGAGGAGCTGTAAAGGTCGCATTTATTTCCAACACCGGATTTCTGATTGATCACCTTGGAGCTGAGGATAGCGTGGTCCACGCTACAGGCCGCAACTGTTGGGGACTGCGCACGTGCGGCTTCGGTAAATAGTGGGCAAACGCAGAAGGGGTGCGAATCTGGGATATTGCGCGCCTGCAAAAGGCAGCAAAAGTGTTCGTGCAGATAATCACCCCGGCTGTAAATGGCAATAGCAGAGTCATTACCAGCACCTGCTGTTCGAAAAAATGGGAGCAGTAGTTATGATCTGAAATTGTTGAACTCGATGTTGAGTCCAGAAGACTATTAGAGGACGAGACCGGGGAACTAGTAATTGGGGAACATGGAGATGGCAGAAACTCTGAACAAATATTTTGCATCAGTCTTTACGGTAGATGACACTAAAAATATCCCAACAGTGGATAGTCATGGGGCTATGGGGGCGGTCGGGGAGGAACTTAACACAATCACAATCACTAAGGAGGTAGTACACTATAAGATAATGGGACTAAAGGCGGATAAATTCCCTGGACCTGATGGTTTGCATCCTTGGGTTTTAAGAGAAGTAGCGGCAGGGATAGTGAATGCATTGCTAGTAATTTACCAAAATTCCCTGGATTCTGGGGAGGTCCCAGCAGATTGAAAAACTGCAAATGTAACACCCCTATTTAAAAAAGGAGGCAGACAAAAAGCAGGAAACTATAGACCAGTTAGCCTAATATCTGTGGTTGGGAAAATGTTGGAGTCCATTATTAAAGAAGCAGTAGCAGGACATTTGGAAAAGCATAATTTG
Organism: Pristiophorus japonicus; assembly: GCF_044704955.1. NCBI lineage: Eukaryota > Metazoa > Chordata > Chondrichthyes > Pristiophoridae > Pristiophorus > Pristiophorus japonicus. Next base: position 259,305,891 of record NC_091980.1, on the reverse strand, counting down.
GTCAGACAGAGTCAGCATGGATTTATGAAGGGGACAAATTTGCTCAAATTCTTTGAGGATGTAACGAACAGAGTGGATAAATGGGATCCAGTGAATGTGGTGTATTTGGACTTCCAGAAGGCATTTGACAAGGTGCCACATAAAAGGTTACTGCACAAGATAAAAGTTCACGGGGTTGGGGGTGATATATTAGCATGGATAGAGGATTGGCTAACTAACAGAAAACAGAGAGTTGGGATAAATGGTTCATTCTCGGGTTGGCAATCAGTAACTAGTGGGGTGCTGCAGAAATCAGTGCTGGGACCCCAACTATTTACAATCTATATTAACGACTTGGAAGAAAGGACCGAGTGTAACGTAGCCAAGTTTGCAGACGATACAAAAATGGGAGGAAAAGCAATGTGTGAGGAGAACACAAAAAATCTGCAAAAGGACATAGACAGACCAAGTGAGTGTGCAAAAGTTTGGCAGATGGAGTATAATGTTGGAAAGTGTGAGACTATGGACTTTGGCAGAAAAAAATCAAAGAGCAAGTTATTATTTAAATGGAGAAAAATTGCAAAGTGCTGCAGTACAGCAGGACCTGGGGGTACTTGTGCATGAAACACAAAAGGTTAATATGCAGGTACAGCAAGTGATCAGGAAGGCCAATGGAATCTTGGTCTTTATTGTAAAGGGGATTGAATATAAAAGCGGGGAAGTCTTGCTACAGTTATACAAGGTATTGGTGAGGCCACACCTAGAATACTGCGTACAGTTTTGGTTTCCATATTTACGAAATGATATACTTGCTTTGGAGGCAGTTCAGAGAAGGTTCACTAGGTTGATTCCGGGGATGAGGGGATTGACTTATGAGGAAAGGTTGAGGAGGTTGGGCCTCTACTCATTGGAATTCAGAAGAATGAGAGGTGATCTTATCGAAACGTATAAGATTATGAGGGGGCTTGACAAGGTGGATGCAGAGAGGATGTTTTCACTGATGGGGGAGACTAGAACTAGGGGGCATAATCTTAAAATAAGGGGCCGCCCATTTAAAATTGAGATGAGGAAACATTTCTTCTTTGAGGGTTGTAAATCTGTGGAATTCGCTGCCTCAGAGAGCTGTGGAAGCCAGGACATTGAATAAATTTAAGACAGAAATAGACAGTTTCTTAACCGATAAGGGATTAAGGGGTAATGGGGAGCGGGGAGAGAAGTGAACCTGAGTCCATGATTGGATCAGCCATGATCGTATTAAATGGTGGAGCAGGCTCGAGTGGCCATATGGCCTGCTCCTGCTCCTATTTCTTATGTTCTTATGTTCTTATGAGATGGTTTGGGCCAGGAAACTGGAAACTGATAAAATGGTGGAGGGCGTCGGTAGAGTCGCAGATGTAGGTCAAAAGAGACTGCACAAGGGGAGACAAAAATAGAGTTGAGCTCGGAAGAAATAAGTTCTGTGGGGCAAGAATAGGCTGAAACGAAGGATCTACTATGACAGTCCTATTTGTGGATCTTATGAAGGAAGTAGAAGCAGTATGTGTGTGGTTGGAGGCTGTAGGGGTGAAGATCTCCAGAGGAGATGAAGTCAGTGGTGGTTTGGGAAACGATGGATTGATGTTCGGTGGTGAGATCATGGTCCAGGGGGAGGGTTACCATTCAGCCTCTACAAAGTATTGTTTTGTTCACCAAACAAAAACAGTGCTGCACTTGTCAGCGGGTTTAATGACCAACTCACCCCAAACTCTAAAATGTCATCAACATTGGATTAAATGCAACGTAACAGCATTGTGGGAGTACCTTCAGCACATGGACTACAGCGGTTCAAAAAGGTCCACAACCACCTTCTCAAGGTCAACTAGGGATGGGCAATAAATGCCAGCCTTGTCATTGATGCCCTGATTCCGAAGAATGAATTTTAAAAAAAAAGTTAATTCATGGGAAGGCGTTTTCGGGAAAGTTTCGAATTCAGAAGACGGGGCTTCCAGGGGCAGGCGAGGCCTAAACTTTCCTTGTTATTTCTCAACTACTTATTTTCAAGTTTTAAGCAAGTGTTTTTTTCCATTTGTTTAGCATTCTTATGACTTTGTAAATCAGAATTAAATTTCCTTCAGACTCTGTTACAGATGGTCATTTACAGAAGAAATAATTTTGTTTTTCATTATGCATGGTATTCAGTTTCAATAAAGATTACATCTTATGACAATTACCGTTCTTTCATTTTAGGTGCTATTTTTACAAGTTATTATGCTAGACCATATGGATATTGATGTGAAGAAAAGTTAAGTTGGGGGATTGTAAAACAATTGTTAAGCACGCAAAATTTACTTCAGCATAAAATTATCCACAGGGAATTCCTATACGACGCCAAATTCCTTCGTATCCTGTGGAACTGCCAAAGCTGAATGTGTCAGCTACAACAAAGGTTGCTAGTTACCCCAATCAGACTTTAAAGTCAGTCTTTCCAACAGCATCACTGTCTGAAAATGCAACTCTACCCCAAGTGCCATCCGTGCAATACATTGGAAAAAGCAAGGTATGAATTTTGATCTTTTGCTCAATTCTAGTTAAAGAAATTCCACAATTATTTTCTTTTTTAAAGTTCTAACCATTTTGCACCTGATGCCCATCCTAAGGATTTGTAAAATAGGGACTGGTCAGGTTAAAGGCGACATCATAAACTCCAGTATTGTCAGAATTATTGATTCCAATCGACAGCAATATACTACTTCTCTTCAGATATAGTGATCAATTATTTGAATGAAAGTATACATACCATGGGTAACCAGCTAACCTAACCAGGAAAATTACAGGGACATCAACAGCTTCACGTTGTTTTAGTTAGAACCCATTGTCTTTCCTACCTCCATTGCAGATGATACCTCCATGCAGACATTTCATTTTGTTTTCATTGCTGGAGGCATGGGTTAGCAAGAAATCCATAAGGTTTCTGTCCCTATATACAAATAAGGGAGGTGGGTAATTTCAGCAACTACAAGCTAAGGGGGAGAAATTCATTGGCCCTGAAATTCTGTTCGAGCTCTTCCCGCAGGCAAATGACAGAAAAAAAGAAAAAAGATGCGCACTTACCTGTTGCTGCTGCGTCCGTTGGAACTTCCGAGCCTGAGGCCTCTGGTGACTGCGCATCGCAGCGCGGGCACGTGGGGAAGTGCGCAGGCTGGGAGCTGGAGACAGCAGCCGATCAGGTGAAGTATAGATTCTCATTCATAGTAATAGGAGTTCCATAAGTCTGGAAGTCTGGAACACCTATTACTATGAATGAGAAACCCTCCCAAACACCCAAAACACAATAAAAAATAGAAAATGAACTACATATTTAACATTCATTTAAATTAAAGTTCTTATTAAAAAAAATGTTCCCGACTTTTTTTAAAGTTATTTTAATTAAGCCTTAAAATAAACTTACTGTAGTGGGGAGGTTTTTTAAAAATAAAACGTGTTATTATAACTTTATTTTTAAATGTTTCTGTGTATTTTTAAACACTTGCGCCTGTAAAAATAGGCTATACGCCTGCTTTATCAGGCACAAGATTTTAAAGGACATTTGCAGGGCAGGATATTCGTAAATATCGGAAATCTTGCCCTGCAAGTGTCCTCACTCCCGATATCTGTGAGATCTGACAAGCCAGAAGCTTGACAGGTCGGAAAAGCCGGTTTTCAGCGCCTGCGCATTGCACGCTGAAACCCGGCTTTTCCGATGCCTTCCCGGGTCCGTAGAAACTTTTTACGGACCCGGGACATCGGCCAACATCTCCCCGTTTGGGGCGCTAATTTTTAAAAGTTTGAAAAGTTAGCGCCAGGCGCTAACGAGTTCAAACTTTTGAAAAATTCGCCGTTTGCGCTCCAAGAACTAGCGCTCCACTTTCTTCTTGGAGCGCAATTGGCAGCAGGCGGGGTGGTGAATTCAGCAGCGCTGCTCAGCCTTCAAAGGCTCCTTCCCTTCCTTAAAGGGACGGGCCATCGCTGCAGGCTCTGCAAAATAAAAAGTAAGTACCTGGACCACCACAGTAGCCGTGATCCCATGTGATCAGCCCAGCACTCAAACAGAGTGCCGGGCTGATCAATCGCAGGCAGGAACTTGGGGAAAAAAACTCGAAGAAAAAAGATACTTTTTTTTTTTACTTACCTTGGCCACCTCACCTTTAAGTATTGACCCCGAAACGGCCGGCTGCCCAATGCACGCCTCCTGCAACTGCCAGTATTTTCGTCCGGCGTTACTGCAGGGAAGTTAATTTTGGGTCCGGGTCGATGTGCACGGCCCATGATGTCACAATCTCCGGGCAAAAGAGATTGGGACGCAATGCCGTAGCGCCGCCATAATACTCTCGCTGATTTCGCCCCCAATTGTTTTTTTTGGTCTAATTTATTTTCTCCTCTAACCTCTCCTATAGGTGTCCTATGCTGAGGTATGATATCAGGTGTTATGGCCCCATTGGTTGTTTTTTTTTAACTGAGTGCACTCTTATCCTTATCTGGCATTTATATATGTACACTTCCAGTAAGGGTTATGTATAGTTTTCAGAAGTAGTAACATTGGGCAATATGTTTTTTTAACCGTGTTTACCCAGGAATTATGTTACCCCCCTCCCCTCCCCCCATGCTAATTCAGTAGAGACTCGGTTTCATAATATGGGACTTCTACATTCTGTGTCACATCATGCAGTGAGTCATTGGAAATGGAAGCTCTTGGAAAAGAATTTTTAAAAAAAATCTATTTAGGAGCAGATAAAGCATATCTCAAACAGAGTACCCTTCAAAATATTTCATCCTGACAGAGGGATTTAAGAAGATTAGTTACATATTCAGGTAGAATTCCTATTTGTTGAATACATTAGGATCTGTCTATTTCTCCAGTGGGGAAAACAAGAATGAAAGATATTTAGATAGTGCCTCATCGGTCGAGTATCAGAGAAAATCAGTTAGTAACACTCTCACCTCTGTGTTAGAAGGTCGTGGGTTCAAGACTTGTTCAAGACAGATTCTCTGGACTCTGGGGAGGTACCAGTGGATTGGAAAGCAGCTAATGTAACGCCTCTGTTTAAAAAAGGGGGTAGACAAAAGGCAGGTAACTATAGGCCGGTTAGTTTAACATCTGTAGTGGGGGAAATGCTTGAAGCTATCATTAAGGAAGAAATAGCAGGACATCTAGATAGGAAAAGTGCAATCAAGCAGACGCAACATGGATTCATGAAGGGGAAATCATGCTTAACTAATTTACTGGAATTCTTTGAGGATATAACGAGCATGGTGGATAGAGGTATACCGATGGATGGTGGTGTATTTAGATTTCCAAAAGGCATTCGATAAGGTGCCACACAAAAGGTTACTGCAGAAGATAAAGGGACGCGGAGTCAGAGGAAATGTATTAGCATGGATTGAGAATTGGCTGGCTAACAGAAAGCAGAGAGTCGGGATAAATGGGTCCTTTTCAGGTTGGAAATCGGTGGTTAGCGGTGTGCCACAGGGACCACAACTGTTTACAATATACATAGAAGACCTGGAAGAGGGGACAGAATGTAGTGTAACAAAATTTGCAGATGACACAAAGATTAGTGGGAAAGCGGGTTGTGTAGAGGACACAGAGAGGCTGCAAAGAGATTTAGATAGGTTAAGCGAATGGGCTAAGGTTTGGCAGATTGAATACAATGTCGGAAAATGTGAGGTCATCCACCTTGGAAAAAAAAACAGTAAAAGGGAATATTATTTGAATGGGGAGAAATTACAACATGCTGCGGTGCAGAGGGACCTGGGGGTCCTTGTGCATGAATCCCAAAAAGTTAGTTTGCAGGTGCAGCAGGTAATCAGGAAGGCAAATGGAATGTTGGCCTTCATTGCTAGAGGGATGGAGTACAAAAGCAGAGAGATCCTGCTGCAACTGTACAGGGTATTTGTGAGGCCGCACCTGGAGTACTGCATGCAGTTTTGGTCACCTTACTTAAGGAAGGATATACTAGCTTTGGAGGGGGTACAGAGACGATTCACTAAGCTGATTCCGGAGATGAGGGGGTTACCTTATGATGATAGATTGAGTAGACTGGGTCTTTACTCGTTGGAGTTCAGAAGTTTGAGGGGTGATCTTATAGAAACAATTAAAATAATGAAAGGGATAGACAAGATAGAGGCAGAGAGTTTGTTTCCACTAGTCGGGGAGACTAGAACTAGGGGGCACAGCCTCAAAATACGGGGGAGCCAATTTAAAACCGAATTGAGAAGGAATTTCTTCTCCCAGAGGGTTGTGAATCTGTGGAATTCTCTGCCCAAGGAAGCAGTTGAGGCTAGCTCATTGAATGTATTCAAATCACAGATAGATAGATTTTTAACCAATAAGGGAATTAAGGGTTACGGGGAGCGGACGGGTAAGTGGAGCTGAGTCCACGGCCAGATCAGCCATGATCTTTTTGAATGGCGGAGCAGGCTCGAGGGGCTAGATGGCCTACTCCTGTTCCTAATTCTTATGTTCTTATATGTTCTTATGTGTACATAATCTAGGTTGACACTTCAGGGCTGTACTGAGGGAGATACTATCTGTATTATCTTTCGGATGAGACATTAAAACTGATGTCTGCCTGTTCAGGTAGATGTATTCGAAGAAGAGCAGGAACTTCTTCGAACATCCTGGCCCACGTTCCTCCCTGAACCAACATTACCAACTAAAAAACCCCAGATTAAATGGTCATTCAACTGATTTTCTGTTATGTGCTGTTTTCGGCACGGGCCAAATGGCCTTCTTCTGTGCTGTAACCATTCTATGATTCTATGTGTGATCTTGTTGTCCACAATTGGCTTCTGCATTTACCTACATAACCTGAGGATACAATACAATGCTATATAGACACAAGTTTTTTTCTCAAATGTTTCACACAATTCATTATTTTGAATTGCAGTGAATGTTATATAGGCAAAGGACGCGACTGTTGCCAACGAAATAAAATAATTGCGCATGCCCAGTGCCAGTGGTTGTTTGGATGTTCTCGTCGGACTTCCCACAGATTGGTGAGAGAAGAAGGAGGGGAGGGCGTGTGTAAAATTGATCACTGCTGCCAAACTGAGCCGCGTCAGGAGAAGAAAATAAAAATTTAAAGTTGAATTAAGATTTATGCGCTGCCAAACTGAGCCGAGAGAGAAAGAGGGGAGCGGAGGGGGTGGGGAAAAGAGATCGCTGCTGCCAAATGAATTGGTGTTTCTTATGTTCAATTGGTGTTTCCAACGGCTTATGAAAGTTAACATTTATATGCAGAATCCTTTGCAGCTTCCGGTTCATTGGTGGCAGTCCTTCTGATAGGCCATTAGTTTCAAAGCTTCCAATTTTAATATAAAATCACAATTTAGGATCTTGGTTAATTTTCATGCTCTTTAAAATGAGGGATGCAAGAGTTGGAAATGCAATTTTCCATTTTGTGCACCCACTGCCAAAATTGAGCAATACCTGATCAGGTATAGCACAGCCAGATTCAGAGCAACCCAACCTCTTCTGTTCAATTAGCCGCAATATCAGAAGTGGGGGTTTTCTCTGTTTGAACAGAGCTGTGCATACAGAGCTGGGTGAGAGTTGGGTCAATCTGCTAAACGGGGTGACTTGCTAAACAGAGTGACTACAGGAATTTGGTCAGAGTGGGAATTTGGTGCAGAGGTGCATTCAAGATAGTTTTCTGGAGCAATATGCTCTAGAAGCAATAGGAAGGCAGGCCATTTAGTAATGAGCAATGAACCAGACTTAGTTAATCTAACAGTATGGGACCATTTATCTAACAGTGATCATAATATGATTGAATTCAATGTTAGGCTTGAAAAGGAGAAACTTAACATGGTTACTAAGATTCTAGATTTCGGTACGGCTAACTTTAACAGGATGAGACAGAGACTGACGACAGCAAACTGGTCAAAACTGGTATCGGGTAAAACTAGATGAACTGTGGGAGGTGTTTAAAAAAAGTATTTAACTTAATACAGGACCAGTATGTACCCATAAGGGGAAAGAGCTCTGTTTACTAAAGTAAACAGTCATGGTTGACGAAAGATGTGAGAGCATAAAACAAACGAAAGAGCATATAAAAGTGCAATGAATTGTGTAGATCCAGGGTACTGGGACAGGTACAAATAACAGCAAGGGAGAACAAAAAAGATTGTAAGAGCTACAAAAAGAATACAAAAAGAAAATGATGAGCGATATCAAGATTAACACAATGTTTTTACAATTATATTAGGAGAAAAAGAGTAGTAAAGGGTAATGTGGGCCCTTTAAACACAGATGGGGTAATATTGCAAATTAAAATAAGGAAATAGCAGACTTGTTGAATAATTACTTTGTGTCAGTCTTCACAGCAGACGAAGAGGATTACACACCTGTCATTCCAGGGAAATTAATAATGAATTAAGGATTGGAACTCACTAAAGTTAATGTAAGTGAAAAAACAGTATTAGAAAAAATAACGGCACTAAAGGCTGACAATTCCCTAGGACCTGATGATTTCCACTCCAGGGTTTTAAAGGAAGTAGGTGAGGAAATTGCAGATGCTTTAGCCATAATCTTCCAAAGCTCTCTCAATTCAGCAATTGCCCTTTTAGATTGGAAAATTGCAAATATAACTCCATTATTTAAGAAAGGTGAGAGGGAAACCAGAAAATTATAGACATGTTAGTCTAACATCTATTGTAGGGAAATTACTGCAATCTATAATAAAGTAGTGACTGAGTACTTAAGAGAACTTTGAGTTGATTAGAAAGAGCCAACATGGATTTGTAAACAGTAGGTCATGTCTAATGAACCTAATAGAATTTTTTGAAGAAGTAACTAAAGTAATAGATAGGGTAATGTCTATGCATGTAGTTTATATGGACTTCCAGAAGGCATTTTATAAGGTTCCACATAAGAGACTGTTAGCTAAAATCCATGTTCATGGAATTGAAGGCAAATTGTTGACTTGGTTAGGAGATTGGATAGGAGGTAGAAGACAGAATTACATGGAATTAAACAGAATATACAGCACAGAAACAGGCCATTCGGCCTAACCAGTCCAGACTGGCGTTTATGCACCACTCAAGCCTCGTTCCATCTAACTTTATCAGCATGACTCTCTATTCCCTTCTCCCTCGTATACTTATCTAGCTTCTCCTTAAATATATCTATACAATTACTCTCTGTGGTAGCGAGTTCCAGATTCTCAACACTCTCTGTGTAAAGAGGTTTCTTCTGAATTCCCGATTTGCTTTTTTAGTGACTATCTTCTATTGATGGCCTCTAGTTGCTCTTTCCCACACGTGGAAACAGTCTCTCTATGTCTTCTTGATCAAAACCTTTCATAATTTTAAAGACCTAAAGTGAGTAAGTATAATGGGGACGTACTCAAATTGGAAGGAAGTGACTAGTGTTGTCCCACAAGGATGTGTCCTGGGGCCTCAGCTAGTCACTGTATTTGTTAATGACTTAGATAATATAATTGTGAGTCATGTATCCAAGTTTGCCGATGACACAAAGATTGTTGGTATAGTAAGTAGTGTAGACGGGAGCATAAAATTATAAAGAGACATTGATAGATTAAGTGAGTGGGCAAAACAGTGGCAGATGGATTTCAATACAGGTGCGTATGAGGTATCCATTTTGGACTAAAATAGGATAGATCCAAGTATGATTTAAATGATGAAAAGCTAGGAATAGTGGAGATCCAAAGAGATTTAGAGGTCTATGTAAACAGATCACTAAAATATAGTAGTCAGGTACTAAATTAGCCTTCATAATTAGAGGGCTAGAAGATAATGGGGAGGAAGTTTTGCTACAACTATACAAAGCCCTAGTTAGTTTGTTGGATCTGCTGGTTACTGAATTTCCATGTTTTGCCTGCATATATGTGATTTTAGTTTTTATATATTTTTTTCTTTTGATTTTAAGTTGCTTTATGTCCCATTACAAATATCCTTTGCTACTCAAATGTTCATATAATTTTGAAGAAAGACAATTGCCCTTAACTTATAATTTTTACGAGTGAGAAATCTCCCTACAGCTGGGTGAATATGGCAACGGCATAATCTTTCCTTGTTATCAACATTTTGAAATATATTTAATATTAAAAAAATGTACACAATACTAACGTCCATGTCAAAGATGGACTTCCAGAAATTTGTAGCATTTATTTTGAAGTTGTATGTGATATGTCCTTACTATACAGTATAAATGCACACGAGGCCCATACTTAGAAAATAGGGGCAGGAGTAGGCCATTCGGCCCTTCGAGCCTGCAAGAAAGTCACGTGAGAGAAAGTCACTCTGTGACCAGTTACCTTTATTATCAAGAACTCAAGAGACAGACGGTGGATGGAGCTTCCCCTTTTATACCGGAAAAATCCAGGTTAGGAGTGTCTCCCACAAGTTCGCCCCCTTGTGGTCAGTATTCTCAAGGTGTACAACTTAGGTCAGCTTATACATGGGTTACAATGACAGTTGAATACATGACATCACCTCCCCCGCAAAGTCTTATTGGGATCACAGGTTAAGTCTCTCTGGTGGTTTATGCTCCCTTGTAGAGTGCCTGAGTTGGGGCTCCGGTTGTTGGGCACTGGCCTGAGTGTCTGCTGTTTGCGGTGCCTCAGGCCTGTCCGGACAGCCCACAGTGAATGGACTCTTCTCCACTTGGTTCCGGTGTTCGGTCACCTGTGGTGGAGTAAACTCTACTTCGTGTTCTTCCTCTGCTTCTTCTATGGGGTTGCTGAACCTCCTTTTAGTTTGATCTACGTGTTTGCGGCAGATTTGTCCATTGGTAAGTTTAACTACCAAAATGCTATTCCCCTCTTTGGCAATCACAGTGCCTGCAAGCCATTTGGGCCCTGCAGCGTAATTAAGGAAAAAACAGGGTCATTGACATCAATACATCGCGCCCTCATATTCCTGTCATGGTAGTCACGTTGTGACTGATGCCTGCTCTCAACAATTTCTTTCATAATAGGGTGTATAGGGGATAAACTGGTTTTGAGTGTCCTTTTCATTAGCAGCTCTGCGGGTGGAACCCCTGTGAGCGAGTGTGGTCGAGATCTATTGGCCCACAGGAGGCATGATAGTGGCTTTGTAGGGACCCCCCTTGGATTCTGAGCATCCCCTTTTTGATTATCTGCACTGCTTGTTCCGCCTGGCCGTTTGAGGCCGGCTTGAACAGTGCCATTCTGACATGGTTGATTCCATTGCCTGCCATGTAGTCCTGGAATTCAGTGCTTGTGAAGCACGGGCCATTGTCGCTGACCAAGACGTCCGGGAGACCATGGGCGGCGAACATTGCCCGTAGACTTTCTACCATGGCAGAAGATGTGCTTGAATTTAAAATGGCACGCTCAATCTGTCATGTATTCCACTGTCATTGTAACCCATGTATATCATGAGAACATTGACCACTAGGTGGTGGACTTGTGGGAGACACTCCTAACCTGGACTTGCAGGTATAATAGGGGAAGCTCCACCCACCTTCATCACTTCAGTGCTGGCTAATAAAGGTTACTGGTCACAGAGTGACCTTCTTTCAAGTATGGGCCTCGTGGGCATTTATACTGTATAGAAGGACATATTATTGGCAACGAGAAACTGGGATTTAAAACGCGAGCGTGCCACTAGCAGCACAGACGAGAGGTACTGTGTTGGTGATGATTGGGACGATTTTATTGAGAGACTACAGCAAAGTTTCGTCACTAAGGAATGGCTGGGACAGGATTCAGCCGACAAACGCAGGGCTCATCTCCTGACGGTTTGTGGATCCAGGACGTATTTCCTGATGAAGGACCTTCTAGCGCCAGAGAAGCTGGCGGGCTAGACATTTGAAGAGCTCAGTAAGTTGATCGGGGAACACTTTAAGCCGGCGAGCAGCATGCACATGGCGAGACACCGGTTTTACACGCACCGGCGGCGAGAAGGGCAAAGTGTTCCAGACTTCGTGGCAGACCTCAGGCAACTGGCGAGCCTATGTAAGTTCCCAGATGCATGCAGAGCGGAGATGCTGCGAGACTTTTTTATTGAGGGCATCGGGCATGCTGGGGTCTTCAGGAAACTGATTGAGACCAAAGACTTGACCCTGGAAACGGCGGCTTTGATGGCCCAGACATTTATCTCAGGGGAGGAAGAGACCAGAATGATGTTTGACAAAAATCTTGGTTTAAATGCAGCAAATGGACAGGGAGTCAACATTGTTAACGCGGCACACAGTTCTCCAGGCAGACAGGGGCAATCGGATATGCCCGAGCATGTAGTTGAACCCAAAGGGGGAATTCAACAGAGACAATGGCTAGCTGAATGACGATTCATGCCATCACAAGGGACAATGCGGCCAGTAATGTGGCCATCAACACCTGTTAATGGTGCGCTTAAGGATTGTTACAGAGACAGTCAGAGACGATCGACTGGTAATGGACCTTTTGTTTCCAACAATGGCTCATGTTGGAGGTGTGGAGGCAAACACACAGCCAGAGCTTGCAGGTATCAGCAATGTACCTGCAGAAACTGCAACGTCAGCGGTCACTTGGCGTGAATGTGCAGGAAGCCTGCAGCCAGGTTGATGTACGAGGAGGACGGGCCCGATGTAAGCCCTATGAGGCCAAATGGACACTGGGGGAAATCGCTGGAAGCTGAAGTTCAGCGAGTTCATGTGGAGCACATATACAGTTCATACACCAGGACGCCACCGATAATGATGAAAGTGCTCCTCAACGGCATCCCAGTATCAATGGAGCTAGACACAGAGGCCAGCCAGTCCCTGATGAATATCAAACAGTTCGACAAGTTGTGGGCATCCAAGACCAGGAGGCCAAAATTATTGCCAATTGACGCACAGCTACGGACATACACAAAGGAGATCATTCCGGTGCTAGGCAGCGCCACGGTAGTCATGACCCACAAAGATTCAGAGAACAGGTTGCCATTCTAGATTGTCCCGAAGGACGGTCCCGCACTGTTGGGGAGGAATTGGCTGGCTTTCATGAACTGGAAATGGGGCGATGTCAGTGCAATTTCTTCTGTGGAGCGAATATCATGCTCACAGGTCCTGGACACATTTGACTCATTATTTCAACCCAGCATTGGCACCAAGGTAGTGATTCACATAAACCCGGACGCCAGGCCAGTACACCACAAGGCCAGGGCGGTGCCGTACTTGATGCGGGAAAAGATAGAAGACAAATTGGACCGCCTGCTGAGGGAAGGCATCATCTCGCCAGTCGAATTCAGTAACTGGACGAGCCCGATTGTGCCGGTGCTCAAGCCGGATGGGTCGGTCAGGATATGTGGTGATTACAAGGTCACCATCAATCGTGTGTCACTCCAAGACCAGTACCCGCTACCGAGAGCAGAGGACCTCTTTGCAACGCTATCCGGTGGCAAACCTTTTTCAAAATTGGACCTGACTTCAGCTTACATGACCCAGGAGCTGGCGAGTGAGTCAAAGAAGCTGACCACCATCATGACACAAAAGGGGTTGTTTGAGTACAACAGATGTCCGTTCGGGATTTGCTCGGCCGCCGCGATCTTTCAATGAAATATGGAAAGCCTCCTCAAGTTGATTCCAAGGACAGTGGTTTTTCAAGACGACATCCTCATCACGGGTTTTGATACCGAAAAACACCTTCGCAACCTGGAGGAGGTGCTACACAGACTGGACCGGGTAGGTCTGTGACTGAAAAAGGCGATGTGCATCTTCCTAGCTCCAGAGGTAGAATTCCAGGGGATGAGGGTAGCAGCAGACGGGATCAGACCTACTGCGTCCAAAACGGATGCGATCCAGAGAGCACCCAGACTCTGTAACACGACGGAGTTGCGTTCGTTCCTGGGGCTCCTGAACTATTTTGGTAACTTTCTTCCCAAATTGAGCACGCTGTTAGAGCCGCTACATGTGCTCCTTCGCAAAGGTCACGAATGGTTCTGGGGGGGACAGCCAGGAAAGGGCTTTTGATAGAGCACGAAATTTGTTATGCTCCAACAATCTGTCAATGCTATATGACCCATGTAAGAAACTCGTTTTAACGTGCGACGCGTCGTCCTATGGGGTCGGCTGTGTGTTGCAACATGTTAATGTCAAGGGTCAGTTACAGCCGGTAGCTTATGCCTCCAGAAGTCTGTCCCAGGCAGAACAGGGCTACGGGATGGTAGAAAAGGAAGCACTTGCATGTGTATACGCAGTAAAAGAAATGCACCAGTACCTGTTTGGCAGGAAATTTGAGCTGGAGACGGATCACAAACCCCTAACGTTCCTTTTGGCTGACAACAAGATCATAAATGCTAATGCATCAGCCCGCATACAGAGGTGGGCACTTACGTTAGCCGCCTATGACTACACAATTCGGCACAGACCGGGCACTGAAAACTGCGCCGATGCACTCAGCAGGCTCCCACTAGCCACCACCGAGCAGGCAACCGAGCATGCTGCTGAGCTGGTCATGGCTATTGAAGCTTTCAAAAGCGAAGGCTCACCCGTGACACCCTGTCAGATTAAAGTCTGGACAAATAGAGACCCGCTACTGTCTTTAGTCAAGAAATGTGTCCTGAATGGGGACTGGGCAGCCACGTACATGGAATGCCCTGAGGAATTCAAACCATTTCACAGGTGCAAGGATGAACTCTCGATTCAGGCCGATTGCCTACTATGGGGAAACCGAGTAGTCATGCACCAGATGGGCAGAGAGATGTTCATCAGAGAACTCCACAATGAGTACCCGGGCATTGTCATGATGAAGGCAATTGCCAGGTCACACGTTTGGTGGCGAGGGATAGATGCAGACCTGGAACTTTGTGTTCACAGGTGCAACACGTGTGCCCAGCTGGGCAATGCGCCCAGGGAAGCCCTTCTTAGCCCCTGGTCCTGGCCCGCCAAGCCATGGTCACACATCCATGTGGACTATGCAGGTCCTTTCATGGGAAAAATATTTTTGGTTGTAGTAGATGCCTACACCAAATGGATCGAATGTGACATTCTCAATTCAAGCATATCCTCTGCCACGGTAGAAAGTCTACGGGCAATGTTCGCCGCCCATGGTCTCCAGGACGTCTTGGTGAGCGACAATGGCCCGTGCTTTACAAGCATTGAATTCCAGGACTTCATGGCAGGAAATGGAATCAACCATGTCAGAACAGCACCGTTCAAGCCAGCCTCAAATGACCAGGCAGAATGAGCAGTGCAGATAATCAAACAGGGATTGCTCAGAATCCAAGGGGGGTCCCTACAAAGCCGCTTATTACGCCTCCTGTTGGCCAATAGATCCCGACCACACTCGCTCACAGGGGTCCCACCCGCAGAGCTGCTAATGAAAAGGACGCTCAAAACGAAGTTATCCCTTATACACCCCACCATGAAAGAAATTGTTGAGAGCAGGCGCCAGTCACAATGTGACTACCATGACAGGAATGCGAGGGCGCGATGTATTGATGTAAATGACCCTGTCTTTGTCCTCAACTACACTGAAGGGCTTAAATGGCTTGCAGGCACTGTGATTGCCAAAGAGGGAAATAGGATTCTGGTAGTTAAACTGACCAATGGACAAATCTGTCGCAAACATGTGGATCAAACAAAAAGGAAGTTCAACAACCCCATAGAAGAAGCAGAGGAAGAACACGATGTAGAGTTCACTCCACCACAGGTGACCGAACACCGGAACCAAATGGTGGAGAGCCCAGTCACTGTGGGCAGTCCGGACAGACCTGAGGCAACGCAAACAGCAGACACTCAGGCCAGTGCCCAACAACTGGAGCCCAACTCAGGCACTCTCCAAGGGAGCGTAAACCACCAGAGAGACTTAACCTGTGATCCCAATAAGACTTTGGGGGGGAGGTGATGTCACGTATTCCACTGTCATTGTAACCCATGTATAAACTGACCTAAGTTGTACACCGTGAGAACATTGACCACTAGGTGGTGAACTTGTGGGAGACTCCTAACCTGGACTTTCAGGTATAAAAGGGGAAGCTCCCAACATCACTTCAGTGCTGGTTAATAAAGGTTACTGGTCACAGAGTGACCTTCTCTCAAGCATGGGCCTCATGTGCATTTGTACTGTATAGTAAGGACATATTACAATCCATTTGGAGTAGGCGTCTACTACAACCAAAAACATTTTTCCCATGAAAGGACCTGCATAGTTCACATGGATCCGTGCCCATGGCTTGGCAGGCCAGGACCAGGGGCTAAGGGGGGCTTCCCTGGGTGCGTTGCCCAGCTGAGCACACGTGTTGCACCTGCGAATACAAAGTTCCAGGTCTGCATCTATCCCTGGCCATCAAACGTGTGACCTGGCAATTGTCTTCATCGTGAAAATGCCCAGGTGCTCATTGTCAACTTCTCTGATAAACACCTCTCTGCCCTTCTGGGACATGACTACTTGGTTTCCCCACAGTAGGCAATCGGCCTGAATCGAGAGTTCATCCTTGCACCTATGAAACATTTTAAACTCGTCAGGGCATGCCCCGTACTTGGCTGTCCAGTCCCCATTCAGAACACATTTCTTAACTATGACAGTAGCGGGTCTTTATTTGTCCAGACGTTAATCTGATGGGCTGTCACAGGTGAGCCTTCGCTTTCGAAAGCTTCAACAGCCATGACCATCTCAGCATCATGCTCAGCTGCCCCCTCAGTGGTGGCTAGTGGTAGCCTGCTGAGTGCATCGGCACAGTTTTCAATGCCCGGTCTGTGCCGAATTGTATAGTCATAGGCTGCTAACGTAAGTGCCCACCTATGTATGCAGGCCAATGCATTCGCATTTATGGCCTTGTTGTCGGCCAAAAGGGACGTTAGGGGTTTGTGATCCGTCTCCAGCTCAAATTTCCTGCCAGACAGGTACTGGTGCATTTTTTTTACTGCATATACCATCCCGTAGCCCCTTTCTGCCTGGGACAGACTTCTGGAGGCATAAGATATCGGCTGTAACTGACCATTGGCATTCACATGCTGCAACACACACCCAACCCCATAGGACAACGCATCACACGTTAAAACAAGTTTCTTACACAGGTCATATAACGTTAACAGTTTGTTGGAGCATAACAAATTGCGTACTCTATTAAAAGCCCTTTCCTAGCTGTTCCCCCAGACCCAATCGCGACCTTTGCGTAGGAGCACGTGTAGCGGCTCTAACAGCGTGCTCAATTTAGGAAGAAAGTTACCAAAATAGTTCAGAAGCCCCAGGAACGAACGCAGCTCCGTCGTGTTACGGGGTCTGGGTGCTCTCTGGATCGCTTCCGTTTTGGACGCAGTAGGTCTGATCCCGTCTGCTGCTACCCTCCTCCCCAGGAATTCTACCTCTGGAGCTAGGAAGATGCACATTGCCTTTTTCAGTCACAGACCTACCCGGTCCAGTCTGCGTAGCACCTCCTCCAGGTTGTGGATGTGTTCTTCAGTATCGCGACCCGTGATGAGGATGTCGTCTTAAAAAACCACCGTCCTTAGAATCGACTTGAGGAGGCTTTCCATATTTCGCTGAAAGATCGCGGGGGCCGAACAAATCCCGAACGGACATCTGTTGTACTCAAACAACCCCTTGTGTGTTGTGATGGTAGTCAGCTTCTTCGGCTCACTCGCCAGCTCCTGGGTCATGTAAGCTGAGGTCAGGTCCAATTTTGAAAAAAGTTTGTCACCGGATAGCGTCACAAAGAAGACCT